>NC_080539.1:162824235-163143401 GCF_028640845.1 Ahaetulla prasina
CCTCTCTCGTGGGTTTGGCCCTCCAGATTATCGAGGGCCCACCTTGAGGACGGGCTTTGGAGCCCCGAGAGGTGGCATGCGAAAAATAGGAGGCTTAGGGGTTTTTTAATTAGTTGTTTTAATAGATTTTTTAAGGGGAGTTTTAGAGGGGATTTTAAGGGTTGGGAGGGGGGGAGGGATTTGACGGGTAGGGGAGAGAACCCGTCGGGGAGGGATCCAGCCCCTGTGCTTGTTCGCGACATTATTACATCTGGTCTGAAGGCAGGGGGGGAGGGTTCTGTTCCAGGACTAGAGGATTGTTCAATCGGTACGGTAAGTGGGAGAGGCAGATATGGCGGAGGGGGGGGCTGTATCGAGTGTTGGGAGCACGTGCTCGATGTTTGAAGGTGATCACGTGCTCCGGCCCCTCAGTCCCTACCCGTTCCTCAGGCGGCCATGATCCTCAGAGCCTGGATCTTCGGTTGATGTTATGTAATGCCCGGTCCGTGGCTAATAAAGCCCCCCTGATTTGCGATCTTATTCAGGGGGAGTCCGCGGACCTTGTGGGCATTACGGAGACCTGGTTGGGTCCGGAGGGGGGGTTTCCCCTCGTTGAGTTGTGCCCTCCAGGTTTCCGAGCATTTCATCAGCTGAGGGCCCAAGGTAGGGGTGGGGGGGTGGCGGTTGTCATTAAGGAAGATCTAGAGCCGAGGGAGGCCACTGTTCCTCAGATTGCCAGTTGTGAATCCCTCTATGTGAGGTGGGGCCATAGGAATCAGTTGGGCTTGTTGATCGCGTACCTGGCTCCTTGCTGCATGACCACAGCCCTGCCCGAGCTGTTGGAGGTACTTGCCTCTGTGGCGGTTGAGACCCCCAGACTTATAGTCATGGGGGATTTCAACTTGCCATTGGCTGGCTTGCTATCGACTGCAACTCGGGAGTTCCAGGCTTCCATGACGGCCTTGGACCTGATTCGGGTAAATGATGGCCCCACGCACATGGGGGGAGGCACACTGGACCTGATTTATATCTCTGGACAGTGGTTAAATGATCTGGAACTAGATGATTTAGTAACAGAACCGATGTCATGGTCTGATCATTTTCTCCTTCGACTAGACTTCCGAACTGCCATCCACCATCGCAGGGAGACGGAACCTATACGGTGGTTCCGTCCCAGGCGCCTGATGGACCCTGAGAGGTTCCTGACGGAGCTTGGGCCATTCCCTGAGGATCTGGCCCATGGCACGACTGAGGAACTAGTCGCGGCCTGGGAGCGGCCCGCGGCTGGGGCCTTGGACCGTGTCGTGCCTTTGCGACCTCTGACCCGGCGCAGATCTCGTCTGGCCTCTTGGTTTTCCGAGGGGCTGAGGGAAATGAAACGCCGGAGAAGACGTCTAGAGAGCACCTGGAGGTCCAGTCGTTCCGAAGCTGATCGGACACTAGTTAGGTCCTATTCTAGGACCTACCTAGTGGCAATGAGGGAGGAGAGGCGCTCATACGCCTCCACCCTCATTGCGTCGGCAGATAACCACCCGGCTGCCCTGTTTCGGGTGACCCGCTCCCTCTTTCATCAGGAGGTGCGGGATGACCCGTTGCAGGGACGTGCCGAGGAGTTTAGTGGTTATCTATACGATAAAATCGCTCAGCTCCGGGATGGTCTGGACCGAAATTGGGATGATCCAGGCGAGGGAGAGGAGACACGTCTTGTTGAGTCCATTTGGGATGAGTTTGACCCTGTGGCTCCCGAGGACGTGGACAGGTTGCTGGGGAGGCTTCACGCCACTACATGTTTACTGGACCCGTGTCCTTCCTGGTTGGTACTGGCCACTCAGGAGGTGACACGAGGCTGGCTCCAGGGGATTATCAACGCTTCTTTGTTGGAAGGGGTTTTTCCTGCCGCCTTGAAAGAGGCGGTGGTGAGACCCCTCCTCAAGAAGCCCTCCCTGGACCCAGCTATTTTGGGTAATTATCGTCCAGTCTCCTACCTTCTCTTTGTTTCGAAGGTTGTAGAGAGTGCTGTGGCACAACAGCTACCCCAATACCTGGATGAAGCCGTCTATCTAGACCCGTTCCAGTCCGGCTTCCGACCCGGGTACAGCACGGAGACAGCTTTGGTCGCATTGGTGGATGATCTCTGGAGGGCCAGGGACAGGGGTTATTCCTCTGCCCTGGTCCTATTAGACCTCTCAGCGGCTTTTGATACCATCGACCATGGTATCCTGCTGCGCCAGTTGGGGGGATTGGGAGTGGGAGGCACCGTGTATCAGTGGTTCTCCTCCTATCTCTCTGACCGGTCGCAGACGGTGTTGACAGGGGGGCAGAGGTCGACCGCGAGGGACCTCACTTGTGGGGTGCCGCAGGGGTCGATTCTCTCGCCCCTTCTGTTCAACATCTATATGAAGCCGTTGGGTGAGATCATCAGTGGCTTTGGGGTGAGATACCAGCTGTACGCTGATGACACCCAGCTGTACTTTTCCACCCCAGGCCACCCCAATGAAGCTGTTGAAGTGCTGTCCCGATGTGTGGAAGCCATACGGGTCTGGATGGGGAGAAACAGGCTCAAGCTTAATCCCTCCAAGACGGAGTGGCTGTGGATGCCGGCACCCCGATTCAGTCAGCTGCAGCCGCGGCTGACTGTTGGAGGCGAGTTATTGGCCCCAAAGGATAGGGTGCGAACTTAGGTGCCCCTCCTGGATGAACGGCTGTCGCTTGAAGATCATTTGACGGCCGCTCCAGGGGGCCTTCCACCAGGTTCACCTGGTTCGCAGTTGCGCCTTCCTTGATCGGGATGCCTTGTGCACGGTCACTCATGCGCTCGTTACCTCTCGCTTGGATTATTGTAATGCTCTCTACATGGGGCTCCCCTTGAAGTGCACTCGGAGGCTTCAGTTAGTCCAGAATGCAGCTGCGCGGGTGATAGAGGGAGCTCCGCGTAGCTCCCATATAACACTGCTCCTGCGCAGACTGCACTGGCTACCTGTGGCCTTTCGAGTGCACTTTAAGGTTTTGGTTACTACCTTTAAAGCGCTCCATGGCTTAGGGCCTGGGTACTTACGGGACCGCCTGCTGTTACCACATGCCTCCCACCGACCCGTACGCTCTCACAGAGAGGGACTTCTCAGGGTGCCGTCCGCCAAGCAATGTCGGCTGGCGGCTCCCAGGGGAAGGTCCTTCTCTGTGGGGGCTCCCACACTCTGGAACGAACTTCTCCCGGGTTTACGCCAAATACCTGACCTTCGGACATTCCGTAGCGAACTGAAGACACATCTTTTTATTCGCGCGGGGCTGGCTTAAATTGAATTTTATTAAATTTTAAATTTTATTAACTAATTTTAAATGGGATTTTTAGTTCATTGTATACTTTTCAGGCCAATTTTAAAATAAGTTTTTTAATTGCATTTTAAATTGTATATTGTACTATCTGTTTTATTTTTGCCTGTACACCGCCCTGAGTCCTTTGGGAGAAGGGCGGTATAAAAATCAAATAAATAAATAAAATAAAATAAATAAATAACTATGGAAATAGAAGCTAACAACCAACTCCCCTTTCTGGATGTCCTAATCTACAAAAAAACCCAATGGCTCCCTAGGACACATCATCTATCAGAAAAAAACATACACCAACCGCTACTTAAACACACAATCACATCACCACCTGTCATGTCCCACTCCTCCGCTGACAGCCGGGTCAGGGAAATCTGAATCAGGATTGCCTCTGCAGCTCTGCCCAAAGTCCTAGCAAAGTCCTTAGAGCAGGCAGGAGACCAGTAAGTGACTTCAGCAAGATAAGTTCGACTTTGCCTGACTCAGAGACTGCCAGAAAGCAGATCCTTTATATAGGCCATGGGGTGTGGCTCCATGACTTAGCACTCATTAAGGCCTGCCCCTCCCTTCCTTCTGTTGCCTCTGCCTATCCAATCTTCTGATGCGAGGGTCACTCCAATCAGCTGTTGGAAGTAAACTTTCCTCAGGCTCACATGCTGTGGAGGAGGGGGAGGGGTCTAGCTGCTCTGTTTGCCTGGGCATGGAGCCAGGGCTGGGGCCGGGGGATGCTCCCTCCTCTGCAGCCTGCTTGGGCATGGAGCCAGGGCTGGGACCGGGAGGTGCCCCCTCCTCTGCAGCTTGTCTGGGCATGGAGCCAGGACTGGGGCCGGGAGGCATACATTCCTCCGTGTTCGGGAGCAGATAAGCAGACCCCGGCTGCGGTGAGAGCGGACAAGACACAACACCACCCTGCACAGATCAACTCCGTAGCCAAGACTCTCATTTCCAGAACAAAACGCCTAGCCAACAAAGACCACCTGAAAACTGAATTACACACTCTCACAAACGTATTAATCTCTAACGGATTCCAAAGAAACACAATTACCAACCTAATCCAAAGGGAGACACCGCCCAAGGACCAAGACACAGAACAAGACAACAGCATCGCCCTCCTCCCGTACATCAAAGGCACCACAGACAAAATCAGCAATATTCTCCACAAACACAACATCATGACAGCCTTCTGCACAGACCAAAAAATAACTAACATCTTAAGAAACCCCAAAGACAAGATCCAGCTAGAAAACCAAGGAGTCTGAAATACCATGTGAAACCTGCCCAGCCACATGCATTGGACAAACTAACAGGAGAACAAATGCACACATAGCAGAACACAAGAACACAGTCAGAAAAGAAGAAAAAACCTCCTCCCTTTTCCAGCACCTTAAAACCACAGGACATGAAACTGAATTTGAAGGAACCAAATTAATCTCCAAAACTGAACACTACAACAATAGAATAATTATGGAAGCCATCAAAATAGAGAAACACCCCCACAACATGAACAAACGTGACAATACCTCCCGCCTACCAGACATCTGGAAACTAGCCCTAGTGAACAAATGAGTCCCAGCCATGAAAATTGACACCGGACCCAGGATAAAACACAATGCCACCACCAATCATCCTCACCAGATTCAAACCCAAACCAATCCCACAGACGAAACATAACCATCATCCAGAAGCCAGACCACACTAGCACCACTGGCTGCTGCACCCCCCCTCCGATCCCCACACAAAGCAAACTAACACACACCATGAACACATGACAAGACCTCAAACTTGGAGCCAAACCAAAACCCGGGATGCTGCATCACAGCCATCTGCTCAGGACATTACAGAATGTAATCACAGAACTCAGAAGGCCACAACACCAAAGCTCAGACATTGCAACACAACCAATCACCCAGGATGTTACAGCACAAGACTCAGGAGGTCACATTCCCAGAACTCAGGACGTTTCCACACAGCCCATTACCCAGGTCGTTACAACACAAAAGACTAATAGGCGCACAACTAGGACCACACCACACAGGATGCTACAAAACAGCCGACTAATCTGCAAACACCCACTCTACCTATCAATCAAGATGCAACCACACAGCCAACCAACCCGCTTACAGCAACAAAGCCAACAGTCTCCATCTCCCCACCAGTATTTATAGAGAGACAGCAGCTCTGACCATGCTTTGCTTGCACAAGCACAAAGCTGTAAGCACCAGCCTGAAGATGACGAGTGAGATCTCATCAAAAAGTCACCAAGATACTCTCAACCTTACATGGGAAACCTATGAAAATATATATATATATATATATATATATATATATATATATATATATATATATATATATATATATATATATATATATATATTTGTTTGTTTGCTGAGGTTTTCACGGCTATTTGTATATAGGTCCTTGGATGTTAGGATTTTCTCCCGTAAAATTGGAAGTGTCTTGGCGACGTTTCGAAGTCTCATTCGTCATCTTCAGGCTTCAGCTTCGTGCTTCTGGGAGCAATGTGATCGCAGCTGTTTCTTCCTTTTAACTGCTAGTGGGGTTTGAACTGATTGGGTGGGAGCTTGGCTGTGCTCTGATTGGATGGGGGTTTTTCTGTGCTCTGATTGGCTGGGGGTGTGTCCTGTGTTGGTGGGGGCTTGGTTGTGCTCAGTCTAATCTGTGCTGCAGGGGTATTTGAGCTGGTGAGCTGCACTGCTGCTGTTTGGCTTCGTGTTCGTGGTCGTGCTACATCTTCGTAGTGGGTGTCAGTCTGCTGCATGAATGGATTGGAGGGGTTTGAAATGGCTAGTGTTGCAGCTGCGGTCTGGCTTCTGGTCCTTGGTCGTGCTTCATGATCAGTGTGGGTTTGGGTCTGCTTTCTGGGTGGATGTGCGGTGGTGACATCCTGTGTGGACCTTGTGAGTTTGGGTCTGGTGTCATTCCTCGTGTTAGGGACTCGTTTGTCAATAAGGGCGGGTTTCCAAATGGCTGGTAGGCGGGAGGTGTCATCTCGTTTGTTCATGCTGTGTGGGCGTTTTTCTATCTCAATGGCTTCTCTGATTATTCTGTTGTTAAAGTGTTCAGTTTTGGCGATAGTTCTGGTCTTTTTAAATTCAATATCATGTCCTGTGACTCTAAAATGTTGGACCAGGGAAGAAGTTGGTTCCTCTTTTTTGAATGAGTTCTTGTGTTCTTCAATGCGGCCAATCCAGCCAATCAGAGCACAGAAAAACCCCCATCCAATCAGAGCACAGCCAAGCTCCCACCCAATCAGTTCAAACCCCCACTAGCAGTTAAAAGGAAGAAACAGCTGCGATCACACATTGCTCCCAGAAGCACGAAGCTGAAGCCTGAAGATGACGAATGAGACTTCGTCGAAACGTCGCCAAGACACTTCCAATCTTACACGGGAGAAAACCCGAACAACCAAAGACCTATATATATATATATATATATATATATATATATTGAAGGAACCAAATTAATCTCCAAAACTGAACACTATAACATGAGAATAATTATGGAAGCCATTGAAATAGGGAAACATCCCCACAACATGAACAAACGGGACGACACCTCCCGCCTACCAGACATCTGGAAACTAGCCATAGTCAACAAATGAGCCCCAGCCACAAAAATTGATACCAGACCCAGGATAGCACACAACACCACCACCAATCATCCTCACTAGATTCAAACCCAAACCCATCCCACAGATGAAACACAACCACCATCCAGAAGCCAGACCATGCTGGCACAACTGGCTGCTGCACCCCCCTCCGATCCCCACACAAAGCAAGCTGACACATGCCAGGAACACATGACAAGTCCTCGAACTCGGAGCCAAACCAAAACCCAGGATGCTGCATCACAGCCATCTGCTCAAGACATTACATCACAGAACTCCAGAGGCCACAACACCAAAGCTCAGGAAAAAAAGACTAGCACCACACCCACACAGGATGCTACGAAACAGCCAACTAATCTGCAAACACCCACTCCACCTACCAATCAAGATGCAGCCACACAGCCAACCAACCCACTTACAGCAACAAAGCCAACACTCCCCACCTCCCCACCAGTATTTATAGAGAGAGACGGAAGCTCCGACCACGCTTTGCCCGCACAAGCCCGAAGCCGTAAGCACCAGCCTGAAGATGACGAGTGAGATCTCATCAAAAAGTTGCCAAGATATTCTCAACCTTACATGGGAAAAGACCCGAATATGCCAAGACCTACATACCTATACTCATGAAAACCTACAAAAACATACACACACACACACACACATACACACACATACATTGTGTGTGTGTGTGTGTGTGTGTGTGTGTGTGTGTGTATTATTATGCTGGCATCTCTGAAAAAAGACACCAGCATAAGAATCCTACCAGCAGACAAGGGCAACGCCATGGTGGTTATGAACACACCTGACTACCAAACCAAATTAACTAACCTACTCCAAGACTCCACATACAAACCCCTAAACACAGACCCCACCACCTACCTAGAAAAAACCACTAGATCCAAAATAAAAGCCTCCCCCATCAGCGAAGAAATCCAGCAAAGAATCATTCCCAGAGAGAAATCATCCAGATGCCCTAAGCTCTATGGTCTCCCCAAGATACACAAAAAAGGAACCCCACTTAGACCCATAGTCAGCTCCACAGGCTCACCTCTACAAAACCTAGCCAAATTTCTCACCAAACAACTACAGCCCTATGCAGAATCCATCACCTCACACGTAAAAAACTCATTCCAGTTCATAGAGATCATAAAGAAACAAAACTTACAGCCCAGCGACCTACTTGTGAGCTTTGATGTCATATCCCTCTTCACCCAAGTGCCAATCAAAGAAGCCTTGACAGCTATCCAAAACAAATATAACCCCCCCAAGCACATCCTAGATCTGACCAACCACTGCCTATCCAACACATACTTCATCTATAACGGACAAAAATACAAACAAATAGAAGGAGCACCCATGGGATCACCCCTCTCACCTGTCATTGCCAACCTCTACATGGAACACTTTGAAACCCAAGCACTAGAAAAATCTGATCACAAACCCAAACTCTGGCTCAGATACGTAGACGACACCTTCATAATCTGGCCACACGGGAAAGAAAAACTTGACAACTTCCTCACACACCTCAATAGCCTACACCCCAAAATACAGTTCATCATGGAAACAGAAGCTAACAACCAACTTCCCTTCCTGGATGTCTTAGTCTACAGGAAACCCAATGGCTCCCTAGGACACACCATCTACCAGAAGAAAACACATACAAACCGCTATCTGCATACACTCTCACACCACCACCCAGCACAGATCAACTCCGTAGCCAAGACACTCATCTCCAGAACAAAATGCTTAGCTGACGAACAGCACCTAAAAACTGAACTACACACTCTCACTAACGTACTAACATCCAATGGATTCCAAAGAAATAAGATTACCAACCTAATCCAAAAAGAAACCCCCACTAAAATCCAAGCCAGAGAACAAGAAAATGGCACAGCCCTGCTCCCATATATAAAAGGCATCACAGATAGAATTAGCAAGATCCTCCACAAACACACCATCAAGACAGCATTCTGCACAAACCGAAAAATATCCACCATCCTAAGAAATCCCAAAGACAAAATTGAGTTAGAAAATCAAGGAGTATATGTAATCCCATGCACCGCCTGCCCCACCACATACATTGGACAAACCAACAGAAGAATAAGTGCACGCATTGAAGAACACAAGAACTCAGTCAAAAAAGAGGAACCAACTTCTTCCCTGGTCCAACACCTTAAAGCCACAGGACGTGATATTGATTTTAAAAAGACCAGAACCATCGCCAAAACTGAACACTTTAACAACAGAATAATCAGAGAAGCCATCGAGATAGAAAAACGCCCACACAGCATGAACAAACGAGATGATACCTCCCGCCTACCAGCCATTTGGAAACCCGCCCTTATTGACAAACGAGTCCCTAATGACACCAGACCCACACTCACGAGGTCCACACAGGATGTCACCACCACACATCCACCCAGAAAGCAGACTCAAACCCACACCGATGATGAAGCACAACCAAGGACCAGAAGCCAGACCGCAACTGTAACACTAGCCATTTCAAACCCCTCCAATCCATACATGTAGCAGACTGACACCCACCATGAAGATGTAGCATGACCACGACCACGAAGCCAAACAACAGCTATGCAGCTCACCAGTTCAAATCCCCCTGCAACTCAGACTAATCTGAGCACAACCAAGCCCCCACCCAAACAGGACACACCTCCAGCCAATCAGAGCACAAAAAAACCCCAGTCCAATCAGAGCACAGCCAAGCTCCCACTCAATCAGTTCAAACCCCCACTAGCAGTTAAAAGGAAGAAACAGTTGCGATCACACATTGCTCCTAGAAGCATGAAGCTGAAGCCTGAAAATGACGAATGAGACTTCGTCGAAACGTCGCCAAGACACTTCCAATTTTACGTGGGAGAAAACCCAAATAACCAAAGACCTACACACATACATATACATACATACATACATACACACACACACACACACACACACACACACACACACATACATACACACACACACACACACACATATACTTTGATTTTATACACACACACACACACACACACATACACAGACTCTTATATTTATATTTGTACTTTTTGTCATATTCATATTTGGCTTGATAAACTTCTGGGGTTTTTTTTCTCCCTCAAGTTAGCATCTGAAATTTTATGACCTATTTTTCAAGCAATGTTAATAATTCCTTTTTACTGGAACATGCTTTGTGAATATTTGTTTCTTTGGGGGAGCAGAACAAAAACCTGACAACTGTTCATCAAGTACCCATTTTTACAAATGAATGAATGAGCCAACAAATTACATGTGTGGAAAATGCAAAAACTAGTTCAAGCACCACTTGTGAACATTCTATTCAGCTTAAGCTAAAAAAGAAGAAAATCTGGAAAGAAAGTACAAAAGCTGCATTTTTTATAATCTAGTAGTCACCATGGAAATTCAAAAAACTGGCATTTATCCAGTAGTCAGACATCTGCCAGAGTTCCCAAAACAGAAGAAGGCCAACCATTAAATAGGGCTGCCATTTTACCTTTCCACATAGTTTTAAAAAACTGAAGCAAAGCATAAAATAAATTTCTGTAGCCCTCCTTTTTCAGCTGGACAGGAAGGGGTGCTAAGGTCCCAAATTTCCTTTCTCTTGCATTCTTATACGCAAACATTGTTGAGATGGGAGGGCCCTCTTCTCCAATTACCAAGACAAGCATTTCTTAAAATGTGATTCAAAGACTCAGGGATCAATGAAATCAAAATTATTTGCCAGCATATGTTAAAAAAAAATACAATTATAAAATCCCATAAAACAATTTGTGAGAAGCAGTAGTGGCAGCAAATGCATCGATTATAATCCTTAATATGGTAAATATTGATAAATATAACCCACTCAAACAAAAGCTCCTTTGGGGCCCTCCAAAATTTTTGGAAGTGAGAAGTGCTCGTCAGAGAACAGTTTAAGAAAAACTAGCCTAAAACCACCTCCAGTATAAATCTCTATGTTAAATCTTTCTAGTAATAAGTTGTTTGAAACCTTGGAGACCTTTTGTTGTGATTCTTAACTTTGGATTCTGGGTTTATTGATCATATATGTGCACATTCTTTAGATGGGCCTATGTATTTCTTCATTTAGTTGAAAAGCCAGCTCTAATTACTTTGGAGGAATCTCAGCTCATTTTAAAATGTATTTATGATTGAATTTACATTACATCTGTTGGTTTATTACAATACTCAGGATAGCTCATAGCAATAAAAATATAAAGTATAAAGCAAATAAATAGGATTAAAATCAGACATTAAACTAATTGACAATTAAACACTTGGAAAAAGAGATATGTTTCTTTTCTTTCTAAATTCTGAGAGAAGAAAAGCCAAATGCTCCTTTTTAGGGAGTTATTCATACAACATTTTTCATTTTCGTCCAACCATTGACCCTATCTTGGCCATCAGCAATCCAAGCCTGATGTAGAATGAACTGCCCAAGGCTGCAAGCCAACCCAAGACAGAGCTAGTATTTGAAAGCTAATTCCTACTCTAATCCTTGAAAGGAAAATTGCTTGAACCATTAGCTTGACTCTTTCTCCCTGCTTCACACCCCATAGGAAAACAAATTCTTCAGCCCTTGTGTTCTACGATAGTATAGCACTCGTTCTGTAGCATTGTCCATGAAAAGGATGTTGTCATCCTCCTGATTCTGGGCTTGATGACCTTAGTGAACAGTTCTGTAAAATCACCACCATCGCTGACATGTTCTTCTCCAATTTAGTCCAGGTCCTGATAATGTTACCTAATGAAATGTCTGCAAGCAAACAACCAAGAGCAACAAGGACTCCGCAGTTCTATTCCTGCATAAGTTTTTTCCTCTGTATCCAACAACTGACTTCCTAGCAGCAGAGGAGTCTCCATATAGGCCTCTTCTACTACTCTAAGTCACTGGGCAGACTGATAGTGGGAGAAGCTGACAATAAGACCTAAGGAATTTAATGAGCCATGGTGGCAAAGTGGTTAAAGTGCAATACTGCAGGCTACTGCTGCTGAATGTCGGCAGCCTGCAGTTTAGCAGTTCAAATCTCACCAGGCTCAAGGTTGACTCAGCCTTCCATCCTTCTGAGGTGAGTAAAATGAGGACCCAGATTGTTAGGGCCAATATGCTGACTCTGTAAAACTGCTTAGAGAGGGCTGTAAAGCACCGTAAAGTGGTATATAACTCTAAGTACTATTGCTCTTGCTATTAATGGCTTTAAAGGTCAACACTGACTGCTTAAGCTGTGTTCTGCTAGGCACTTATGTCAGGCACATAGTCTGACCACATTTTGTAATAAATTTTCAGACACTTTTCAAGTGTAGCCCCGCATTGCAGTATCTGATGTAGATTATAATCCAGGCATAGATATATGGCTGTAGTCCAAATGACTCAGGAAAGATCACAGTGGGTGCATAAACTATAATCAGGCAATGTACTTCTTGCCACAGTTGCCATCTGCAAATCCAATTACTGCTGAGGCTGTAGGGACACTCCCAAATCTTGACTCTACTGTTTCTGAGAAGTCAACAAGCTTCAGTGCAATCCCAGGTTCTCTAGCGGCCCTAGAGAAATCTAGATAGGAAGCCTAGATTTAATTTCAGCTTGTTTTCCCTCATGCAGCCTGATTCGAGCAATGTTTTGAATCATTGGAGTTAGAACACAGAGAATGGTAAAGCTGGATGTCAGTAGCGTATTCGTAGCAATCCACTCCAGTGTGGCAAATGACCTTCCCTTGCAGTTACATGTAGCACTTAAACAGCAAAGCAACATTTTCTGCCTACTGGGCATACCTCAATTAGAACCACTGCAAAATTGCTGCCAAGGCCCAGCCCTGCTGGATGTTCCAGAGGATATCATGGTTGAAACTACTGAATGTTATAGCAGGCTACACTTCTTCCATCTAGTTTCAAGTACTGCTCACTTATTGAGATGACCCAAGCCATGTCTGGATGAAATTCCAAGTATAATAGATTCACCAAATCTAGTTTTATTTTGCTGAGTGAAACACTGAACTTTTGTCCCCAAAGCCTCCTTTCTGAGAGGTGTATTTAGGATATGATTTGCAAACCCCAAGGATGATCTTATAGTAAATTTGCAGTTGTTTCTATTACTTTTCCTTAAGGGAACCAAATCATATAGATGTGTACCAAAAGTGTATTCAGAGAAGAGCAACAAAGATGATTAGGGGATTGGAGGTTAAAACATATCAAGAACCATTGCTGGAACTGGGTATGTCTAGTTTAATGAAAAGAAGGACTAGGAGTGACATGATAGCAGTGTTCCAATATCTCAAAGGTTGCCACAAAGAAGAGGGAGTCAAGCTATTCTCCAAAGCATCTGAAGGCAGGACAATAAGCAATGGGTGGAAACTAATCAAGGAGAGAAGCAACCTAGAATTAAAGGAGAAATTTCCTGACAATTAGAACAATTAATCAGTGGAACAACTTGCCTCCAAAAGTTCTGAATGTTCCAACACTGGAAGTTTTTAAGAAGAGACTGGCCAATTGTCTGAAATGATATAGGGTTTTCTGCCTGAGCAGGGAGTTGGGTTTAGAAGACCTCCAAGGTCCCTTCCAACTCTGTTGTTCTGTTAAATCCAAGAGTTTCAACTAATTTCAAACTACTGACTACCGTCTGCTAGGAGTTATGTTTTGGTGAGCTCTGGAGGGCCACAGGAAGCACACTTGTGCTGCAAAAATCCCTCTTGCCATGGATGAAATTCACAGGCTCAGCTTTTCAAAACAGCATCCTAGTTTGTGAACCACCCTTCACTGTCAATAAGCCATTGAGAATGAGATAGTGTTACACCTCCAATTTACTGTAAGCAGCTTAGGTTATACAATCATCATCACAGATGATTGCCCTGAATGGTAAACACATTTTTCTTGCTTACATCTGTCAGGTCCCTGATAACAAATATTTATGGGCTCTCAAACAACAAAATGTTTGTTCTAACACCCACTGCCTTCTATAGCTAATTTCAACAGGGAACAGTAAACAGCAGGACTACTGAATTGCTGGTGAAAAGATGAGTTGTCTTCCTAAACTGATTTATGCACATGGCTCTTTTTTCTGAATGGCATGTTAGTTTGCATTGCTGATGCAAATGCGAATCTAAATATGTGTTCAGATGACAGGCAGTTCTGAATGAGATCTGTTTTGCATCCTATCATAAAATGACTATCCTTGTTTAAAGATCTGAATCTAATAAACCTAAGACCAGTTCATTCCTCTTTATTGTAGCTTATAAGATAATAATGTTATAGCTTAATGTTACCAGCTATGAGTAAAACCAAGAGATCAAGCAGACATAGAAAGCTATGCCGTTGTTTTACTATAAGGAAGCCAACTCTGAAGCAAATCCTGGAAAGGTATTTTTTACATTCTAACTGTTATGGTGAAAATAGTCCTCTTTATATAATATCTGGGAAATATGCAGGTATTAAAAGCTAATCCCTAACGTTTATCTGTCCAGTTGTCATACTTCTTTCATAGATAACCATTTAAGGTTTGTAATATCTATGATGCCTACACCTGAATATATTTAAAATTGTGGCAATGTAATATATAAAATAATCCTAACAGTGTGAAAGGCTGAATAAAATAAAATCAATGCCTCCATAATGCAGCAGTGAAGAAAATTGCTGAGAATAATTTGAATTCAAAGAAATCAGACCATTAAGTACTAGATGATCTAAAACCTGAAGTTAAACATTAAAAAATGATGCTCAAGATTAAATATTTTGGACGCATAATGCAAAGGCGATGGTCATTAGAGAAGACATTGATACTTGGAAAAATGTAAGCAATTGGAAAAGGGCAGACAAAAGATAGAGTGGCTAGATATTATGATGACAGAAGCGTGGGTTTACAAAAACTTAAATAGTCACTGATACTGATAATCCTGGTGTAATTACCTCCAATGGACCAGAAAGAGTCGAAAGTAACTGAATAACTGAAAAATATCACCAGAAAATTATAATATTATTTATTGAGCCTTCAGTCTTCTCCATCAACCTGAGAAGTGGTATATTTTTCCAAAAGGATCTCTCTAAAGTGGAAATTCTGGCATTTGCAGAAATATAGTATACTTTTATCAATATTGGATCCAAAGAATGGAAATCCTGTTCAGTATAATGGTGAAATATCATCTTAAGAATATTGAAAGTGTCTTCCATTCTTTGAAAAAGAAGTAAAGTCTTTGGGAACCCCAGTGGGAAAGGATGCACAGTGAGAAGTAGCATCTAAGCCACCATGATATCACAGTGACAATATATGAGCCATGATACTACCAGAGAAATAATACAATTATGTATTTCATGATGTCTAATGCAAGTATGTAAGTTTTGTCTTTGTCAGGGTTCCAAGTAACACTCCCAATGAAAGAAAACTCTGAGGCTTGAGTTTTCTCAAAAATCCATTTTATTAGAGATGCCATATTGGCACATCTGGGAAACCCCAAATCTGAAAGCTTCCAGGTTTTCCCCACCCAAAAGAAAGTTCAAGTCCCTGCCCAACACCCACATGTCCATCACATGGTCCAATCCAAGCACCGTCCCAACTGGAGATGCCTCCCAGTTCCAGCCGAACAAGATGTCCTTGACTTTCTGAGAAAGGAATGTTATTATCACTATATATCACCCTGGCTCCATACAATCCCCCCTCACAGTTTCTCACAGTAGTAAATATGGCAGGCCGGATGATCCAATGAAAAAATGGCTTCTAGGCCTGATAGTCATTGCATTATGATGGGGCCACACATGTCATTACATGCTGTTCTTATTTCCGCTGCAGAGCTCAGTCAAGTGTTTACTTAATTAACAAATGTAGAATACTTTGTGAGTAAACTTATGTTCCTAAATCTGTTAATAAGAATAAACTCTGGAAGAATATCTCTGATGGCCTGCAATTATGGTACTCTCAAAGCTTGATGTGAAATATCTTCAGGACCCTGATTTAGAAGAGTAGGTTGCTTGGAAAAATTGCAGGCCTCTGTGCTGCTTTCTTCCCCTCCTATCTGAGCATTTTCCCCAGTGCCAGCAAGGTAAGAGTTTCCAATAATGCTGCAACCTTGAAACAGATGTAGGAGGAGACATTCCAGCTTTTGGAAGCTCTACACCCACAAGTAAACAGAGAAAAGCAGCCAAATAAAATAATGTGTTTTCCCTTCAAAGCAAGTGGATGGTCCAGACAGAGGAAAAAGAAGTATAGAAGCACAATACAATGTAGAAAAAAGCAGTCTACATGCTGGTCATTAACGGAGAAGCAAAATCAGAAGAAATCCCAGAGAAAGAGAGAGGAATTAAGGCAGAAGGCAGAAATGGAGCCGTAAGAAGAAAACATTTCCAGTAATACTATAGAGTGTCGTAGAGTAGAGTAATAGTAAAGAAGAAATGTTGTAATAATAATAGAAGAATTATACTATAGAGTATAGTATAAAGGAAATATTGTAATAGCAATTGACTAGTGGCAATGTAATATAATAACGGTTAGCATAATAAAATAATAGCAATAGAATAGAGTATAGGACAGAGACCATAGTAAGCATTCACACGTAAATTTGTAAATTTTATATTTTACATTTTACTTTTATATCTTGGGTTTGTTTGTATTTTTCAAAACCCTTGTAGGGAGATATAAAAAAAAAAACACCTACCTATCCACACTCCAGCATTTTTGTGGCTCTTTTAAGTCTGCGGTCAATCTAACTGGACATGGTTTAAAAAATAATCCATGACACCTAGATGTTGAAAATATTGTTCCACTCTCCATTCTGACCTTGCAGTATTACTGACTTTTCAAGAATCAGTCTTGGCTCATTCTTGAACTGATTTTACTTTTGCAATCAGATGCTTTATATCTATCTTAAACGTTAACTGGGGTAGTTACTGGCTTGTTGCTTAACTGCATCTCCACATTGTTGAGACCAGAAAAGGCCTATCTTGTTCTAGGGATTCAAATCAAAGCTGGGAAGGTTTGTTCAAATTATGGGAAGTAAAATCAAAAAAGATGAGGAAAAAGTAAAGGTAAAGGAGACAACTTTAAGGGGCAGTGCCATCAGAAGACCCATTACAAGACCTTCACTTGATGTGAAGTGAAGACCCATCACTAAACCCTTACCTGATGTGACCCTCCTATCATAAGACTTACTGAACATACAAAGCCCTTATAAGCAGAACATCAACACTGATATTCCCTAAATTCCACTTAAAATGTTACTGAGACTGATAACAAAACTTTTGGAAACCAAGCCACAAGCTCAGAGAATGAACCTCTACCCTCATTCTACGAAGCTACAGATATTCACCACTATCATATCAGGTGAAGGTCTTGTGATGGGTCTTATGATGGGACCCATATCACACCTGACCATCACTAAACCCATCACTAGACCCTCACCTGATGTGACCCTCCCATCACAAGACCTACTCACCACACAAAGCCCTTAAAGCCGAAGAATACCAACACTGACATTCTGCTGAAAATTTTACCTAGCCTCAGGGGTGAAATGCTCCCGGTTCGGACCGGCTCGCGTGATCCGGTAGCGACGGCGGCTGCTGGTTCGGAGGACAGGTAGCAAAAATCCCTAGCCCTCCCCCCCCACCTCTGCTGAGCCGCACCATCAGCAGAGGGTTTTTTTTTACTTTTAAAAGCAGGTTTTTCTTCAGGCTAGGGATAACAAAACGTTCGGAAACCAATCCACAACCTCAGAGAATGAGATTTAATACCCTCAGTATTAAAAGATCCCCTATATTATTTGCGACATTTGACTGCTACTATATGAGGCTGGGGAAATCAAGATGGAGATTCAGCTTATCAGCATCCATAATGGGCAAGGAGAACAAATAACAAAGCATCCATGCTGACATCTTCATATAAATGCAATTATTTATATCCACTTATGTCAGTCATCAGAACAAAACTATGTAAGGTTAGCATTTGTGCAACATGATCCTAGGCATGTCCTTTGGATATCATTGTAGTTTCCTGTAGATGTCATTCACTCTACAAAAAAGTTGTCTCCTAGATCAGGGGTGTCAAACTGGCAGCCGATGGGCCAGATGTGTCATGCACAGGCCACTCCCACCTCAGCTCCACAAAGGGGGAAAACATCACAATACATCGCATGACGGCAACATGACACCATGAATTTGACATCCGTGTTCTAGATCTGGGGTCTCCAACCTTGGCAACTTTACAACTTGTGGACTTCAGTTCCCAGAATTCCTCAACCAGCATGTGCTGGCAGAGGAATTCTAGGAGTTGAAGTCCACAAGTTGTAAAGTTGCCAAGGTTGGAGACCCCTGTTCTAGATCAGAGGTCTCCAACCTTGGCAACTTTTAGACTTGTGGACTAACTCCCAGAGTTCCTCAACCAGCAAAGCTCCCAGAGTTCCTAAGCCAGCAAAGCAAAGCTGGCTGAGGAACCCTGGGAGTTGAAGTCCACAAATCTTAAAGTTACCAAGGTTGGAGACCCCTGTTCTAGATCAAATATGGTATTAGAGCCGTGTTCTCCTATGGATGGCTATAAACAAAGCAGCAATGAATTTCATCCTCATCAAGTATCAGCTTGAGTTTTATTTCAGTTTTTGAAAGGTCCAGATTTGAACAAGTTTCAATGGATAGGACCTTCTTAAAAAAACAACAACAATCCCAGCAATGTCCATTCATTTTCTTTAAAAAAATGATTCAAAAGCCAGGAAATCTATAAATGAAAGACAATTGAAATAAAGGCCAAGGATATAGGACATGGAAAACTAGGAGAAATAAACAAATATTAACAAATAAACTAAGCAAGGTCTTATCTATGACAAATTCATTTATGTTCAAAAATCCTTCAGCCTACGATTTTTTTTAAAAGCAACAACAACATGACAATAGTAAATGTTTATCTAATTGTGCACTTAAAATAGAAACTGCGGGTAAAAATCCAATAAATAGTTAGGATTAATAATTCCAGTGTTAGAGTTTGGAAGTAGTATATTTTAACTGAGTCAGTTTTGCTCCCTTCCAGATAGGAGTTTGGGAGGTTAATTTAATAGAGAGATGATTTTGGACATTCTTATGATGCCTCCCATAATTCATTAAACAATTCATAGTTCAAAAACCCCAGTGTGTACCTTGCTTGCTTAACAGCTACTGGTCTCTCCTCATCTGCTGGTCTCCTTACTGCTTTGAAAGTAATAGAAGCAGAAGGGAATCAGACCTGTCTCCTACTCCTTTGGTCTGATACCAAGTATCTCTGCCTGCCAGTAGTCGTTCCGGGGAAAAGCTGTTTCCAAGAGAAAGGAAAGGATAAGGAGGTGCTTAAGTGAATTTGCCTTCCTAACCAGAATTCTTTTGCTACTGAAATGAGCACCTGAATTTCTATTCTGAACAGAGCTATCATGATGATGCTTTCCTAATCAGAGACTGTCCTATTTGTGTCCAAAGGCAAGGTCAAATGCATCATCAGTTTGGAATCCTTACGTGGCCACAAGAGCCCTAATTCCAGACCCCGTGAATTCTGATGATGCTTATCTTGCGCCAATTTGACTTCACGATCGTGTTTCTCCAAAAAGAAGCCCTATCACGTTCTTGAATGCATGTGATCAAATTAAGCCCCACCCACAAAATTAGCCCTAATTAAGATCCTGCCCATCCCAGAGTGCAGAGGGTGGGGCGAGGCACAAAGGTAAAAAATAAGATAGGGTGGGGATAGGGGAATGGAGCTGCCCTACTTTTTTTTTTTTAATTTACATTTACATCCCGCCCTTCTCCGAAGACTCAGGGCGGCTTACAATGTATAAGGCAATAGTCTCATTCTATTTGTATATTTTACAAAGTCAATTTATTGCCCCCCCAACAATCTGGGTCCTCATTTTACCTACCTTATAAAGGATGGAAGGCGGAGTCAACCTTGGGCCGGGCTTGAACCTGCAGTAATTGCAGGCTGCTGTGTTCTAATGCTTCTTACCAGCCTGAGCTATTACGGCCCTTATTACTTACCAGACCTCGCACACCCTGACACTTGCCTCGCTTTCTTCTGCGGCCTCTTCTTCTGCAGCCACTTGCCACCACTTGCATGCATCACCCCAGCCTCCATTTCTTCTTCCTACCAGAAGGCATCTGCAGCTGATAACAGAGCTCCAGATCGATCTGGAACTTTGTTATCGGCTGCAGATGCCTTCCAGCAGGCATCTGAAGGAAAAAGGGAGGCTGGGGCAATGTGTGCATCTAGTGGCAAGCGGCTGCAGAAGTGGGCCAGAAGCAGGCTCCTGTCAGGGCCACTGCTGCGAGGTGAGTCAATAATTAGGTAAAGGTAAAGGTTTTCCTCGCACATACATTCTAGTCGTTCTCGACTCTAGGGGGCGGTGCTCATCTCCGTTTCAAAGCCGAAGAGCCAGCGCTGTCCGAAGACGTCTCTGTTGTCATATGGCCGGCATGACTCAATGCCAAAGGTGCACAGAACGCTGTTACCTTCCCAACAAATGTGGTCCCTGTTTTTCTACTTGCATTTTTTACGTGTTTTCGAACTGCTAGGTTGGCAGAAGCTGGGACAAGTAATGGGAGCTCACCTCGTTACGCGGCACTAGGGATTCGAACCGCTGAACTGCCGACCTTTCGATCGACAAGCTCAGCATCTTACCCATTAAGTCAATAATTAGAACCCTCCAAAAAGAAGGCCTAGCCATTTTTTCAGGGGTCAAAACAAAATAAGACCCGGCCTTCTTTTTGGAGAAATACAGTATTAGTAGGTCAGATTTTTGTGTATAGGTAGCATGTAATAAACTTTTACTGCTTTGAACTGGTTACTTATGTCTGACAGAACCAACACATTTCCTTAGATCATAACTCCTTTTGCCATTTTTTTTATAAAATAGGATAAACATTAGCTTACTTGGGTATATATCTTTCCCATCACTGTCTCCAAGGGTAAACAAACTTTAAAAAGGTGATGCAAGTCAAAAGCGCACTTAAGACAATCCCATCTTTTGGCCTGGCAGCTGTAAAGGGCAGACATTTAACAGCGATTTCAAGAAAAAGAAATATTACTCTCACAATACACATACCCCCACTTACTTGCAAGTTAACGCTGTTGAAGATCTCGAGGAGCCATTGAAATCTGCTCAGAGGATTTGATAGTGACAGAGAATCTCTTAAGAGACACTCCACTGCATGACATTGTACATGAAAAACTTTAGAAACAATTTAATAAATAGTTAATTGCGGCTTCCCAATTAAAGCAGTGTGAAATGAAGAAAAAAAAACCACCATTGCAGTGATTTAAATATCAGAAGGGCATTAGAGACTGTTAACTGCATTAGCTGCAAGAATTCGACTGTATCTAACATTCTGCTGTGTTTATCTGTTTTCTGAGCTTCCCTTTGTCCTCCCGCCCCACATCCCATAGAGAAGGAGCTTTCTGTGTATGATAAGAATTCAGCCTATTGACTAGAGTAGGTAATTGATGAAGCACTTCAGGATGGGAGCCCTATTATCGCTCGGCGCACATTGTAAGAAACCGCTTGTGAAATCGCTCTCTATTATTTGGGTATTTAGATCAGTAGATCCATTGATTTTTCTCCCCCTCGGTAAAATATCTTTAATAAATCATTCTGAAGTCAATAATGTTTCCCTGGTTGCCAAAAATTATTATCCAGCAAGACTATGAGACCTAATGCATATGCTATAAAATGGTATTAAGGAAACATTTTATAGTGGAAATATAGCTGCAACTTTATTTTCCCCCAAGTGGAAATGTTAAAGGGTTTGGCATTGCTTCATAGCGAGGCTATAATTATATTCTGCCAAATTGGAAAGGGTGACTCCTAACTCTTCCTCTGGATAACTTGGTTAAAGTATACACTTAGGGAACATTTCCTCTATATTCAGCAGACATGGATGCCTCTGGTACCAACGCTTGCTGCTATAATTACCATAAGTTGGGAAGGGGCAAAGGCATGTATCTGTAAGCATATGGTGGTCATGTTCCAGAGTCACTGATAATCTGTTTTATATGTCTCCTCTATTCATTCCACTGTGTTCGTCGGTAGACATTCATTTATACGTGACAGGCACATAAGCTACATAAAGTGGGGTCATTTATCAGGCTACCATCTAGCTCAGCAATGCTGTTACAGCTGGACTTCAGGACACAAATAGAGGATGCAGTCAAAGGGCATTGACAAATACCTACTGGCAGCAGCAGTAGGAGATGACCAGGTTGAGCCCAAGGGAGGAGACAAATGTGTCATTAGTCATGAGTCCCTTCAGGCCCGCAAGAGTTGTAAGTCCAGCCCACCTTGAATGCCTCTCTTATCTTTCCTGCATTCCCCGTCATTGTTAGTAACTCAGATTCTTGTAGAGTGATTAAGATTGCAATAAATCTTTATACTCGTTTGGACTGCCTGAATCTCCTGATTTCCTGGGCACTTGATAGCAGCCAAGTCAACATGAGCAAACTAGAAACCACCAGATGTGATGCTAGTCACCACAGAATAGATGTGATACTTTTATTTTTATTTATTTATTTATTTTCGTCAAGCATGTATTTTATGACAGATACAAGTGTAAGGTAAAGGTAAAGGTTCCCCTCGGACATATGTGCTAGTCGTTCCTGACTCTAGAGAGCGATGCTCATCTCCGTTTCAAAGCCAAAGAGCCAGCGCTGTCCGAAGACTTCTCCATGGTCATGTGGCTAGCATGACTAAATGCCAAAGACACACAGAATGCTGTTACCTTCCCACCAAAGGTGGTCCCTATTTTTCTATTTTTTTATGTGCTTTTGAATTGCTAGGTTGGCAGAAGTGGGACAAGTAACGGGAGCTCACCCCGTTACGCAGCAGTAGGGATTCAAACCGCTGAACTGCCATCCTTCCGATCAACAAGCTCAGCGACTTAGCCACTGAGCCACCACATCCCCACAAGTGTAAACATAATTATAAATACATATAAATGAATAAGAGAAAACATTAGGATGGTAGGCATGTTGGTGTGCTTATGCATGCCCCTTACAGACCTCTTAGGAATGGGGTGAGGTCTGCAGTAGACAGTCCAAGATTAAAGTTTTGGGGATTTGGGGAAGAAATCACAGAGTCAACATCGAATCTTCTCTTTCTTCTTGTTAAAAAAATACGTTGAAATCAGAGGATGTCTGGCCTAGTTTTAGAAGCTCTCGATGTTCATTTTATTCCTTGTTCTTTCAAAATCTGTTCTTCTTTCCTACAGACAAAATGGCTCACATCCAAAAATAAATATAGCCGTGGTAATTCTCACTGTAGCTGGATAGTTTTGATGGTGCTATGATTTAAGATAGTTCCAAATAGAAAAATATACGTGTTGAGAATATTTCTCATCTTTTTTTAATCAGAATCCACATTTTTTTTCTCTTTTTCTTCCAAACGCTTAAGGATTAGAAGCATGGAACAGAAAGGCAAGAAAAAAATAAATGTGAACTGAGTATTTTATTAAGGTAGCCCCTCTAAGATTATTATTTCATCATCCTGAATCACTAGTCTAATTCTCTGTAGTCAGTCTAATAGAGAGTGCAAACAAGCAATGATAATGCAGCATGGAATACATGTTTTTTTCCCAGATCCCTCAAATCTACATTAGCTTAAGATAGACATTCCCACTCTTAAAACACTTCAAGGAAAAGAAGAATATTTCGTGTCTTTCCTTTGAATGGCAAGGAGTCTTCAGCATCTTGTTTTTAAAGTTTCCTTTAAAGCACATCTTTCTTCATGAGCTTTGGTGGATATATGAAGTTTCGATATAGAGGGAGTGGAGGTCTGGCTCCTAGTCCTACCCATAAAACTTCCCAATGTTGCCTTTATCTAGTCAGAAGTATGGTGGGAATTGCAGAGCCTATGGAGAAAGAAGTGCATCTTGTAGCTTGAGTGTTTTGCAGCCCAGCAGCAGTTTTGCTTCCATGCAGAACCACAAAATGAGGGGCCCTTGGTGCTCTCTGAACTTGGTTGCTTTCTTGCCAATGTTCATTACCCAAAACTAGGTGACATCATCATCACTGAGCCATGGTGGTTAGAATGCAGTATTGCAGGCTAACTCTGCCAACTGTCAGCAGTTCCATCCTGACTGACTCAAGTTTAACTCAGCCTTCCATCCTTCCGAAGTCAGTAAAATGAGGACCTAGATTGTTGGGGGCAATATGCTGACTTTGTAAACTGCTTAGAGAGGGCTGGAAAGCACAGTGAAGTGGTATACAAGTCTAAGTGCTATTGCTATTTCGACGTACAAATATTCTCCTTGATTAGATCCACAAAATTATTCAGGTTCTAGACATGGTGATTGACATCATCAAATGAGATGGCAAAGGATTGTTCCTTGGGTTCTACGGGCTAGGTGATGATGAACAACCAAATCCAACTACAAGTCAAGTTAGCATCATTTAACCGTTTGCCCATTCTCATATATTTTTGGACTTCTCCATTTAATAGCACTTGCATACTTTCACGTATGACAGATAAATTAAGAATAAAGAGTTGAACACCCTCCCTAAGTTTGTGTATTCAATTTCCATGCCACGGTGAAAAGCAATGGACAAAGGGAGATCTGGGTTACACCTTAAAAAGAAAAACTGGGGACAGGTTATGATACAACTATACATTTCCCCCTGGGAAATGGTGCAAAACTAGGATGCTTCCTGATTTCCTTTGGCTGGAATGTTGCTTTCAGCTGCTGGAGACTTATTTAATATCCCTGACCTTAAATCACTTGAGGGTACTGGACTAATCTGCTGGGTTTGCCAACACTGACAAGAGGGCATTTTGTCAGTACCTTTACTGCAAATAGAGTATTCATACAATGCTAATTTATTCTGCAGAGGGTCTCTACGGCTTTCTCCAACTTACTGCTCACATATTTATTAATTATGGTTGCATAAAGCATTTACAACACAATACTGAATCTATTTCATGGGCAGCTGATAGGAACAAGCCATACTGTTGAAGCAGAAAACAAGGGGAGCTTTTTTCACTTTTGAACATACATTTTTCTTTGCCCCAAAGGACCCAGCTGGGCGATAATGATGAAAATGAATGGATGTACCCCTGAAATATTCTTCAAAATTGGAAGGCTTTGAAATGTGTGTTTTTTTAGATATTTATAAAATGTATTGATAAATATACATTTATTTAAAAAAAACCAAGTCCCCAATTATTTTATTTATTTTGATATTTTTAAAGAAAAGAAATGCACACGGCTCACAAAATGTGAGAGCATTCCAAAATATTTGCAAGCGCTGACACACTTTTGTTGGCATCTTTTGAGATATAGCAGCTTGAGATTCACCTGGCAATCTGGCAGAGGTTTAAAAAGGCAGAAGCAGAAGCCAAAGAATGATCAATACTCCCAAAGCCAAACTAAGCAGGTAGCAGCCACAATGAGACAGAAATCAAGTGGCAAAGGGCAAAACAGAGGGATGGGAATCAAAAGTCAGGCTGGAAAGACTATTTTTAATATCAATTATATTACATATTTGAACTGCTTTCCATTTTCTTCTTTACTTTGCCTTTGAATGTTCCTAAGCAACATTTTCTCTGAATAAAGAGTGGAAGGGAAGGGAAGGGAAGGGAAGGGAAGGGAAGGGAAGGGTAGGGTAGGGTAGGGTAGGGTAGGGTAGAATAGAATAGAATAGAATAGAATAGAATAGAATAGAATAGAATAGAATAGAATAGAATAGAATTCTTTATTGGCCAAGTGTGATTGGACTCACAAGGAATTTGTCTCCAATGCATAAGTTCTTGGTGTAGACTCAAACAACAATTGTTTATTAAATAAATATATTATTACAGTACTTTTCTACATGATTTCACAATGTTGTGTTAATATTAATAACAATTGGAAAAGACAGATTTACTTGGAAGAGCTTACATCCTGCAACAATACCTTTAATATTATTAAACAACATCTACCTATGCCAGGTACTTGGGAAAGACTCGCTAGGTAGATAAAAATGCCAAACGCAGTCTAAACATCTGGCTAACTGCGCAACCAACCATTATAATAAAAATTATAATTGGCTTATGCGGCCTGATTTTTGGTCCACGCTATATGCACAGTAGTCTGCTGGTAAATGTTTAACAATTGGCTGTGCCAGTTCCATTGCCATCACCACACCCTGCCACTAGCTACTGAATAGCTAACTGATGCATCAGTTCTGTTCTCGTAAGTCTCATAAAATTCCAGAAGATTTAACAATCAGCTCTTATGAGACACTTGAACCAGTAGGAGCCAGCTCCATCAAACCATCATGTGCTTGTGTGTGTGTGTGTACACTCTCTCTTACACACACACACACACATACACACATACTGTACAGACTTTATGATTCATATTATTGTTTTGTAGGATTTTTTTAAAAAAAATTATTTACTTTTAATAGGATCACAATCATATACCTCCCACCCAACCTACCTACCTATGGATATTCCTTATAGACCTGATTGTTTGCAAGCTTCTCATTGAGCTGATAATTGCATCCAGATTTTTTTCCTCCAAAAATGAATCCTACTACTTTTGCTGCAGCTCATTTAAGTACATTAATTTTAGTTATTATTAAATTAAGCTTTTTTTTATGATTAAATTTTCACCCCCAGTTTCTGCTTACATCAGCACTCAAGGCAGCTTACAGCAATTACAACAAAATACAAAGTGTGACAGTAAAATCAATACTATTAAAATTAATTAGCAATTAAAAGCTTGTGGAAAGATATTTCTTTTAGCTACTTTACTTTATTAATTTGCAGGGACCAAAAACTTCTGTCCAGTATTCAAAAAGGAAAAAAGAAGTTACGGGGAGGGTTTAATAACAACATTCAAAAACTACAGTGAAAAAGAAATCTACCAAACCCCATCCAACATAAAAAACCAGCCCCAAAACTTTCTAAAAGTAGCGTCAATCAAGCAGGTCTCCACATTCCTAGAGACTCCAAATGACTTTCTCATGTGGTTTCATGTAGATGTTGAAGAAGACAGGAGACAAGGAGAACACTGTAAAAGACCTTCTTGGTATTTCCAGAAGGGAAGGACTTGAACCATTGCAAAGCCGCTTGGTCCAGAAGGTTATTATGTTATCAAAACTGCTAAGAGATCCATGACAACAATCAGAATTGCTATGTACTGAGACTATGAGTCCAAGTGTTAGATTTAAATCAGTTGAAAAGGTCTAAAGTCAAGTAAACAATGATGTCCCTCATCTCTCTACATAACCATACCCATATACTGAACATTTACTTAGACTGCAATAGTTAAGTACCATATTTTTTGGACTATATGACACACCGGAGTATAAGATGCACAAAGATTTCAAAGAGGTAAACAAAATATAAACATCGCCAAGACACTTCCAATTTTACGCGGGAGAAAACCCGAACAACCAAAGACCTACATATATATATGTAGATCTTTGGTTATTCGGGTTTTCTCCCGCGTAAAATTGGAAGTGTCTTGGCGACGTTTCGACGAAGTCTCATTCGTCATCTTCAGGCTTCAGCTTCGTGCTTCGTGCTTCTGGGAGCAATGTGTGATCGCAGCTGTTTCTTCCTTTTAACTGCTAGTGGGGGTTTGAATTGATTGGGTGGGAGCTTGGCTGTGCTCTGATTGGATGGGGTTTTTTTGTGCTCTGATTGGCTGGGGGTGTGTCCTGTGTTGGTGGGGGCTTGCTTGTGCTCAGTTTAGTCTGTGTTGCAGGGGGATTTGAGCTGGTGAGCTGCATAGCTGCAATGCTTAGCTGATGAACAACACCTAAAACCCGAATTAGACACTCTCACTAACGTACTAACATCCAATGGATTCCAAACAAATAAGATTACCAAGCTAATCCAAAAAGAACCCCCCACTAAAATTCAAGACAGAGAACAAGAAAACGGCACAGCCCTCCTCCCATATATAAAAGGCACCACAGACAGAATCAGCAAGATCCTCCACAAACACAACATCAAGACAGCATTCTGCACAAACAGAAAAATATCCACCATCCTAAGAAACCCCAAAGACAAAATTGAGTTAGAAAATCAAGGAGTATATGAAATCCCATGCACGGCCTGCCCTACCACATACATTGGACAAACCAACAGAAGAATAAGTGCACGCATTGAAGAACACAAGAACTCATTCAAAAAAGAGGAACCAACTTCTTCCCTAGTCCAACACTTTAAAGTCACAGGACATGATATTGACTTTAAAAAGACCAGAACTATCACCAAAACTGAACACTTTAACAACAGAATAATCAGAGAAGCCATTGAGATAGAAAAACGCCCACACAGCATGAACAAACGAGATGACACCTCCCGCCTACCAGCCATTTGGAAACCCGCCCTTATTGACAAACAAGTCCCTAACACGAGGAATGACACCAGACCCACACTCACGAGGTCCACACAGGATGTCACCACCGCACATCCACCCAGAAAGCAGACCCAAACCCACACTGATCATTAAGCACGACCAAGGACCAGAAGCCAGACCGCAGCTGCAACATTAGCCATTTCAAACCCCTCCAATCCATACATGCAGCAGACTGACACCCACTATGAAGATGTAGCACGACCACAAAGCCAAACAACAGCTATGCAGCTCACCAGCTCAAATCCCCCTGCAACACAGACTAAACTGAGCACAAGCAAGCCCCCACCAACACAGGACATCCCCCCAGCCAATCAGAGCACAAAAAAACCCCATCCAATCAGAGCACAGCCAAGCTCCCACCCAATCAATTCAAACCCCCACTAGCAGTTAAAAGGAAGAAACAGCTGTGCGATCACACATTGCTCCCAGAAGCACGAAGCTGAAGCCTGAAGATGACGAATGAGACTTCGTCGAAACGTCGCCAAGACACTTCCAATTTTACGCGGGAGAAAACCCGAATAACCAAAGATCTACATACAAACACCCGCGAAAATCTCAGAAAACAAATATATATATATATATATATATATATATATATATATATATATATATATATATATATATATATATATATATATATATAGGTCTTGGTTGTTCGGTTTTCTCCCGTGTAAAATTGAAGTGTCTTGGCGACGCTTCATCAAGTCTCATTCGTCATCTTCAGGCTTCAGCTCGTGCTTCTGGGAGCAATGTGATCGCAGCTGTTTCTTCCTTTAACTGCTAGTGGGGTTTGAACTGATTGGTGGGAGCTTGGCTGTGCTCTGATTGGATGGGGGTTTTCTGTGCTCTGATTGGCTGGGGTGTGTCCTGTGTTGGTGGGGGCTTGGTTGTGCTCAATCTAGTCTGTGCTGCAGGGGATTTGAGCTGGTGAGCTGCATAGCTGTTGTTTGGCTTTGTGGTCGTGCTACATCTTCATAGTGGGTGTCAGTCTGCTGCATGAATGGATTGAGGGGTTTGAAATGGCTAATGTTGCAGCTGCGGTCTGGCTTCTGGTCCTTGGTCGTGCTTCATGATCAGTGTGGGTTTGGGTCTGCTTTCTGGGTGGATGTGCGGTGGTGACATCCTGTGTGGACCTGTGAGTGTGGGTCTGGTGTCATTCCTCGTGTTAGGGACCTGCTTGTCAATAAGGGCGGTTTCCAAATGGCTGGTAGGCGGAGGTGTCATCTCGCTTGTTCATGCTGTGTGGGCGTTTATCTCAATGGCTTCTCTGATTATTCTGTTGTTAAACTGTTCAGTTTTGGCGATAGTTCTGGTCTTTTTAAAGTCAATATCATGTCCTGTGACTTTAAAGTGTTGGACCAGGGAAGAAGTTGGTTCCTCTTTTTTGAATGAGTTCTTGTGTTCTTCAGTGCGTGCACTTATTCTTCTGTTGGTTTGTCCAATGTATGTGGTGGGGCAGGCGGTGCATGGGATTTCATATACTCCTTGATTTTCTAACTCAATTTTGTCTTTGGGGTTTCTTAGGATGGTGGATATTTTTCTGTTTGTGCAGAATGCTGTCTTGATGTTGTGTTTGTGGAGGATCTTGCTGATTCTGTCTGTGGTGCCTTTTATATATGGGAGGAGGGCTGTGCCGTTTTCTTTTTCTCTGTCTGGATATGGAGGATATATATATATTTGCCCTCCCTGGCCCCAGGAGCTCTCTGCAGGCCTCCCAAACTCTCTGTGCATCCAGTTTTTGTGAAAATGGGCCCATTTTTTGCAAAAACGAAGGGTTTGGGAGGCCTACAGAGAGCTCCTGGGTGCTGGGGAGGGCAAAAATAAATGCCCCCATTTTTGTGAAAAGTGGGCACAAAAAATGGGCCTGTTTTTGGTCTCCCAGACCCCCCTCCATACATCATATTTTTGACCTCCCCAGCCCCCAGGAGCACTCTGCAGATCTCCCAAACCCTCTGTAGGCCCCATTTTTGCAAAAAAAACCTCAGGCCTGTTTTTGATAAAAACAGGACGTGCAGGACGAGGTTTCAGGAGGCCCAAAATGGCTGTATTCAGTGTATAAGACACACCAACATTTCCACCCTCTTTTTGGAAGGGGGGAGTGTGTCTTATAGTCCAAAAAGTACAGGTAGTCTTGGACTGGCACCAGAGTTACTCAAGTTGAAGCCTACCTTCAGCAATCAGCCATGGAATTAGTGACTTCGGTGATGACTTCACTATAATTGATTTTATACAGAGTATGATGATAACTACAGTGACGATGATAACCATGGTACAGGCTCTTCAATAAACTGAAACATTGATTGAAAATATTCTATTACATCTTGAATATTCACTCCAGAAACTGCCACCTTTCTCTAAGATGCTGTTATCGCTGAAGTGCAAGAGTGGTCTGTTAGAAAGATTTTCCTGTTTGCTAAATCATGCAGCCGATTGCATGACTTTCACTAAAATAGAATTGACCATATGGCATCTGGCTCTAGCAACTATATAGACAGTCAGGCATCTGTATATTTTGACACATCCTCCATATCCAGATTGAAGTTTTATATAAATTGCAATAAGTACTTTTTATTTTGTTTTCTAAATGGTGATGTCAGTTGCTTTGGGCTTCCTTTTGCAGGGAGAAATGTCTACAAATCAAAGAACGACACAAAGAAACAAACAAGGGAATGCTTGATTAACCAGATGAATGTGGAATTGTCTGTTCTCTTTAGGTAAAAGCAGGCATGAGAACTAGCTGTTAACTTAAGCTCCTAATACAGTGGATATACTTTTGCAAAAGGAAGAGAGATTTAGAAGGTACTGTCATATCCTTCATTAATCCAATTTAGAATAGTGTTGGGCAATTGCATTTACCATCCCATTGACAAAGAAGAGTTAAGTATCTTTTAAGTCTAAAAGAAAACATCAATGTGAACTCATACAGCATGGCTACTGCTACGCAATCTTGCATGTGTCAATAGCAATGAGTGACTTTCAATATTCCTCATCAGCAGCTTTTGCTATCATTTGTAATGTCTATGCCTGGTCTGAAGGGAGATTCACAATTAAATCATTACAATGAATTGTAAATCTACCAGCTCAGGAGCATTAGTAACACTTCATTAATTATATTGAACTTGGAGCCCAGATTTCTCTTTACCTATATTCATTACCCACAGGCCAATTTGTCTTGGTGATATCCAAGTCAATTCTAGTTTAAGCCAAAGAAGAATAGGATCCTTCATTATGGATCTTAATCTAGCAATAAGAATCAATAGGTTGCTAAGGCAAAATAAATACATCTTCCAAAATCCCACCTTGCTGTTTGAAACTATATTCCACCTGGAATACCAAGCCTACAATGGCACATGATTTTCTTAAAAGTCCTTCTCTACCCCTTAGTTAGAACAATAGTAAGAAATGAGATAGTTGCAACTTAGTATACACAGCCACCTATTAGGCTGGTGATATCTATGTGCAAGAGGGTCCAGAGATATTTTACTAGAAGAGTACTCAAATCTTCTGCTCGAAATAAAATTCCCTATACCACCAGGCTTGAAATTTTTAGGTCTGGATAGCCTTGAACTATGCCGTTTATGTTCCGACCTATGCTTTGTTCATAAGATAATTTACCAAAATGTCCTATCTGTAAATGAGTACTTTAATTTTAACCGTAATAACACTAGGGTTATCAATAGATTCAAACTCAATGTAATTCTCTTTAATCTAATAATTGTAGGAAATATGACTTCTGCAATAGAGTAGCAAATTTCTGGAACACTCTACCTGATCCTGTTGTTAGTCTCACTAATCCCCATACCTTTTACCTTAAACTGTCTACCCTGGACCTTTCATGTTTCTTAAGAGGTCCCTAATGGGGCATGCATAAGCGCATCAGGGTGCCTACCGTCCCTGTTCTACTGTCCCCATTTATATGTAATCATTCTATGTGTTTATGGCTATGTTTTGCCTATTTATATCCTTTTATTTGTGCCAATTTTTTTCATGTGTCCATGTCTATGTCTATACTGTTACTTGTTTCCTTGTGCTTGTTGATAAATAAATAAATAAATAAATAAATAAATAAATAAATATGAATGTATGTACATCCTTGCATGGATGTATTGTATTTTTATCCTGCATTTCTTCAAAGGCTTCCAGGTGTTATATCTATTTTTACCTCACCCTTCCATTTTGCTTTCACCATAATCCTCAAAAACAGATTAGGCACAATTCAATTCTTGATATTCGGTCAATTTAATTCAGATTTGAGCTTATCAGTCCTTGCCTGAAGTTTGCTTTCTACTGAATCATTCTTGTTTAAATCTGTACTTACCAGCATTTTTGCTATCTGTATAGTGAAAAATTCAGACAATTCATCTGTAAACCAGTTTTCTTCAAATGGAGGGTCTGAAAATTGGGATCCTGAGAATCAGCAGAAATCCTAATGCATAGTACACATACTAGGAGATTACAATGAAGACTTATGGTTAGACAACAATGAGTCATAACTTCGATTTCTGTGGGCAGTCATTCCACAGAAGGAAAAAGACTGCCCTTGAAGATAAGCTAACTGTGATGTTGGCCTCATGGGACATTTAGGAACATCATAATTTGAGTACTTCATGGCAGTCTTCCTCAGTGTGAAGTCCTCCAGATATGTCAGAATAATTTCCTGCTAGCAGGTTGACAAAAATATAACTTAGACCAATACTCACAAGCTTCCCCTGCTTAATGTCAAGAAACCCCACTGGGTTTTCACTGGAGGTTTTAAAGAGGAGACTGTCTGAAATGGTATAGGTTCTCCTGCTTGAGTAGCGGGCTGGACTTAGTAACTGCTTACAGCCAAAAAGCAAGATACTCACAGTGCCAATAATTATGAAGCTCTCTACAGCCCATTCCCAGGGGTGAAATGCTACCAGTTCTGACCAGTTCTTCCAAACCAGTAGTAAAATATGCTATTGGTTTGGGTGAACCAGTATTTTTGATGATTAGCTGGGTGCTGATCAGCTGGGACACACAATTTATTTTATTTTATTTTATTTTATTTTATTTTATTTTATTTTATTTTATTTTATTTTATTTTATTTTTATTTTTATTTTTATTTTATTTTATTTATTTATTTATTTATTTATTTATTTATTTATTTATTTATTTATTTATTTATTTGTCAAACACAACAGTATATATAAGTATAAGCATGAAATAACCATGTGAATTGGATACAATCAAAGGGAACATTAGGACAGGAACGGTAGGAACGCTGGTGCTCTTATGCACCAGCGTGCATAAGCTAGAATTAGCATTCTAGCATTAGCTAGAATCGTTGGATTTCCTGCTTTCTAGCTAATCTAAATCGTGTGGCACAACAGATTCTCCCTCCCTTCACTGTTCTACTTACCTTTGCAGACTTGGAAGGCTTCAATGTTCCTTTTTTAGCGCTGCATGGGCGTGCCTCAGGCACAAATGTGATGAAGCGGGCACTTGATAGCAGACTCACAGAACCGGTAGCAGATTTCAGAGGATTTCACTGCTGCCCATTCCTTTTAATCTTTCAATAAACTGGGCTGGAAAAGTCTCTGTGAGTATCTTGCTTTTTGGCTTTAAGAGTTACTAAAGGCTTGGGAACAGCTAAGAAAAATTGCCAATTCTCAATCATTTCGCAATGGAGGTTCCTGAACATGTTTACAAATATGCATGGCACTGTTTGTTTTTGTAGCAAATGAAAAACAACTGCTGAAAAATATTGTTTCTTTGAGTTCACATAAAGTCGAGATTCAGCTTTCATTTCCATCTGATACTTCTAAAGATTCGATAAACTAGCATTGAACTAGAATTTGGCCTCAGCTCCTAAGAGCCCGAAGACTTCTGACTTTCTTCTAACCCACCCACATCTTACAAATCCATTTCAATAATTTAATCAAAGGCAGTTTTTCACAGCAACTGAATGCTGCTTCAGGCCATTTTGTTTCATTAAGGTTTCCCCAACAGCAGGGTATAAATATGGTATGAATATTAATAATGGAGTTGATACCTTTCAATTTGCACCAGAACCAGAAAACTCTCTGGCATTAGAGATCACCCTATGGTTTCACACACAAAAGGATGACTGAAAAATTTCCATTTTTCTCCTTATGAGCCTTTTGGCTGAATAAAATTTGGCTGAAGTGATAAAATAACAGGGAAGCAAATGCACATACAGCCAGACACTCTTGGGCTTATTTGCAATAGTTTTACAATCAAACCTCCATTATCTAAAACCAATTTAGGGAAATGGTGATCCCCGGGCCTCCTGTGGGTAGAGCATTCAAATTGCTTCTCTTCAGAACATCATTTTTCTTCCTTCCGCCTTAAATTCCCCTCTCATTGCAAGCCAAACCCTGCTTCTGTTTTGCTGAGCCTTCCTTGATACATTATCCTTTGCCCTCCATGCATACATTAGCTGTGCCCTTAAATATATAGCTTTAGATTCAACTCTTTTGTCCTTGTAATGAAGGCAAGAACTCATTTCCAAGTATCTCCAATAAGGTCATCTCAGATAATAAGAATCAAATTAGTTCAGACACTTGAAGTCTCATTTAGACTCCCAGGTGGTAGTCCACATCAGTATCTACGGTACTTATTCAAAGCCCGGGCATTCTGCCACTTATATAAGTGGGAGAGGAAATGTTAGGGCCATTGAAAGGAGGATGGGAGAGCCAACTACCATTTGCAATAGTTCAAAGGTAAGCTGTCGACATCTCCAAGTAGTAAGTCAAAGTTACAATTGAATTATTACCTATGCCCAAAAGCCACCCATGTTCATTTTAGGCACAGGAAACGTTTCTACAAAAACAATTCTTCCCAGATCTCTTTGTTACTTAGAGATGTGCCCTGTTGAATCATTTCTGCACAAGAGCTCCATTGTAAATGTTCTCAGAAGCTGCTCCTCTGCCTTTTGTGGAAGTCCTTATCTACATGGAAGAAAGGGAGAAATGGGTCCTTTGGCTTTCTTCCTAGAGGTGGTGAGTTTTAGAAAGCTTGGAACCTAAATAAGCCCATGTGGCCCACCATAAAACTGGAAGAAGCATGCAGGCAGTTGATCATTGATGATGGTGATGTTCCATTCTTTAGTGGGACTGCACTAGGAAAGAGATCTTGGGCTAACTACACTTATTTTCCTTGGGCAAATTATTTGGCACGCAGTTTGGACACCAAAACATTAAAGGGATCATCTGATGGACACCAAGCCTAATTTTTTTTATTTTATTTTTTTTAATTTATATCCCGCCCTTCTCCGAAGACTCAGGGTGGCTTACAATGTGTTAAGCAATAGTCTTCATCCATTTGTATATTATATACAAAGTCAACTTAATTGCCCCCAATAATCTGGGTCCTCATTTTACCTACCTTATAGAGGATGGAAGGCTGAGTCAACCTTGGGCCTGGTGGGACTTGAACTTGCAGTAATTGCAAGCAGCTGTGTTAATAACAGATAGACTTAGTCCGTTGAGCCACCAGAGGCCCTTAGAGGTTAGTTGGGAACAGCTCTGAGGAACTCAACAATAATCACTCAAATCACTTACCTTAAAATGGTAAACTCACATCCAAGTAGATTCTGTAATTTATAGCTAGATCAGGATTGGAGTTTAAGACCCTGGGGAAAAGACACAACACATCCACACTGTTAAAGATTCTGCATTAGAAACAAAGTTTGCCCAATTCCATTTGTTCACTTCTTCATTCCAGTGGAGTGTGACAAATAAGATATAATTTAATGGCAACTGTCAATCAGAAATGAATATTTCAGGCTCACTTTAGACAGCCAGCTGTTTCCCATTGTCAGTAGCAGGATTCCTGTAATTGTCTTAAGGGAGGTGCTTCCCTCATGCAATCCAGTTTTAGTAGTAGAATGTTGTGCCATTCTTATACAGCAGTAGTAGTAGCAGCAGAAAAAGAGAGCTGATGGAAAACAAGACTTATTTCCTGAAAATATAAACAATGTTTGCCCTTCACCCAGTGAAATAACCAAACCATCTCTCAAATCCCCCAAAGGGGTGAAAAAAGAGAAAATGCTTCTTCAGTCACTTCATTTACATTCTAAATCTTCAACCCACTTGCTAGGTTCTCAGCTATCTTATCAAAGAAAAGGACAGCCCACAGTTGACTTGACCCTATCTTGTTTTGAACCTTATCTTGTTTTGAACCTTATTTGGTCGCCACGATGTAAAAAAGATGTTGAGACTCTAGAAAGAGTGCAGAGAAGAGCAACAAAGATGATTAGGGGACTGGAGGATAAAACATATGAAGAACAGTTGCAGGAACTGGGTATGTCTAGTTTAACAAAAAGAAGGACTAGGGGAGACATGATAGCTGTGTTCCAATATCTCAGGGGCTGCCACAAAGAAGAGGGAGTCGGGCTGTTCTCCAAAGCACCTGAGGGTAGAACAAGAAGCAATGGGTGGAAACTGATCAAAGAAAGAAGCAACTTAGAACTAAGGAGAAATTTCCTGACAGTTAGAACAATTAATAAGTGGAACGACTTGCCTTCAGAAGTTGTGAATGCTCCAACACTGGAAATTTTTAAGAAAATGTTGGATAACCATCTGACTGAGATGGTGTAGGGTTTCCTGCCTGGGCAGGGGGTTGGACTAGAAGGCCTCCAAGGTCCCTTCCAACTCTGATGTTATGTTATGTTATGTTATCAATATTGCTTACTAAAAAGATCAGGCCCATGCAGCCTATCATTAAGTACCTTATGATTCTTGATGAACGTATCTTTTCTTTTATGTACACAGAGCATATGCACCAAGACAAATTCCTTGTGTGTCCAATCACACTTGGCCAATAAAAAATACTATTCTATTCTATTCTATTCTATTCTATTCTATTCTATTCTATTCTATTCTATTCTATTCTATTCTATTCTATTCTATTCTATTCTATTCTATTCTATTTTATTCTACTCTACTCTACTCTACTCTACTCTACTCTACTCTACTCTATTCTATTCTATTCTATTCTATTCTATTCTATTCTATTCTATAATGTAACTCAAGTCATCAAATAGCCTTTGGATATGAATTGTTCAGACCTGAGTCCCAAACTCACTGTTTTACAAAGAAACAAAGTCCTGGAATATTTTAAGGTAATTAGGTTACCATCTACAGTATATGATAGCAGCTGAATAAGAAGAAAAAAGAAAACGTATTTTTAAAATAACTATTTAACATACAGAGAGATCCAGATATGATATGTCAGTTTGCACAATAAGATTTCCCATTTTCAGTGATCTTATAGGACGTGTTAACACTCCTCTGCAATCCAAACATTGCAAATTGTAAATTGACCAATAGAGAAAAGGTCAAAACCACCAATGCACAAACATAAACTGACAGCATAGAAAAGTAGGACATAAATTGAATTAATCATTATCCTTTTCTTTTTTCTTTTTTTCCTTTTTTTAACCAAAGATCATCTTTCACTTGTCATTGCAACATCATTTGTATCAGGGTTTTCTCTATCTGTTTCATTTGCTACAGATCTTGATGGCAAGGAGACATGATGGGGGGGGGGGAATCTTAAACATATCAAAAAGTTACAAGGAGAAGACCATTCCAGTCAGACTACTGCAGCTGTTATGGCAGTCTCCTTAATTAAAGTCTTAATCTGTCTTGTGATAGGAATGTGCTACAACAGCTGAAGCTGACTATTTTGCCTCATAGCAGTCTTTCCTAGACATTCTTTCCTAGCTCCTAGCAATATCTCTTCTCTTTAAAAAGCTGTTTTCTATCAACATTTTGGAAATGGAGAGTAACAAATTTCATTCATCTATTAACTTATTTTCTCAGAGATGTTGGCATACTTCTTGTCAAGCTTGTCAGTCAAAGCAAAGCTAATATATGGCTCAAGATCCTTTAAAAACACATGTGAATATGTGAATGAGCTGTATTGATTTTTCTCAGTTTCTTGAGTTTATCCTGTGGTGGGGAGAGGATTTGATTTCTCTTGAACCAAATGAAATAAAAACTGAGCCCCCTAAACTATAAAGGCTGGGATCAAAGGCCCAATTCAATTTTTGAAAAATATCTTTAGGAATGTTGTAAAAGTAGAAAAGTTGGGACAGTGGGAGTAGAACTTCATGTTTCAAGGAGATATTAGGATGCAAGCCCAAAAACTGTATAGCAAACAATTGAAAGAAAGTAAGAAAAATGAGACTGCAAACAAAAAATTAAATTGTGTCTCTCCTACTTGATGGACTTTCTGTAAAAGGTTACACCTTCTAATTATTATAAATGAAAATAGATTCAATAAGATTTTGATACATGGATTTTTTCCTTGATTATTCATTTATTTGTTAAATATATATCCCAACTTTCCACTAAAACAGGATCATAATTCATGACTGGCAAGTCAAAGATTTCCCTCTACTCTGACTACAGTCCTCTCATATCTTGAGATCTTGCAAACAAATTTTAGTAGCAAAATGCTCCCTTTTTTAATTAGAGCAAACTGCTGTCATGTCCTTTTTTAATCCCTCCCCCAGCTCTAATGTCCAACTGTACCCTGAAAATGCAGCAGCAAGAGGGCTAGAGTTAGCAGGAATCTAACCTGAGCAAGAACCAATGAATCAATTCTTTGATTTACAGGAAATAAATGGAAAAGAAATGTGAATGGGTGAAGCCCAGCTCCAAGCTAGCATCATTCTATCAGACCAAAAGTCCTGGTGGAACAGAGGTTAAGGTGCAGTATTGCAGACAAACTCTTCCCACAGCCTACAGTTTGATCCTGACCAGCTCAAGGTGGACTCAGCCTTTCATCCTTCCCAGGTCAGTAAAATGAGGGCCAAGATTGTTGGGGGCAATATGCTGACATTGTAAACTGCCCAGAGAGTGCTGTAAAGCACTATGGGGAAGTATATGCTGTAAATCTAAGTGCTATTGTTATTGCTGTACAAGTCAAAGGGCAGATAGGAAAAGAATTAAAATTAGGAGCAACACAAAGAAAACTGCAGAATAAGAGATAAAAAAGGAACACCGAGAAAATCTTTAGCTTTCCATCTGTATCTAATCCTGCTCTTGTGGTCAGCAGGTTGAAAGATGCTGAAAAAGTGCAACTGAAATCATATTTCCCAAAATTATAAGATCAAGTACATCAGGGTGGGCTGAAGGCCGGTATCTTGGAATGAAATCCCCCCCCCCCCGTGGGTTCCTGGGCTAAGAGCGCCTGTTGGGAACTCTTTAAAGCAGCTGTATCTTTTTCTAGGATCAAGTGGCTACCCACCTGAACAACTACTTCCTATTATTTCAGGAACTGACATGGTTGTATTTCAGATCATATTTTGCCCTTTGAATCTCAATCTCTGCCCAAGCCTATAAAATAAATCTCAATTTGAAAGAAAATCGATAAATGCCAATATTTTAAAAACAATATTACTAAAACTATCCCAAAATAACAAAAATAGAATCTATTAGTATTCTAAATTTAAAAGCGACAGTAATAAAAAAGTAAGATGAATAAATAGAATTGTTCTCACCATGAACTGAAAACTCAAAGCAGAGTATGGATTATAATTTGTCCTTCTGTTAATATTAGCATTGTCCTGAAATGAAATATTTTCAATATATTGGTTCAAATGTTACCTTCCTGATCTCCTTCAACTCTTTAGGTTCAATCTAATGATACACTCTTTAACATAATCCATAAAAAAGGTAAAGGTAAAGGTTCCCCTCGCACATACGGGCTAGTCTAGGGGGCGGTGCTCATCTCTATAGTTTGCCCTTAATCCAAACCAGCATTTTGCCGTCCAAATGTGAATTACAAAAGCAAATTAAATCATAGCAATGGAGGGCATACCAAACCAAATAATGGTTTGTGAATTGCAAAGTAATGGCAAATTGTGGCTTGTGAGAAAGGCTAGCCATCATTACAAATTATTATTATTGCCTTCATGTCAGTGTTGACTACTGGTGACTTGCTGACAAATATTGCCTGCTGTTACCACATGCCTCCCACTGACCCGTGCGCTCTCACAGAGAGGGTCTTCTCAGGGTGCCGTCCGCCAAGCAGTGTCGGCTGGCGGCCCCCAGGGGAAGGGCCTTCTCTGTGGGAGCACCTACTTTCTGGAACGAACTTCCCCCCAGTTTACGCCAATTGCCTGACCTTCGGACCTTTCGCCGGGAACTGAAAACTTATTTATTTATCCAAGCGGGACCGGCCTGATTTTTAAATGCTAAATTTTTTAAATTCTTAAATTTTAAATTTTAATTGTTTTTTATTGGGTATTTTATATGGTCAATAGGACGGTTTTAATCTCGGCCTTTTTGGAATAAGTTTTTTAACTGTTATTTTAGTGTGTATATAAATTGTTTTAATGCAGGCTGTACACCGCCCTGAGTCCTTCGGGAGAAGGGCGGTATAAAAGTTTAAATAAATAAATAAATAAATAAATTTTTTGGCAAAATTTCAGAAATGGTTTGTCATTGCCACCTTCCTAGGGCTGAGAGAGAGCGGTTAGCTCAAGATTAATTTTTTTTTATTTTTTTATTTTTTTATTTTATTTGAATTTATATCCCGCCCTTCTCCAAAGACTCAGGGCGGCTTACATTGTGTTAAGCAATAGTCTCATCCATTTGTATATTATATACGAAGTCAACTTTTATTGCCCCCAACAATCTGGGTCCTCATTTTACCTACCTTATAAAGGATGGAAGGCTGAGTCAACCTTGGGCCTGGTGGGACTTGAACTTGCAGTAATTGCAAGCAGCTGTGTTAATAGCAGACTGCATTAGTCTGTTGAGCCACCAGAGGCCCTCAGCTAGCTTTGTGCCTATAGAGAGACCAGGGTAGTACTCATGGTTTTAATCCAGCCAGATCTAACTGGTTCATGCGAACCGGTAGCACCAGTGGCGGAAGGTTCCGCCCACCCATCAGGATTTCATTACGTCCCATTTTTGACCCTCTGCGCATGTGCAGAAGAGGCACACACTCCCATGCGATCCCATACACTACTGCTCCCAAACCGGTAGCAAAGATAAGTGGATTTCACCACTGGTTTTAACCACTACACTAGGGGTGTCCAACTCCTGAGATGAGGCCCTCTACCAATCCACAGCCTGTTCAAAACTGAGCCATGGGACAGGTGGGCAAGCATGCGCATGCTAAACTTCACTTGCATGAGTAGAGGACACTTATATACACTCTCACATGAAGCTCCATTCATGCGCCTGCTACTCACATGCCCCATCCTCTCATGCCAGGCTGGGATACCAAGCTGGAAAGGTTGTGATCCATTGCACTACACCAAGCTGGCTTTCCTTAGTGTTATATATGAACCAGAAATTGAACTGTTATGTATGCTTAAGACGGAGGTGAGATAGCAAGGAAGGAAAGGAATCAGTGTTCAAAGCCATCTTAAATCATTCAAAAAAAAATTTGAAACAAATGGAGCTATATTTTTGGAACAGGACTATTCCAGCTTTATCAAGGACTTTCACAATCCCTTTTGAATCCTCCTCTCTCCGGGGGCTAAGGAACAATCTGAGCATACCTGACCATCAACAAAAAAGCTGAGAAAAAGTTATTAACCGACCCCAGCAAGCTTTGCCTTGGAGATGGCAGAGCAGTAAATCATTTTATACAGTGTACATGTAGGAAGAAGTTGTCAAAACCTCCTAAGCAGCAACAGCAGCAGTTCTGTTCATTCTTGGAACCAGGAGACATCTGGAGATAGTTTGAGGGCAATTAAAATAGCAAGCACCATTGCAAGCACTAAAACAGCCTTTGCCCTGTTGTTAGGCTAGAAGCAAGGTGGTGTAATCTTGAGAGAGTACACAGTTGTCCCAGGTAACTTGCTAGGCTCTGGGGACATATGAGTTCAGGGTGGATTACTGGTTTTAAAAAGAACATATCTTCTTTTCCTGTCCTATAAAGCAATTGTTGCTGGGTAAATTTGCAATATTGCAATACAATGCCACACGGAGCTATTTGGACAGTAATGTTCCATTGGAGAGATCTGAAAGAATTGGGGATTTTTTTTTGTGCATTCAGAAGGATAACGGATCTTTGTGTTGCTGAAACTAAAGACTAAAGTACTTGATGAAGGTAGATTATATATGCCACAAAACAACACATAATGGCAATGGAATTAATTGTTTGGAAAATCAGAGCAGTTTTGTTTGTAATATATTCCTCTGCTCACTCAAGCATTTTGTGTATTATTATTCTGTGTTTTTGTTTTATTCTATTATTTCTCCCAAAGTAGAGAAGCTGGGGCATTCCAGCTGTTGCTCAATTTCAGATCTCAGCATTCCTCACAACTGGCCATAACAATAGGGGCTATAGGAAATTAGAGTTCAATGGCATCTGGAATGGAGAAGTTGCTCGTTTCTATTCAATAAAATCCCATTTTAGAAGGTGCAAGGTCAATGAGTAGCTGGCATGTGTGAAAAATAAGCATTAAAGCTCCAACATCTATGAATATATTTGAAAGGTAAATTGAAAACTACAGTAGAAGTCTGAAATAGAATAATTAAAACTGGTCACTTGAGTAAACATTATGGGTTAATTTGTTTGATGATCCATTTGTTTCTTTTCTTACTGGACTATAATATTCTTAGAATCTTCTTGAACACTAAAAAAACTGGTTAACTGGCACAATTAATGTAAAGTATTCAAGTAGGTCCACTCTGTCATTTTACAATCTAAGAACACATCTGCTCAAATTTCTTTTGGGCTATTATAGTGCCCCAAGATGATACAACCTGGAGATTAGAAACAGAAGTGTCAGGTCTTGAGTCTCAAGTCTAGTACAGAATTCTGCTAAATCGGGTTAGAGTCTTATTAAACCCCAGTGGCTTACCACTACTATTAGTGACAAGTACAAAGATACTTGGCAATTTTTTCATGTAAGAAAAAAATTAATACAGATGATTTCTCATTTGAATTTGTAAAATTGCATGGCATTACTGTGAATACGAGCTTCGATGGTGCAGTGGTTAGAGCAGGATCTTTCTATCCTGCTTCTTCTAAGTCCAACTTTCACTTTTTGAGTGTCATAGGGAATACACAGTTTAGATCTCTGTAGGTGTAGATCAGAGGTGGGTTCTAATTTTTTTTACTACCGGTTCTGTGGGCGTGGCTTATTTTGTGGGTGTGGCTTGATGGTCATGTGACTGGGTAGGCATGGCCAACTCAATGTCACTCACATCACAGGGTACCTTGCCTGGCCCCTCCCCTCCCAGCCATATCTTGTCACACCCAGCCTCAACGTATCTATAATTCTGCAAAAATGTTGTTCACCTTTTTTCAACTTTATTATCTACATACTATAGATTAGGGGTCTCCAACCTTGGCCACTTTAAGACTTGTGGGCTTCAACTCCCAGAATTCCTCAGCCAGCTTTGCTGTCTTAAAGTCTTACAGTGGCCAAGGTTGGAGACCTCTGCTATAGATGCACTTTCATGGACCACTGAAAGGAGGAAATGGCTCACATGCTTTGCCCAAGAGTGTGAAAGTCAACAGGCTTTTAAGGAGCTGCTAGAAAGAAGGGGTGGCAATGTATTTTCCAAAGCACCAGAAGGCAAAACAAGAAGCAATGGATGGAAACTCAACAAACAATTTGGTTTTAAGATTTATATTTATATTTTTAATATTTGGCATTAGAATAAGTTTTTTAATAGTTATTTTAATTGTATATAAATGTTTTATGTGCCTGTGAACCGCCCTGAGTCCTTCGGGAGATAGGGCAGTATACAAATTTGAATAAATAAATAAATAAATAAATAAAGAGAGAAGCAACCTAAAACTAAGGACAAACTTCCTGACAGTGTGAACCTATATAGGTTTCAGTCATAATTTCACATATAAAATAGCCATTCATGTAATACAACTTGCATATTGTTCAAAACAGTCATTAGTATTATGGCTGATGTTTAACAGCAAGCCTAAAATCCCCATTCCCTCCCCACTCCAGGGGAAGGTTACTTCAAAATCCCCATTCCCTCCCCACCCCACTAATCTGTTCTGGGAAGGAATCAAATTCCCCCCTCTTCATTTCCCAAATAAAATATTACTCATAAGAAAAGGATCCCAGATAATTAAGTAAAAATCAAGCTGCTAAGAAGGAACCTGCCTGGAATTCCACATTCCTGCCAGCTGCATAAAGGAAACTCTGTAAGCAGAAAACATTATGGTGCTTAGAGATCATAGAAAGTGGAAGCCGGAAGTTCGGCTCCATTTACAAGCAGGCAGAAAACTCATTCAAGACAGGATATTTCACAATGAAAATCACCCAAACCTTTTTGGAAACACAAAGCCCACGTTGCACAAACCCCAAAACTTCAAAAACACAGAACCATATAAGAATTCCTCCTCTTTGTTGTTCAGCTGACCCAGAGATGAGCTGCTTCTGCAAGTAGCTTTCTCCTTCTAGCCGCTCTGTCAATTTAAAGTGACAGCATCAATTTTTTCCCCCTTCTTTGCCAAGTTATCTCCTGGCTGAGAAGCGAGTCCTGATTTTTTCATTCTAGCCAATCAGTTGGGAGGCTTCTTGGCTTCTCAATTTAAAGCGACGGTGTCTTGGGTTTTTTTTTCCCCTCTTCTTTGTCAAGTGAGCCCTGAGTGTTTTTCTTCTAGCCGATCAGCTGGGACTCGGGAGGCAGCAATAGATTGCGGTGGGGACCAGGCAAAGGTGGCATTTACCGGTTCTCCGAACTACTCAAAATATTCGCAAGAACTGGTTCGCAAGAACCGGGTAGAACCGGTAGCAACCCACCACTGATCTAGATACATCACAATATCTGAATATCCCTTTACTATTGATAGCTGATCCTAAAAGGCAGAAACTATCTATTACTTTGATATCTTCATTTCCATTACTAAGGTGTTGTTGTTCCAATGGTCCCATTGTTTCACCATGCGCCTTTCCTTTTATTACTAGAACTCATAGATCCTTTTCATTTTCAGTTGTCAGAGTAGTAATAATGTAGATTATTGATATGTCTCCCTCCAATGTTAAAACCACAGTCTTGTCTTTCATGTTAGTTGGTTCTTTGCCCAACTTGGAGCCAGTCTGTTTCATTATGTTCTGTTCATAATTGTGGCTTCCTGAGCCATATGTAGGTTTCTCGTGAGAACAATAAGATATTCTGGAATTCCCACATTTTAAAGTACATTTTAGAGGTTGATCAGCATAATCAAAAGCCTTTCTGATCAGTGACACAGATGCTGACCTCTTTTTGGTATTCTTTGGCTTTATCAATTACCCAGCTTGCAGCAGAAATAATGGTCCATGTTCCTCAGCCTTTTTTAAAGCCAGCTTGAACAGCTTAAAAGGATAGTTTTCAATTGTGTCAAATCTACCTGGAAAGACAGCTCAAGGAACAGGGATGAGTCCTGGGCTTTTAGCTCAACATTTTTTATAAATTTTATGGAGGGAATGCTTACTCTTTTTTTAAATTTGCATTTATATCCCGCCTTTCTCTGAAGACTCAGGGCAGCTTACACTATGTTAGCAATAGTCTTCATCCTATTTGTATATTTATATACAAAGTCAACTTTTATTGCCCCCAACAATCTGGGTCCTCATTTTACCTACCTTATAAAGGATAGGAAGGCTGAGTCAACCTTGGGCCTGGTGGGACTAGAACCTGCAGTAATTGCAAGCAGCTGCTGTTAATAACAGACTGCATTAGCAGTCTGAGCCACAGAGGCCCCTAAAGACAATTCAAAGCTAGGAGGGGTGGCTAATACCAAGACCATGAGGGAGAGCTGTCAGTCAGTGGAATAGGTTATTGCATGGAGTAGTTTTGTCTCCTTCACTGAAAGTTTTCAATCTGGAAGTTTTCAAACAGAGGCTAGATAGTTATTTAGTGGGGATGGGATAGTAAATTGTGCAGGATGCAAGATAATCTCGTAGGTCCTTTTCAAACTTTCCAAGCATTCCGTTCTTCCTTTCAAAAATGGCATAAACAAGAAATTATACCCACTGTCAAAATAAGGTGAAGCTCACTACCTATAAAAACAACGTTCTAGCTTTGGTTTGATTACTTTTCTTCATTGTTTTTCCCAAAATTTAAAATCGTAGCTATACTTACACACTGTTTCTGATACTAATGATGATAGATCACGAACCTAGCTAGAAGCTCTATCTTTACTCTTTAAGAATGTCTCTACTATACTGGGAAAGTTTTTTTTTTTTAAATTGGGGATTAGAGCAGCAAACTCTATGATATACTACGTGAAGCATTATTTCTACTTTGTCAGACTCGAGTCTCCCATTTTTCAAACCTCATTAGATCGCCTCCAGATACTGATGCGATACCGCCAACACTAAAACTAAATAGGCCCTTTTTTCTTCATCATATAGGATATTTCACAAAGATGCAGTAATTGAAGTATGGCAGGAAAGAGGGTGAGTCAGTCACTAGATCAGAATTTCATTTTGAAATTCAGCCACACAGCAATAGGATTGGTACAAGCATACACTGCAGTACATGATATGATCCCAAATCATATCCATCTGTCCAGGGAACACTTACCCAAGGCCCATTATTCACTTAATATGATCATAATCCAACCTGACATAAAATAACCCAGGTAATCTTGTCTGTGTCAAATGTGCATTTGTGGTGGTCAGTTTCTTCAATTTTGCTGGCTCCCCAAAGTTTCCCCAAATTTCAGTCAAGCCATGTCATGTAGGGGGAATTCACTGGAGAAAGCAATTGGGGTTTGGAAGAGTTAGAGGATAAAAGAAAACCAAGCCATCAAACAACACCTTAGCTGCACCATCAAAGCTGACACCAGTCACAGCATAGACCAATTCAAAGAAGTAGTGGAGAGATCTGGCCTATAGAATCACCAAGAGTTGAACTTGACTGAACGGATATTATCATCACCATCATCCAGTCATACCCCCACAACATCAGGATACTTTTCTCCATTGTACGTAAGAGCTACAAGATACTTTATATGGTGCAGAGCAAGCAGCATTGTCTCTAACCCTTTGTGGAGGTTCCCTGCTTCCCAGTATGTGCTTCACTTTGTCTAACCATAGGACAAGGACAAGGTCCATATTTGTCAACACAGGTATTCCTTAAGTTATGAACATAATGGAGCCTGCCAATTACATTAGTAATCCATGGATTTGTTGGAGTGAATCACATAAAATGATTGTTATCACTCCCTGCTTTCACCCATGCGTTTACTAATCAAATGTGACGGTTATTAAGTGCACTTAAGGTATCTCAGGGTGGGGAAGGCCATGGGGGAGGTCTAGCAATGGAACAGGCCACCTGCTTCTGACCCAAGGTCTCCCACAACACACTGAGATACCTCATGCTCCCTCCCCTGGTGTCCCCACAATTGCTCTCCCCTCATCCTGCCATGTTGGGTCACTTACCTTGGGAAGATCTAGTGAGCTGCCTCCTCTCCAGCCTCTCTGCTGCAGTTTCTTTGCTTGCTTGCAGTCTCGGCGTGAAAAGCGTTTGCCAAATGATGAGAGTGTGGGGCAGCGAAATCGCATTACTTCAAGCATCTCATTGGCTTGCAAATGCTTTTTAGGCCAAGACTGGGAGCTTCTGGGGGCCATGATCTCACACAAGATTTCATGGCCCCAAAGTCTTGTTGCCTTGCAAACGCTCTTTGTCTGAATCTGGTGCAGGCCTTGGTTCGCAGAGAACAGAGGCCTAAAATACTGTAGTGTGAGATCACACAAGATCAGTAGCGAGATCACATGATATCTCATGCTACTGATCTCCCACTACTTTAGGCCTCTGTCCTCTGCAAATGCATTGAACCAGGCAAAGGAATCAATGGCTCACCAGATCATCACAAGGTAAGTGATTCTCCACAGCCCCAGTGCCCATGGAGACCCACAGTGGGGGTGGGAATAGGCAGGGCGAACATTGCAGTGCCTCTGTAAGTGTGAATGATTACCATGGTGCTGCAACGTTCATAACGTTGGGACTTTGTTGTAAGTACTTAGGGGAGGCGTTATGTCATAACTTCAAACGGTCGCTAAGTGAACTGTCATAAATCGAGGATTACCTGTTTTATTTATTTATTTATTTATTTATTAATCACATTTATATACCACCCTATCTCCCGAAGGACTCAGGGCGGTTCACAGGCAAATAAAAACATATAAATACAGATTAAAATAACAATTAAAAAACTTATTCTACAAGGCCGAATATTTAAAAACAGTATAAATAATAAAACCCATTTAAAACCAATAAATTTAAAATCTAATCCAGTCCTGCGCAGATGAATAAGTGTGTTTTAAGCTCGCGACGGAAGGTTCGGAGGTCCGGAAGTTGACGAAGTCCTGGGGGTAGTTCGTTCCAGAGGGTGGGAGCCCCACAGAAGGCCCTTCCCCTGGGCGTCGCCAGACGACACTGCCTCGCTGACGGCACCCTGAGGAGTCCCTCTCTGTGAGAGCGCACGGGTCGGTGAGAGGTATTCGGTAGCAGTAGGCGGTCCCGTAAATAACCCGGCCCTATGCCATGGAGCGCTTTAAAGGTGGTTACCAAAACCTTGAAGCGCACCCGGAAGGCCACAGGTAGCCAGTGCAGTCTGTGCAGGATAGGTGTCATACGGGAGCCACGAGGGGCTCCCTCTATCACCCGCGCAGCCGCATTCTGGACTAACTGCAGCCTCCGGATGCCCTTCAGGGGGAGCCCCATGTAGAGAGCATTGCAGTAACCCAGGCGAGATGTCACGAGGGCGTGAGTGACCGTGCATAGGATTCTAATATTCTAATATTAGAATATTCTAATATGTTCTAATATTCTTTTCAGTCTGATGGTGGACCTACCTGTCAGTCTAAATTGGATGCTGCTGCTCTATTGGCTTGTTCAGATAGGAAGATTAAAATGACTGTGCTGTGCATAAAGCAACAATTGCATGGAAGAATTTTTTTTTTAGAAGATTGGCATTAAATTGAGATCAAAACGGAAGGAGGCACCATTCAGTTGAAAGAGAGTTTCTCTGCCTTCCTCCCTTTTTTTTACCCTTTTTTAAAAACCAGATGGGCTCTATGCACATGGACCACTTGCCTTTCTTTTCTGATTATGTCCGTCTGCCTCCCTGAATTGGATCCTGTCTCTCAGCTGGCTGCAGATGCTTACTAGGTAGGTGGCAAAAAATCTTCAATCTTGTTCTTAATTACTGTGGCTCAAATTGATTTGACCTGAACTCTGCCTGTGTTTCAAGTATAGTAAGACTTTTGGAGCTAACATGCTGGCTTACAAATAAGTAATTGTGAGGAACTGATTTATTGCCCAGCAGACACAGCTGGTTGTAAAATATTAATTTTTTTAATATTAAAAAAACAATTTCCATTGCTTTGACTTGTAATGTGTAACAAATTAATCCATATTCTTGGAAATATTAGCGAGGAGTTGTTTCTGCTTCTGCTGGTTTTCTTTTTCTTTCTTTTTTTTCCCTTTGAAATGATGGAGAAAATACTTTTTAATGAATCAGAAAGTATTTTTAATGGAATTTTAAAGAGAAGATGTTTACAAATGTCAAGGCTTACATATGTTTTTGGGGATGTTGGCATCCAAAAGAAGCTATAAAAATAAATGCTCAGATGGTTTATGACTCCACTACAGCCCAAAAATATAGCATTGTCCAAGGCTGTCATATTTCCAATTTTTTCTTGTAGATCTTGCAGCCTTTCACATAAACCATTACCTGGTTTCAACTCTCCCCAGCAACCTGATAAACACTGGTACTGAATATTTAAATCTTTGTTCTCTAGAACAGATAAGAATTTATGCACACACACACACACACACACACACACACACACACGTACGTATGTATGTATATAGATAATTGTGCTAATTATATTATGAAAAACATAGAACATCAAACAAGGGTGTACAATTTTTTTTTTCATAAAGTGTATCAGTAATGAAGAAATACATGGGAAACATAATTAATTTCAAGAAAGTAATAATAATAACAACAGAGTTGGAAGGGACCTTGGAGGCCTTCTAGTCCAACCCCCTGCCCAGGCAGGAAACCCTACACCATCTCAGACAGATGGTTATCCAACATTTTCTTAAAAATTTCCAGTGTTGGAGAATTCACAACTTCTGCAGGCAAGTCGTTCCACTGATTAATTGTTCTAACTGTCAGGAAATTTCTCCTTAGTTCTAAGTTGCTTCTCTCCTTGATTAGTTTCCACTCATTGCTTCTTGTTCTACCCTCAGGTGCTTTGGAGAACAACCCGACTCCCTCTTCTTTGTGGCAACCCCTGAGATATTGGAACACTGCTATCATGTCTCCCCTAGTCCTTCTTTTTATTAAACCAGACATACCCAATTCCTGCAACCGTTCTTCATATGTTTTAGCCTCCAGTCCCCTAATCATCTTTGTTGCACTTCTCTGCACTCTTTCTAGAGTCTCAACATCTTTTTTACATCGTGGCGACCAAAACTGAATTCAGTATTCCAAGTATGGCCTTACCAAGCATTATAAGGTGGCACTAACATTTCACGTGATCTTGATTCTATCCCTCTGTTTATGCAGCCCAGAACTGTGTTGGCTTTTTTAGCAGCTGCTGCACACTGCTAGTTCATATCTAAATGGTTTTCCACTAGGACTCCAAGATCCCTCTCACAGGTACTACTATTGAGCAAAGTACCACATATACGGTACCTGTGCATTTTGTTTTTGTTTTTTGCCTAAATGTAGAACCTTACTCTTTTCACTGTTGAATTTCATTTTGTTAGATAGCGCCCAATGTTCAAGTCTATCAAGATTCTTCCGTATCTTGAGCCTATCTTCTGGAGTGTTGGCTATTCCTGCCAGCTTGGTGTCATCTGCAAATTTGATGAGTTTCCCATCTATCCCTTCGTCCAAGTCATTGATGAAGATGTTGAAGAGTACTGGGCTTAAAACAGAGCCTTGGGGTACTCCACTGCATACTTCCCTCCATGGGGATATAATTCCATTGAGGACTACACGTTGAGTGCGGTTGGTCAGCCAGTTACGAATCCATCTGGTGGTGGTGCTGTCTAACCCACATTTTTCTACTTTATCTAGTAGTAGGTTATGGTCTACTTTATCAAATGCTTTACTGAAGTCCAAGTAAATTATATCAACAGCATTCTTCTGGTCTACTAATTTTGTCACTTTGTCAAAGAATGCAATAAGATTAGTCTGGCATGATCTATTTTTGACAAACCCATGTTGGCTTTTGGTTATTATTTTGTGTGCTTCTAGGTGTTCGGTGATTCGTTGCTTGATTATCTTTTCCAGAATCTTCCCTGGTATTACGGTCAGGCTGATAGGTCTGTAGTTTCCTGGATCTGTTTTTTTTTTCTTTTTTTGTAGATGTGAACTACATCAGCTCTTTTCCAGTCCTCTGGCAGTTCCCCTGTGCTCCAGGATCTTTGAAAGATGTAGTTCAGTGGTTCTGAGATTTCGTCTGCCAGTTCCTTCAGAACCTTGGGGTGTAATCCATCCTGTCCTGGTGATTTGAACTCATCTAGGGTAGACAGGTGTTCACGTATTATTTTCTTCCCTATTTTAACTTGTGTTTCTAATCTGTTTTTTGTGGTGCTGTTTTTAATAGGTTGGATTGTTTTTTCCTTTTGTGTAAAGACAGATGCAAAAAATGAGTTCAGTAGGTCTGCTTTCTCCCTGTTGTTTGTCATCTTTTTGCCATTTTCTCCCAGCAATGGGCCAATTGTTTCCTTGACCTTTTTCTTGTTTTTAACGTGTTAGAAGAAGCTTTTTTGTTATTTTTTACTTTTGTCGCTAGCCTTTGTTCATTGTGAGCCTTAGCTTTCCTCACTTCATCTTTACAGGCTCGGGCTATTTGCTGATATACTGCCTTAGTTATTTGCCCCCCTTTCCACTTGTCCTTTTTGTCTTTCAATTTGTCAGATAGTTCTTTATGCATCCATGCTGGTTTCTTTTGAGATCTATTATTTTTCTTCTTCATTGGTATTGTGCTAGACTGCGCTTTTATAATCTCACTTTTCAAAATTTCCCAAGCTTCTTGAGTTGTTTTTCCCTTGACGATTCTCATCCATGGAATCCTTCTCAAGCTCTCTCTAAGTTTATTGAAAGTAGCTCTCTTAAAGTCCAAGACTCTAGTTTGACTTTGTTCTACTACTTGTATTTGCTTAATGTCGAATTCCAATATTGCACGATCACTTGCCCCCAAGGTTCCTGTAGCCTCAAAACCTTCTATCATTTCATCTCTGTTAGTGAGAATTAAATCCAGTATGGCTGATCCCCTTGTTGCCTTCTCCTATTCTCCTACTTTTTGGGAAACAAAGTTGTCTGCTAGGTTTGTTAGGAACCTGTTGGGACTTCCACTTGGTGCAGAGTTTGTCTCCCAGTTGATGTCAGGGTAATTAAAATCCCCCATTACTACTGTGATGTGCTTCCTACATACCTTAGTTAGCTGACTAGCAAAAAGTTCATCTACTTCCTCTGTTTGGTTGGGTGGCCTATAGTATAGACCTATGGCAATATCATTTTTCACCCCTTTTATATTGACCCAAATGCATTCAAGATGATTTTCATCATTGTTGTGCTCTATTTCTACAGAGATGTAGTTATTTCTTATATATAGTGCAAGTGATCTTAAAGAGTTTCTTGCCACATCAAATCTGCATGCATGCCTGCCTACCTGCCTGTCAACCTAGATAGATGATAGATAGATAGATAGATAGACAGATAGATAGATAGATAGATGGATGGATGGATGGATGGACAGACAGATGGATGGATATCATCTATATCCATCCATCCATCCATCTACACTTCTGCCTATCAAAGTCTCTTGGAAGTTTACAGTAAAAAGTTAAAAACGGTGTTAGAACAAAGATATTAAAATCATGCATTAATGTGATATATGACAGGCATCAATTCTGCATGCCTTTAGGAAAACAGAGAAGACCTGGCTTTCCCCCTAGACCAAGGGGTGTCAAATTCACTGTGTCTTGTTGATGTCACATGATGTATTGTGACATTTTTGGCCTTTGAGGAGCTGGCATGAGCATGGCCTGTGTGTGATGCATTCAGCCCGCAGACCACCAGTTGGCACCCTGCACCTAGACATTTGAGTTCAGTTAAGCAGTTGAGCAGAGTCCTCTTTTGGTTGTTTTAATTGTCTTTTTCAGTTACCAGGGTTTTTTTTTTTTAAATTCAGTTATTTTTTACAGTACAGAGTTATTACTTTTGCTGAATCACTTAGTTTTATTGTACCCTGCTCAGAATCACATTGTTTGAACTGGGCAGCTTTATAAATACTTGAAATAAATAAATGGCTTTGGGAAGGGAACCTGAGGGTACCCTAATGCCCACAGCAGGGCTGGTATTCACTTACCTTCGGTACTGGTGCTGCGCATGTGCAGAGTGTCAAAAACAGGACGTGATGACATCTGGGTGGGTGGGTGGAGTCTCCCGCCACCGCTGCTATCGGTTCCCTCGAACTGGATAGAACCGGCTGAATACCACCACTGGCCCACAGATTCTGCTTGCTGACTTCTTTAGTTGATATCAATGTGAGGGGAGAAAATGAATTGTTACCCTTGCTGCTTTTGATTCAGGCAGATTCAATTATTCTTTCTTGATCAGAATCAGAAGACTGGACTAAGGATTAATTGAAGGTGTTTCCAAGAGAACCATTTTTCATGGAGCTTAATTAGAAAAATGGCCCCAAGTAGGAAATAAACCCCAGGTGACGATGCTTGCCAATATTTCATTCAGAAATAGTGCAGAATCTGCTTCTCATATTTATGGAATGCAAGTGTTTCTTTTACTGGAAGTTTCCTGGTCCTTTTATTCGCTCTCTCTTTAGTCTCACTGAGAAAGAAAAGAGAAAATGGAATTGTAGTGGCCTGGTCAGGGGAACACTAATTCCTCTCAATTGATTAGAGCTTTTTAATGGTCCTTGGAGAGTGAGTTTGGTACAGATTAGTATCTCAGTAATTTTGAAACAGACTCATTAAGTCATTAATTCATGAGTTCTTTGAAAATGACTTTATTATAAGAAAGTAAGTGTCCATATCAACTTATTCCAAAAACCAACTTGAAATTTCTGATGGTTGGTGATTGCAGACCTTCAGATTATGTGGTATCCTTTCCTTTGAAGTTGTAAAATTCTATTAGATCTACCCCATTGATTACCAAATGTATCATCCCAAATTACTGAAAAAGCAAAGTCCATAAATTCATTAAGTCAAAAAGGTTTTAAAATCAAAAGAATCAATTAATTAACGTCAAAGCCCATAAATGTATTAAGTCCAAATAGATATTTTATTTTTCACACATGAATTAGCTAGCTTTCGATTTGCAAATCAGTCTTGATTCAATCTGATTTGGTGATTTGAGATTGAAAGAAGAGATTTGAGGACAAACCAATTTGATCTGAGACACTTCAAGATTCAATTCAAAAAAATATATGTCTGGATGCTTTAATTGGAAATCATTTTAAAAAAACTGTGATTGGTTCATTTTTGGGCAAAATGAAAAGAAAATGGGACTGATTTTTGCAGAATAAGATAGTATAATTCTTAAGGGACGTTACACATGTTTAGTTTTAGCTAGGGTTTCATTGTAATAAATTTTTGAAATATTCTGCCAACAGAACACTAGGAAAAGGACCAGAAGAACAGCCTTTAAGTTGTCTAAAAAGAATTTAAATTGAGTTGGATCAATGCACCAAGTATCACATCCATAATAATATTTATTGGGGTCATAATCATCATAATCTTTCACAAGCTGTTAAAAAAGAAAGTCCTGACTAATTCCTTTTCTGTACTACCATATTTGGCATTACACTGAAAAATGAGCAGTGACATTTCCTTGTGAAATACATTGCTTCCTTTATGCACTAGATTTGGGGCAGGGGGAGTAGGCAAGCTTTTCCCCTCTTGAGAAGGGACCCCTTCATCAGTAGCAGGAGTTGTCAATTGATAGGAATATTCTCAGTTAATTAGCAAAGGCAGAAGAAGTAACCTGGCACAGTGAGATAGGATGCTATAGAAATAGGTAGGCCATAGAAAAAGAGATTGGCACAGAACAAACTGTATTCAAAGCTGCCCTGAGTCACCCCATGGTGAGATGGGTGGCAAACAAATTTAATAAATAAAAATAATAAAAATAAAATAAAGTAAAGTAAAATAATGAAATGAAATGAAATGAAATAAAAAATAAAATAAAAAATAAAAATAAAATAAAATAGATGTAAGCAATCCAGAAAAAACCCCAATTCTAAGTAAAAACTCTGAAGCAAGCATTTTTCAAAGTTCTGTTTACTAGCATAGGTAAACTGGCACATCTGGGAAAACCCAAATCTGAGAGGTCTGGGTTTTCCCTCAGTAAATCAAAACCCCTAAACCCATCCCCTCACTCCTCAGTCAATCACATACTTCAATCACCATCCGTCCCATCTCGAGACAGCACTCCGACCACTCCTTCTCCAGATGCAGGATTGGCCTGACCTTGACCAACAGGACGAATGCTATTATGTCTAAAGACAACCCCTCTACTAAATCCCCTCTCCTACTTTCCCACATATGAGAAGGTGGCAGCATGGAAGCTTCCAGCCTAATATGGCTTCCAAAGCTGACAATAGACTTGCAGTTCCTTATTCCTATAAACAATGAATGGTTTTGCTGGTCCCTGTGACACTGCATTCATTCTTGAGAGACTTATGACTTGTCCACCATGAAATTTTAAAAGTAAGCTTGGTGGATCTAAGAATGCTTAAACCATATTCAGAGTGCTGGAACTGAGCTACCTGTGTTGACAAAACACAGAAGTGTAACATTCCATTAGTACTAGAGAGCAAAGCTAAGCCTTATGGCAGACTAAAAGACTGAAATTAAGAAAGGGAAAGTGATGCAGTGTGACCCTGTCACTTTGAAAAGGCCCTGATATTCAATGCAATATTTTATTGTCTGGTTACTCATTTGAATGTCAAAGACTTCCTCAGACCAGCCAATGTCCTTCAGCGTTCCCCATGAAGGGAAATGAAGGGAAATGAAGTTGCAAGAAAAAGTGCTTTGAAAACTAAGATGAGCTTCAAATCCACCTGATTCTATTTACTGCTTTGAAACAGGTCTCTGTTTTAATTTGTGAATTTACATGGATGGAAAGAAGTGGTCAACGCTTTGTTGAATTGAAGTACACAATCAAAATGTCGCAGAATCTATTTTTATAGATTGATTTCCATACATTACTAAACCTAATGATTTGTCTCATGCTGTGTTTTAATGTATGGAATGATTATGGATTGAACTGCGTTTCACTAAAAGATAAATGGATAGTTGGACAAATGAAAGAGATGAACAGACTAAATAAAAGTTAATGAGATGAATTCCATGTTTAGTAGAGATTATGGTTATTCACATGTCACTTCTTTATGGAATGATCTGAGAAAAATCAGAACTTGTTGGGTGTTGAACGTTTGACCCATCTCTCCCTCTTCATCTCTGGTTGCCCTTCTTTTTCCTCCCCCAGTCCCATCCCTATCAGCAGTGTCTTCCATTATGAAAAACTTGTTTATTCCATTAATAGGCTTTGGGTTACTATAAATCAAAGGCAACATCTAATAAATATTCTTTTAAAAACTGTTCCTTCTGCTTCATCTCATTATTCCCAGTGAGCACTCAGAAACTCTAGAGAAAGATGAGAAAGTCTGAAACCCAGAAAACCACTGTCAGTAGTCCTCTGCTAGATGGAGCAAAGGTGTCGGTGGATATAGATTTTTTCTGAGCTTCTGACATAAGAAACAGGGAGCTCTACAGAACTGCTACTCTTCAATGGATGCAAAGTGGAATTCTGACCCATAATTCCCTTTAAAAAAAATAGCACAATCACTGTCTCATGGCAAGTGGGATGAATTGCATGAAATCATGGGAAGATTATCTAGTGGTTGGGCAAAATGTTTGGACTATAGCTCCTAGAATCTGTTCCTTTTCATCATGGTATCTGAGGATTGATGAGAGAGGAGTTCTCCAACAGTTGGAGAGCACCAAGTTGCTTTCCTTACTACAAAAGAGAGGAAGAACTGGCAAGGAATAAACACCAATGTGCTTGTTTTGTTTTTGGTTTACTTGTATTCATTTCAGGATTTACTATGAATGGTTTGCTTTGGTTCTTATAATATAAGGAAAAGAGAAATAAAAAAAAAAGACTTAAAGAGTGAGTTATACTGAGGCAAGGTATTGTAGCTGGCATCTCAGAACACCCACTACACTGTATTTGCTGCCAATTTATTTGTCTAGCTATTATTTCCTCTTCAATTACAGGGAGCAGTAAAAAGACAGTACACTCCCCCTTCCCCTACATTCATGAAGTTCAAGGTTTGTTCCTTTTTTTTAGGCTTTCAGAAAAGTAGAAAAAGAGAAAAAAGCCGCGGCTAAAAATTCAGAAGATCTTGAGAGATGGAAAGGTGAGTGTGAAACTTTTTGCTGCAAAATGAGTACAGCAGCCATATGGGTTAGGTAAATTGTATACAAAAAGTGGCCCCAGTATTGTCACTGGAATGAGGGTGTTTAATTCAAAGCCAAGGGTTTGGCATTTAAAGAGAATGAGTACAAGAACTAATCTGGCACAAGTTTCGAAAGAAGAATGGTGGATACTTTCTTGACCTCGGTAGTCCTTGACTTATGACCACAGTTGAGGCCAACGTTTTTATTGCTAAGCAAGACAGTTGCTCAGTAAGTCATTCCCCATTTTATGACCTTTTGTACCATGGTTGTTAAGCAAATCAATACGGTTGTTAAGTGAATCATGTGGCCATTAAGTGGATCTAGCTTCTCCCATTGTCTTTGCTTGTCAGAAGTTCCCTAAGAAGGTTGCAAATCAGGGGTGCTATTCAGCAGGTTATGACAGATTCTGGAGAACGAGTAGCAGGAATTTTGAGTAGTTCAGAGAACTGGCAAAACTACCTCTGGCTGGCCCCAGAGTAGGGGTGGGAATGGAGATTTTGCAATATCCTTTCCCCAGGAGTGGGGAGGAAATGGGGATTTTGCAGTATCCTTCCGCTGACATGCCCACCAAGCCACACCCACCAAGGCACGGCCATAGAACCGATAGTAAAAAAATTGAATTCCACCACTGTTGCAAATGACACTTTTGCAAATGACAATCCCAAGACCCCAAAACATGTAAAAAAAGTGCCTGTTGCCAGAAGTTTGATTATGCGACTGTGGGGAGGCTGCAACAATCAGAAGTGTGAAAACTGATTATAAGCCACTTTTTTTTCTGTGCTGTTGTAACTTTGAATGGTGAGTCAACAAATCATTGTAAATTGAGAACTACCTGAAATATAAAGAGTACATTTACCTGCACTAAATATCTGTATGACTTACAATTAAAAGTTTGTTATTGAGCCTTTCTCTCTCTTGATCTAGTGCAAACATGTCCTAGTAAATGCTTTTATCTGCTATGTTCCCACAATATTGCCTTCCTCTTCTCCCCAGCCCACATTCCAGGCAGGTTTAAGATGTCCTTAGCTATGTCAAGTAGTGTTTTCCCCTTTAAACTGTCAACAAGCCATGACAGCTTTACCAGGGTACAATCTGAAGTGTTTCATTGATCATTTGTTAACAGCACAACTTGGGTTGATGAAACCCTTTTCTGGAATAACAGGAAACCCATGTTCAGATACAGCCTGAGTGACAGATGACAGGCAATGGTCAGCTGATGGTACAGTGAAATAGGAGAGAGAGAGAGAGAGAGAGCAAGCTACTTCATGCAACTCTCCCATGCCATCAGCTGCTTAGAGCATCAACTATGAGCCAACTTCAAAATGGAAGGTGGCTCAGAGTCATGGAAAGAGTTGGTCAAACCAGCTGTATCTGCCACTTCCTGGTACAACTATCCCATATATTGTGCTCAGAAGAGAGTGGGTATAGCCCTCTTCTGGAAGAATACTTAATTCACATTCAAAAGCTTTCTGGGTGGCAGTTAACAAGTACTGAGACTGGCTTGTGTGTGAAGTGGCAAACAAAAAGAGCTGGCTAATGGAATTTCCTCACCCCTGCAGCTCTTGTTCAAGGCGGCCACTATTTAGCTTGATTCAGCTCTTCAAGTCAGGGATCAGCTTGCAGAATTGGCTACAAAGAGCCACTCTTCCCCCTTGTCTGCCATCTCTTCCAGCCTAGGCAACTGATACTTGGGAGGCTGGGGAGGGGGAAGATCACGTTCTGAGATATAACTAAACCGATGACTTTCATCATCAGTCAAAATCATCACCTATCCCAGAGGTTCCAAATCTTTTTCGGTTTGCGGCTCCCATAACACTTCGGATTTTTTCCGCGGCTCCCTTAATAGGTACATCCGATTTTTTTTTAATTTTAAGGATTTGGAAATCTACTTTTTAGATCGTTAAGGTTAGGTTAATTGAAAAATAAATTAAATACGAGCTTTAAATTCACAATTTATTGAACATCGTTTAATGATTTAAAATTATTAATGGGATGGATGGGCTGCACAACTTCTCAAATCTTGGAGTAAAATTGGAAATAGCGACTCTCATTTCTTGCTCGAGGTTAATTTTTGAGCGATATTTACTTTTTATTACCGCGACTGCCAAAAACCCAGTCAAGACAAATAGGACGTTGCAAAAGGAATTAATATTCTTAGGGCTTTGCAACTATTATTCAAGTTTAATAAGAATTTGTCCATTTTAGGGTGATCAGAAAAATAGCTTTTGAAAAGTAACTTAACCACCATTAAGCAATGCCCTACTGGGGAATGACCGCCTCCAAAACTTTTTGAAGCCGCGCCCTCATGAGTAAGCCGCCTGCATGACAGTAAACGCAGGCACAACAGAGGAGGGTCTGCCTGCCTGGATTTGCTGATGGACGCCGTCTCCTTTGATGGGAGCGGCCTCTGAACTTTCCCAGGCGTGGGGGTCCCTGCTTCGGTCTCGGAGTTTGGCCTCTCGCGATCCCCTTGTTCCCTCGGGTCTCCGCCTTGTGGAGGAGGTGGCTGTTCTCGCCTCCAGCCTGGCTCACCTGGGAGGAACCAACGGGGTGGTTTTGCTATTTTCTGCGCAGCCCCTCTTTCCCGATGCCGTCGAGCGTGGTGGCCGTGGCTGTGTTGGGCAGCGTGTCGGGTGGTCTGGGAGGCCAGTGGCGCCGCGGGCAGACTGGAGGGAGGTGCGCTGTTTCGCCAGGCGGCGGGTCTGGGCGGGCGCTGTGGTTCAGGCGGCGGGCGGGCCGGAGCTCGCGCTTCTCCTTTGGTCCGTCGTCGGCGTCTGCCGTCTTCCTGCCTGCTGTGGCCTGCCTGCCGGGGTGTGGTGCGGCTGCGCGGGGTCCTTGGCTTTTGAGTTGTCCCAGTTGCGGTGTGCAGTACGGTCGCTGCGGCCGTGTCTGCCTTTGTCCGCCTGGGATCCCGCGGCCCCCCGTGTGGAGCGGATCCTGCTTCTTCGCGGCGCCCTTGTGGCGGTGGCGCGGCTCCCTGGGGAGCCGCGGCTCACACTTTGGGAATCACTGACCTATCCAAAAAATACTATCATTGGCAAGTGATTTTTCCCTCAGGATGGTGACACTGAACAGTGGAGCAGAGAGTAGCCTTTTATGCATGGAGGGTGGGGGGTGGGGAGAAAGGTACCGTTCACCAGCTGCAAACCAGAATTGAGACAATGCGGAATTGTGAGAGAAATAGCAAAACTATATGTCAGTTTAGTTTTCAGCTGCCTCACAGATGAGTGGAGAGGTGTTCATTTGACAGAGGAGAATACAAGAGTCTTCCCCATAGAGTCAGTAATGTGCTTTCTTACCATTCTCAAGGAAAGATAACATTGTGACATTTGTAAGTAACAGAGTTGGAAGGGACCTTGGACATCATCTCACAGGATGACCTCTAGGTCTCACAGGAGACCTAAAAACTTCCAGTGATGGAGTACCCACAATTTCTGAAGGCAATTTGTTCCACTGGTTAATTGTTTTCACTGTTAGGAATTTTCTCCTTAGTTCTAGGTTGCTTCTGTTCTCTCCTTGGTTACTTTCCATCCATCCATCAGCTGAAATAGGGATATATAAGTGTAGAATAGGCTTATAGATAGATCGTGCCAATATCATACATATGGAAAGATTAGTTTTTGTCTACGAATTCTATAAAACACTGTTTGTGGACAGTGCTTTATTTTGCTCTGTTTTTGCAGCTTTCTCTAACATACACATTTTGTACAGGGTTTATATGCAACTTTTTCTCCCTAATGCATTTTTAGACTCAGGTTTTGAAGCCAAGAATTATTTGAGGACAGTCATTAGTGCACTTGGTGACTTCATGCCAACTTACGCCAGGATAATTTCTGCTTTGAAGAAAAAAAAATCCATTATGGGTTCTTCTACTGATTTCGGAATCAGAGGAGGGAAAAGTGACAGTCCCTTCATTTGGAAAACGCCATCTAAAACAGGAGTCTGCTTCATTTACCTCATGGCATCTCAGAGAACAGTGTGATGCACGCAAGTTTCTTTTAGCCATCTGATGTTCTCCATATTCAGTTGAACTTTAGTTATTTTCAAAAGAAGGATCTTTGGAATATGCATAATTAAAGATAACATTTAGTATTCAACAGAAGCTCTTGCATAACGCTGTGCCAAGCTTTAAGCAAGTACTTCATGCAGCGCGTTGGACTGTACAAAGCATCTCTCCTTGTAACACTGAGTTAACCCTCTTGTCCAGAAGGCCTGGTACAACTGTTCCCCAGGACATCTTCTTATGTGTGATGGTGCACACATCGCCATTTCACTTTGCTGGAACTCCTAGTGGAAATTTTATCTATGCATGAATATGAGCGCACCAACTCCTGGGAAGAACTTTGGAACATCCATGCTGAGACTTTCAGCACCACAGCTGCTTCAAGGGAGAAAGTTTGTTCATGAAAGCATGCTTTGGAAAGTGCTCCTTCAAATGCTCTCTTCCGTCACCTTGCATGGTGGGGATCTACTTTGTTTCCTGACGTTAAAAACTAAATATAAAATCTACTAGGCATTATATGGGAAAATCCGTGTCAGAGGTGGCACACAGCACCCTCTCTGATGGCATGCGAGCCATGGCCCCAGTTCAGCTCCATCACGCATGCGCGCATGCCTCCCGCCAGCCAGCTGGTCTTTGGGTCTCTGCCACGCATGAACACAGGGTGGGGCACATGTGGGGGACCACCTGTGTATGCATGGGGGCCACAGCACGTGCATGGGGTGCACATGCACATTGCATTTTGGGGGTTCGGGCGCATGCACGTGCATTCGCACATATGTATGTTTTGAGCACATGGTCCGGAAAAGGTTAGCCATCACTGTCCTATCACCTACAATGATCTTACATGAAGGTTGGGCAACAATAATACATGAAGGCATCCAATACATCTTTGGTGTGAAACAGCAATGATACCTGTAGACATATCAAAAGCAGGTTGAATTCCTTTCCTCTTCACATTCATGAATGCACCTTACTTTATCTTTATTCTATCACTGCTGCTACATTTCTTGGGACTATAATAGTTGGTATCTACCAAGAGCCAGAAGGCATTTATTTGCCTACAATCTTCTTGATAGGTATCAAAAAGAAGATTTGCCAGCCAACCATTTCAAATTATTTCCAAAGACCACTGGGTCTTTTTACAAGTTTAAACTTCCAATTAAAATCATGCTAGGAATGCAATCAAAGATCTCAGTACTCACAAGTTAATTATGTCCTTAGGCTAAGTTATAACATCTTTATTTGATTTTGAGAAGTATGTTGTTGTTAGAGTTTGTTGTTATTGTTTGTCCACTCCATTTAATAAAACAAAATGTTAGGGGCAGTTTTTGTGAGTTTTCTATTTGTCAATTGTTATCAAGAAAACCTGACAGGGAGACTATGGGAGCTTTTTTTACAACTATTATGCAAAAAGGGAAATGAAAATGAAACATTTCCCAATAATTAGCAACTTGAGGCCATCTCTGTCCCAGATTATCGGTAGCCTGCTGTGCTGCATAATGCTCAGGATTTTTATTGGTTGTTGCTGGATGCCCAACCAATTTATTTATCCTCTATTGTCTGGATCTGAGCCATGGAAATGTATGTATCACTTTGGGGCTGTAAGAAAGATTATTTCACTTGGGCTTATAGCACGCTGGACAAGTACCAAGTGGTACATACTGTGACAGTGTAATACTTCTCCCCCAAATCTGCTGTCTGCCTGATTTTACAGGGGTCCAAAAATAGCATCTCGGAATGATGACAGTGTTTGATATTCTCAAATTAATCTAGCTTAGAGTTGTATTAGTTGCCTCAGAGAACACTAATTCCTAGATGGTTCTCTAGATGATATCCAGCTTTTGATTTGCATGGGACTGTTACTCTGAAGCTGTTCTCCAGCCAAAAGCAAGTTATCTTGTCATTATTATTTTCCTTGCAGTTATTATTTCTATTTGTTTCTGCCATGTGTTTTCCGTATCAGTTTAGTCATTTCAACAAGCCATTTTCCATTTCATGACTCCCTATTAAATTCAAGCTAAGATATTGGCAATTTATCTCAGAGTGTGTAATAGTATTTTGCCTCCTGTTTGTTAAAAGGGGTTTATTTATATGGGGAAACTGCCTGTGCTCTTTCCTACTTAGTGTCTAAGCAGAAAGGACTTTCCCCCTTAACTTTTCCTGACAGCATGACCTTCCTATTCATTTCAATAGAGGAAATGGAGCCATATGTGTTTTGTTGTTGTTTGCTTTTGTTGATAACCCATCCTTCTTTTCCATCAGAGTAGTTCACAAGGAATCCCATATGCACCACAACATGTGCCCCAATAAAGATCCTTCTGATCTTCTCTTTCTTACTTTCCCATTTGTCTTCACTGACTTTGTAAAACATTGAAGACTGTACTGACTGTTACTTTGCACAACACCTAGTTAGCGATTCATGTCCAGTTTGTGATTTCCCATCGTCTCCAGACTCTTTTGAATAGGCCAAGTCAGCCTCATGCTATCTGGAGAAACAGAAGAGGGGAGGGGAGGGGAGGAGAGAAAAAAAGAGGAATCTGGCCCAAGGAAAAAAAGATCCAAAACCTAATGTGAAGTGACATAAAACTGACATAGCTCTGACTAGGAATTGCAACTTAAAAGCGAGACGTTGAGGCTACTAGTAGGAAGGGGGAACAAAACAAGAGGGGATCTATGTAGAGGTAATCCTTAATTTATAGTCATTCACTTAATGTGAATGACTTAAAACCAGTTCTCACATTTATGACTATCACAGTGTGCCACATGATCAAAATTTGGGTGCTTGGCAACTGAATAACAGAATAACAGAGTTGGAAGGGACCTTGGAGGTCTTCTAGTCTAACCCCCTGCTCAGGCAGGAAACCCCTGGATACTATTTGACACAAATGGTTGTCCAATCTCAATTTAAAAACCTCCACTTCTGGAGGCAAGCAGTTCCACTGATTAATTGTTCTATCAGGAAATTTCTCCTTAGTTCTAGGTTGGTTCTGTCCTTGATTAGTTTCCATCCATTGCTTCTTTTCCAGTCTTCAATTGCTTTGGAGAATACGCTGACCCCCTCTTCTTTGTGGCAGTCCCCCAAATATTGGAATACTGATATCATGTCACCTCAGGTCTTTTTTCTCCCACTGGACTAAACATACCCAATTCCTGCAGCTGTTCTTCGTAAGTTTTATCCTCCAGTCCCCTAATCATCTTTATTGCTCTTCTCTGCACTCTTTCTATAGTATCAACATCTTTTTTATATCGTGGCGTCCAAAACTGGATGCAATATTCCAAGTGTGGTCTTACCAAGGGGTTATAAAATGGTGTTAATACTTCACGTGATCTTGATTCTATTGCTCTATTAATACAGCCTAGAACTGTGTTGGCTTTTTTGGCAGCTGCAGCACACTGCTGGCTCATATTTAAGTTGTTGTCCATTAGAGACCAACATTTGCAACCTTTCCAGTTGGCTTCTGACAAGCAAAGTCAATGGGGTGGGGGGAAGCAGATTTGCTTAACAACCATGGCAAAAAAGATAGTAAATTCAGGCACAATTCATTTAATGACAATATTGTCTGGCAATGAAATTTCCAGTCCCAATTATGGTCATGAATTGAAAACTACCTGTATTAAGGTAGAGAGATTTATGTTTTAATTTTCTGATACCATCTTGTATATTAGTTATTTTAAGTCATTATCAACCCCAAACAATGTTTATGTAGTTGATCTATCTTATTAGGTTAAAAAAATGTGGAACTCTGTTGCTATAAATGTTGATGGCTGCAAGAATTTTATAGGCCCAGAAAAGGGTGTTAAGCCCCATAATGGAAGAATGGATTGAAAAGATGATGAAACTAGCAGAGATGGAGAAGCTAACTGCATTAATTAGGGACAAGAATGTAAATAGTTCTGTAGTTATTTGGAAACCACTTCTGAACTTTTTGCATGAAAGGGTGGGGGGAAAACGAAACTTTTGGGTTTTGAAAATTAAGCCAGGTAAAGTAGAAAAAATAGGGACCACCTTTGGTGGGAAGGTAACAGCATTCCGTGTGCCTTTGGTGTTGAGTCATGCCAGCCACGATGGGTCAGACACGACTTCGCAACTAACAACAACAACATGCCGGCCACATGACCACAGAGACGACTTCAGACAGCGCTGGCTCTTCGGCTTTGAAATGGAGATGAGCACCACCCCCTAGAGTCGGCAACAACTAGCACGTATGTGCGAGGGGAACCTTTACCTTTACCTTAATGTTAAGAAATGATAGTGTTTATTATTTGGCATAATTAAAAAGTTGATATTATGAATTTATTATGAACCTTACTGCACCAAAAAAAGTTGGAAGTCACTGCTTTTTAAATTTCTTTTTCTCCCTTCCCTTCTCCCTCCCCTCTATTCTCTTTCCTTTCCCATTTTTCTATTGTCTTTATTTCTATTTCCATTTCATATTAAGGAAAGTTTAATTATATCTATCTATCTATCCATCCATCCATCCATCCATCCATCCATTCATCCATCTATACACACATACCATACCAGGTGACACCAGAAATCCAATCTTCCATTCTATGTTCACTACTTATTGTTAGTCGCGAAGTCATGTCTGACCCATCGCGACCCCATGGACAACGCTCCTCCAGGCCTTCCTGTCCTCCACCATCCTCTGGAGTCCATTTAAACTCATGCCTACTGCTTCAGTGACTCCATCCAGCCACCTCGTTCTCTTTCATTCCCTCCTTCTTTTGCCCTCAATCTTTCCCAGCATTAGGCTCTTCTCTAGTGAGTCCTTCCTTCTCATTTGGTGGCCAAAGTATTTCAGTTTCATCTTCAGTCTATGTTCACTACTGAAGATTAAATGAAATGGAGGTATTATCACTGAAATCCAAGAAAAGAAAGATGAGTCTCCACATGACGAGAACTGGAATAAGACTAACAAGTTGTCTGCTACATTTATAAAATGCTTGAGGAACAGAGGAACAAATTGAAAAGTATCACCATGCTCAGCCTGACACAGCTGCCATTGGCTGGTCAGATGATTGGCATCCAGATGGATCCTTCAGTCTCTCAGTTGCATATCCCAAACTCCCAGGGAGGTTAAGACCTGGAGTAGACAGCTTTCTCTTTTACAAGAAACGCTGTCGGCAGACAGCTCCGGAAGATTTTAAGAAGATTGAAACAGCCTCTCCAATGTGCTTTTGAAAAAACACCACAGAGCCTCGGTTTACCATTATTTAATCAGGCTCTTCAGTGGTAATAAATCATCTGCATATTGGAGAAAATGGATAATAATCCTAATAAATAATTATCCCCCCCCCACTTCATAAAAGCATCTAAAACACTGTTTCCACTAAACCAATTGCTTTTTCTCTGTGACCTACCAGCATTGTAGAATTTAATTACTCATCTTTTACAGCACAAAATGATTGGTGTGCGTGTTTGCTGTTTTATTTTTAAAGCTGTCATGTAGTGAGACAGGAGGAGGAAGAGAACCCAGCAATCACTTGATATTTGTGTTCTGCTGTTGCTACATTGGAGTAGTGGCAGAACTATATTGCTTTTATGTAAGGACATGTGTGTGTTTGTATATGTCTGTGTGAGTGTTTTGTAGCTGCTGTGAAGGGTGAATTGGGTGGATGCCAATGGAAAATTATTATCTACTGAAATATGGTTGAGAAGAATATTTTTAAAATCATTTTTATAAGATGCCACTAAGATGGCATGTATGTTTAGAATGGGTGCAGTTTGTTGGAAGATTTTAGTATCAATAGAGGAGAATGTTTGTAGCTCAGGGTTGAAATGAGGGGTCCTTGGTGCTCTCTGATGTGGGTTGCTTTCTTGCAGATATTTGATTACCCAAACTAGGAAACATCAGCGCCAACTCAACAACGTCACTGCGCTGATGATGTTGCCTAGTTCAGGGGTCTCCAACCTTGGCAACTTTAAGACTTGTGGACTTCAACTCCCAGAATTCCTCAGCCAGAAAATTCTGGGAGTTTCAGTTCACAAGTCTTAAAGTTGCCAAGGTTGGAGACCCCTGGTCTAGTTCGTGTAATGAAACATCTGCAAGAAAACAACCAACCTCAGAGAACACCAAGGACCCCTTAAGATTTTAGCATGTTATGGAGAGGTAGAGGCTTAGATATTTGGACTGGATGGTGATGGGGTCTCTTGAGGCCATTCCCTGATTGGATTGGACTGAAATGGCTTTCTATCTGGCCCGTGAGGTGTATCATGGAGCCAGGCTACCTACGGAACTGTCTTTGTCCCATTACCTTGGCCCATTCCACTCTGATGCAGACCCCATTAGTTAAAGTATACTGACTGGCAAAGTCCACAAAGAGACCCTTCTCTGCCATTGCCCCCATCCGGTGGAATATTCTCTCCCCAGAGGTGAGTCAGCCCCCCACTCTTCTGGCCTTCTGAAAAGGAGTCAAAGCATGGCTCTGCAGCCTCATGTGGGGAGTCCAGAGGAGGACACAGCTGTGGGGCTGGATAGTGCCCTTAAAGCCCTCCTATTGCTTTTAGTACAGTCAGCTGCAGCCGCGGCTGTCTGTTGGGGGAGAGTCATTGGCCCCGATGGAAAGGGTGCGCAACTTGGGCGTGCTCCTGGATGGGCGGTTGTCTTTCGAAGACCATTTGACAGCCATCTCCAGGAGAGCTTTTTATCAGGTTCGCCTGATCCGCCAGTTGCGGCCCTTCCTGGACCGGGATGCTCTATGCACGGTCACTCATGCTCTTGTTACCTCTTGCCTGGACTATTGCAATGCTCTCTACATGGGGCTCCCCTTGAAGAGTACCCGGAGACTCCAGTTAGTCCAGAATGTGGCTGCGCGGGTTATTGAGGGAGCGGTTCGGAGCTCCCATGTAACACCTATCCTGTGCAGACTGCACTGGCTGCCTGTTGTCTTCCGGGTGCGCTTCAAGGTGTTAGTTACTACCTTTAAAGCGCTTCATGGCTTAGGACCGGGATACCTACGGGACCGTCTACTGCCAACGTCTATCTCCCAACGACCGGTGCGCTCTCACAGAGAGGGGCTCCTCAGGGTGCCGTCAGCCAAGCAATGTTGGCTGGCGGTACCCAGGGGGAGGGCCTTCTCTGTGGGGGCTCCTACCCTATGGAACGAGCTTCCCCCTGGACTCCGACAAATACCTGACCTTAGGACCTTCCATTGCGAACTTAAAACCTACTTATTTCGTCTTGCTGGACTCGCTTAAATTTTAAATTATCAAATTGATTTTATGGGTTTTAAATTTTTTGTAAATTTTAGAGGGTAATATTTTATCTATAAGTAGCCATATCAAATAGGTTTTTTTAAGGGTTGTTCTTAGTTTTGTATTGTTGTTTTTCCTGTATTTTATTCTTGGCTGTACACCGCCCTGAGTCCTTCGGGAGAAGGGCGGTCTATAAATAAAAATATTCTATTCTATTCTATTCTAATTGTTTATAACAGTGTTTCATTATTCTTGCCGCCTTCTAAATTTATAATTTTTATATATAATTTTTATATTTTAACTTTATATTGTACACCAACATTGTATTGTATAGGGAGATGGGGAGGGGGTCAATTGCAATAGTACTTAGTCTTATATATCACAGTGCCTTACAGCCTTCTCTAAGCTTTTTACAGAGTCAGCATATTGCCCTAACAATCTGGGTCCTCATTTTACTGACGTCAAAAGGATGGAAGGCTTAGTCACCTTGAGCCAGTCAGGATCAAACTCCTGGCAGTCAGCAGAATTAACCTGCAATACTGAATTAACTATTACACCATCACGGCCACCATGCCTCAAACCCACTCTCATGGTTGTTGTGGTCCACCAGCAGCCCGTGGACCTGGCAATGGAGTCAGACAGTGAGGAGGCTGGGGAGGACAATGGGCCAGTCCTGGAGTCAGGGAAGGCCCGGACAAGGACTCTGCATCAGAGGCAGGGATGTGACCAGGGCCATCTGGGAGTGATGCACGGACACTGGAGCCTCCAGAGGCAGACAGTAGAGAAGCAGAGGAACAGGAGGAGCCTGTTCCTAGTACACACATGCGAAGAGCTGCCAGAAGGCAAGAGCAGCTGAAGAAAAAAGAACAACTCAGGAGTAAGGCCAGAAGATGATTGGCCACTCCCATAAGGCTTAAAAGAGCAGCAACAAGCTGTTGGATTCTTTGTAGAAAAGCAACATTGATTTCCATGCTTCCTGTCAGCATCTCCTGAACTTTGTGGGGATTTTGCCAAGAAAAGCCTTTGGCAGGCTGCCAAAGACATCAAAGGTTGGTGATAAGGCCAACAGACTGGTTATTTAGAATTTTGTTTTGGACTAAGCTGAGAATGAATTAATTCTCAGCTATTTTAATAAAATAAGCTTGTGGAGGACTGAATTGTGTTTAGTAATAACTACTTGGGCCTTGGTCACAACAATGGTTCAAAAATGTGAAAAATAAAATAAATAATAAATAATTCATGTTTGGCTGTTCAGCAGCTTGAAATGGGAATACATGTAGGAACCTAGGCTTTGGGGAATTTGAGCCAATGGTGCCCAGACTGTTGGACTTATGTCTCCCATGGATATTTTCCTTACTTTTAGTTTCTAGTTGTTTCGACCTCCCCACTCACAGCCTGTGCTCAGCAATAGAACCACTATCAGTAGTAGGTTTCTACCGGTTTGCCCCGGTTCAGGTGAACCGGTAGTGGTGGCGGCGGGAGGCTCCACCCACCCACCCAGATGTCATCACGGATGCTCTGCACATGCACAGAAGCTCCGCTTGTGAGTGCGCTCACAGTTCCAAACCGGTAGTAAAGGTAAGAGGAACCCGCTACTGACCACTATGGCTACATTTTGGAATTCAATGACCAATTTGTCTATCAGAGTAAATAACAGCAAGGGGTAAGTCATGCTGATAAACTACTGCTGCTCCAACTCTTTCTGCAAAATACATTTTTTTAAATTTCATTTTGTAACAACAGTATACACAAACATTGTCATAAGTAAAAAAACATATCATGAAGAAAATATATATATATAAGTAAAGAATATGCATCAGCTATATTAACTTGATATAATGAAGGGAACAATAGGACAGGAACGGTAGGCACTTTTTTGCTCTTATGCACGCCCCTTATAATCCTCTTAGGAATGGGGTGAGGTCAATAGTAGACAGTTTTTGGTTGAAGTTTTTGGGATTTTGAGTAGAGACTATAGAGTCAGGTAATGAGTTCCAAGCATTAACAACTCTGTTGCAGAAGTCATATTTTCTGCAATCAAGTTTGAAGCGGTTGACATTAAGCTTGAATCTATTTTTTGCTCTTGTAATATTGCGATTGAAGCTGAAGTAGTCTTTTACAGGAAGGATATTGCAATAGATGATTTTGTGTGTTAAACACAGGTCACGTCGAAGTCGACAGAGTTGTAAGTTTTCTAATCCCAGGATTTCAAGCCTGGTGGTATAAGGTATTTTGTTGTTTTCAGAGGAGCGAAGAACTCTTCTAGTAAAATATTTCTGGACGCGTTCTATTGTATTTATGTCAGAGATGTGGTATGGGTTCCAGACGGATGAGCTGTATTCAAGAATAGGTCTGGCAAATGTTTTATATGCTCTAGTTAGTAGTGTAAAGTTTTTGGAAAAGAAGCTGCGTAAAATTAGGTTTACTACTTTTAGAACCTTTTTTGCTATGTAGTTGCAGTGGGCTTTGTCATTAAGGTCATTTGATATGAGAACTCCAAGATTTTTGACAGGGTGAGGGTCGTCAGTAAGGTAATGACCATCGAGTTTGTACTTGTTGATAGGATTCTTTTTTACAATATGTAAAACTGAGCATTTGCTGGTAGAGATTTGGAGTTGCCAAGTTTTAGACCAATCGGAAACTAAGTCGAGGTCTTCTTGAAGGGTAGAAATATTGTTAGTGGTATTAAATAGTTTGACATCGTCAGCAAAGAGAACACAATAATTTGAGATGTGGTCACAGAGATCATTTATGTATAGTGTGAAGAGCGTTGGACCAAGAACACTACTTTGGGGAATGCCACTTTTGACAGGAACAGGATTTGATATAGCGTTGCCAATTTTGACCACTTGTTGTCTGTTTGACAGGAAGGCGTTTATCCAATTGTGAAGAGGTTCCAAAATGCCATAGGATTTTAGTTTGAGGAGTAGTTTATCATGTACTACTGATACTACTGATACTACTACCGATACTACTACTGATACTACTACATTGTTCCACAGTTCACAGAATTCACAGTAGTTAGTTGGTCAAGTACTTTTCTTTCAGCACAAAGACAACCGCTTCCCATCTGATGCTTGAGCCAGGGGTTGAACTGGAAGATCTTCAAGGTCCCTTCCAGCTCTATTCTGATTGATTGATTGATCCACTGAGGTGTTTGGGGCAACTGCAGGGAGGAGGAGTCACTTTCATGCATTTCCAGTACTACATTCAATTTGAAAACAGGCAACTGAAGAGCTAACAAGTTCAAATGAAGACACTGTTCACTTTGCACAGTCAAAAGTTTATTCCCGATCTCAGATTCTACAAGGCACGTCATTTGTATAAGGCTATTTATCACTATTTTAACCGATACTTGGAAAATTGATCTCTGGGCTATATTATTATTATTATCATCAATCATTTTTACCGTTTGATATTTACTGTAACCAGGATTACAGATACAAATTGTCTATAACTGAATATTCAATGCACGATGCACATTTACATAATGCGAGTCTTAATGTGTCTTAATTAGTGTGTCTTAATGTGTACATTAACAGCAAAATCTGATGAAGTAACCTAGGGCTATGCAAAACCTCTCTTTGTTCCATGTGACAATTCTGTTTTCTATATGATTGCATTAGAAGTTTAGAAGTGTCATCTGCATAATGTATAATGATTAGTTCACAATGTGGTAAAAATTCTGCAGACTGTTATAAAAAAAGCTGATGATAGAGATAGATAGATAGATAGATAGATAGATAGATAGATAGATAGATAGATAGATAGATAGATAGATGGATAGATAGGTGGGTGGACAGACATTTTCACAAAGCCCTTCCCTCTTTTAAAGGACTCATTTCAAGTTTGGATTTGAAAATATAGAATAATAAAGTTGAAAGGGACCTTGGAGGTCTTCTAGTCCAACACCCTGCTCATGCATGAGACACTATACCATTTCAGAGAAATGGTTGTCCAGTTTTTTCTTAAAAGCCTCCAGTAATGGAGCACAAACAACTTCCGAAGGCAAGCCATTCTATTAGTTAATTGTTCTCACTGTTAGGAAAATTCTCCTTAGTTCTAGGTTGCTCTTTGATTAATAGTTTCCGGCCATTGTTTCTTGTTTTTGCCTTCTGGTATTTTGAAAAATAGGTTGACACCACCACCTCCCACCTTATTTGTAGCAGTCTCTCAAATATTGGAACAAGGCTATCATGTCAGAAATTTAGACAATGCCTATATTTGATTAATGGCCCTGAATGATCTGTATGAGCAGCACCCCTGCCTCCAAACTGCTCTATATCTCCTAGAGCACAGGTGTCAAACTTGTGGCCCACAGGCTGGATGCGTCATGCGCTGGTCATGGCCACACCCGGTTTAGTGAAGGGGGGGGAAGTCACAATACGTCACGTGATGATGCTGTGACAACGCGAGTATGACATCCCTGTCCTAGAGATCTGTTCTGTTTCCCTCCCCCAATACTCCCAACAAAGAGTCAGTCAAAGGCCTTCTTTTCTAATTTATTTACATAGATAAATGTTCTGGCCACATCTACCCACTGGCCTGCCAAGTCTCTGGAGATAACTAGGAAATTATAGATAAGGCCAGAGTTACTCACGAATATATTCTTCCCTCCATTGATACAGTTTGTCCGCGTAATTTCACTGCTTTGTCCAAGACAAAAAGCCAGGAAGTTCCGCCTACTGCTTTTTTTTTTTTTTTAATTCAAAAAGTTTTACAAAAAAATTTTTTCCCCCTTTCCCCCCAACCCCTCTCCCTTCACAAACCCCCTCCCCCCTCCCCCCTGACTTCCCGGAATAAGCACAAGGTATAGTTAAAAATAAAACAAACATATGCTAAAAAAAAAAAATTCCCCCAAAACTATTATACCAATTTTCCCTCTCTAGCTCTGACTTCCTCCTTACATAACCAAAATCCTTCAAAATATTAACAATAAACAGTAATAAAATATATAAATCAATAGAACAAATTAATCCTAAAGTATTGAAAACCAGCTAAAGCATAAAAATCCAATCCAATTCAGAGAATATCTCCCTTTTAGCTTCTATAACCATATAATTTCCCCCCCAAGTCTTTCTTACATAAGATCTTTCGAGAATATTTATTTAGAATATTCAATTTTAGTCCTTCCTCGTCAAAATCCAGTATAAATCCAAATATCTAGTCTTTTATGATAGTTATAAAACATATAATCAACCCATTTCTTCCAGATCTTCCTCACGTATTGTCTTTCAGGGACGCTAATATCTTTTTCTGTTAATATTTCAAAAAAAAAAAATTCTTTCAAGGATGATACTTTTGTCTCTTGCCATTTTTTTTGATGCATTAGTCTCTGTCTTTCCTTCATTATTCCTTTTGAAAAGTCAGTCGCAATATTTCCTAATAGTTCCTTATGTCCAAGAATCCACGAGTTACTGCCGTATATTTCCTCAATCCGAAAAAAGAACTCTTGGAAAGCATTAACCCTGTGAATTTTTCCATTTCGGGAGACAGCCTCCTGTAGCACAAATTCAGGCATTTCATCCAAACTTTTTAAAAAAGGCTTCTTTACATCAACTTGTTTATTCAGGATCCTATCTTCATATTTATCCACTTTTGTTTGTATCTCCTCCATTCCATATTCCAAGTCCTGATTACATTGGTTAATTTCCTCCAAACTCTCATCCAAAACGCCTCCATTTTTTTCCAATTCGTATTTTTGAGTAATTAAATACATTCTTTCTGTATAATCCTGTATAAAGTCACGAATCCATTCTTCTGAAAAAACCTTCATGGCAAAGTTTTTGCTGAAAATCCCCTTATAAAATACTTAAACAAACTAAAATAATCCAAGAATCCACAGTCCAGTACAATAAGATAAAATCTCCATTCAGTTTCACTTTCTCAGCAAGTAAACGCCATTTTATTTCATTGTGTTGATTGTAGATGAGAGAAATTTTTTTTAAAAAAATAAAAATAAATAGAAGTCAGATTTAATACTTGCAATTTAAATGACTGATCTCCTGTGTTTATTCCGTCTGCTTATAAATATCCATAATAATCACTTGAAGCAGAAGTGGTCGCTCTCTTCTCTGTCTGCATGAAGCAGAAACACGCTGGGGCTGGAGCTGCTGCAGAAGGATTTCCAGGGAACTTTCCCTTTCGAGTTCCCCAAACGGGGCCTCTAGAGAGAGCTCTACCTTTCCTTCTTCTTGCTCTTTCCCTTCCCCTTACCAGGGAAGGTACTTTCAGCCGCTGTTTTCGCCGGCTTTTTACAGAATCCCAGCGCGGGCGCCCTTAGGGCATCCTTCGGAGAGAGCGGAGCCACCAGAAGACCTCCGCCTACTGCTTTTATAGTCTAAGTAGATGTCACTGCATGACTCATTCTTTGGCTTTGTCCCAAAGCCTCCTCTGCTGCATGCACCAGTCACGTCTACGCAGTCTTGCATCAAGCCAAAACTCTTCTTGGGGCATTGCCAAAGCAGAAGAAGGCCCGGGAGAATCAGGCCTTGCCGGCCCCTCTTCTTCCCTTTGGGTGGGTGCCAGGGAGGGAGAGGGCCGAGGAGAAGCAGGCCTTGCCAGGTCTTCTCCCTCACTTTCTGAATCATCCGAGTCCAGGAGTCCGAGTCTAGGAACCTGGGTCACAACAAGATCAGCTACAGCAGATATCTTGTTTCTCCCACCTTGCCTGTAAGTCATGTAGATGGAATCTCTCGCCATAGATGGATGGCACTTCTACATAATCCAAAGGATCTACATAATCCAAATCTACATAATCTACATAATCCAAATCTACATAATCTACATAATCCAAAGGATGCTCCCATTGGCCTTCTCCTACTTCTAATCTTCTGTTTCCTTCCTTAAGAATGCAATCTTAAAGTTCTTAAATCGCACTGCTTGAATGAGGAACCATTCCACCCTCCTTAAATTAAAGAAACAAACTGCAAGTATTTTTCTATACTCATTCTGGATGACCCCTTTTTTTTAAAAAAATAATTGGCAATTGAGAAAATTAAAAAAAAATTACATTTGTATTGCTAGTAGCGTATGTCATTTTATCAAATGGATTCAGTAACCTTGAAATGTTACTTGCTAATCCAATACTTTCCAAAATACTCTCATTCATTTCTTCGTAACTCCTTTCCAAGCCTTTTAAACTCCAATTACTTATCAATGCAAACGCTTAGATAAATAATACATATCTTAATCATTTGTTCCTCTTACATTGTTTGAAATTTTAGGAAACGTGTTCTGATCAAATTTCACAAATATTATGTAAAGCGGGCCCATATTGGCAGTAAAGCAAGTAAACTTTCCACAACATTTAGCCAACATTAAAGAAAGCAGCCAGTCATGTCAACATTCTAATGTGTTATTTTCCTTAAGCATTGCTGACACGCATTAGGCAGCAAACATTGTAACCCACCAAGGCAAATTCCCTACTAAGACCAAAGGCTTGTAGGGAATTGCATTAAGTATCAAGTCATCAGAGCAGGGGATAACACTTACTCACCCTCATTTGATCTAAAAAAGCAAAGTAGGATCAGATCACATTTAAGATCTAGGCTTAACACCTGGGCTGGACACCAGACTGGGGAGTTTGGATTCCGAATCTGTCTTCTCTATCACCATTGTTCCATGCCTAGAATGAATGGTACCTCAGCGCCCCCCCACCCACTGAATACTGTACACCTGTCATAGAAGTTGAAAAACTATCCCAGAAGTCTGTGGTGATTCAACCCAGTGCTGTTGCCAATACAAATATGTGGACATCTCCAAGAAGACACCTGCAAAGCTAATGACAAGTTATTAAGAAGGCAATCAATAAATGATCTATTATATGCTTTAAAGCATTTTAGGCCCCACCTGATTTAGTTTATTGTACACAATTTAATTAAAAAATAAATTACATTTATTTAGTAAACGTGATGTCTACTTGTACTTCTGATGCTTTTTTTATTCTATTTTAAAAATAATTTTTAAAAAGCACCATGGTTTTGATCATTTTCTTTCGCATTTTTAATAGATGAATGAAATATTTTTTCTTTAAAAAAAGAGGTGAAGAGCAGTTCCAAATTTGCTTAACATCAACAACATGCCTGTAGACCACACACTGGTTTGATGAGAAACAATGATGCCATATAATATTTGTTAAAGCAATTGTAAGGATCCCTCTATTGGGCAGGTGTGGGAATCACCTGAAAACCCTGGAGTTCAGATTCAACCTCTCCCTTATCTGTCACCATTGTTCTATTCTTAGAATGAATTTTCTAAGGAGCCATGGAAGTCTCAGCTCCCATTGATTATAAACCTACATTGCTTTTGTGCTTCAGCTTCCTTCACTTAACAGTAAGAAATGTTCCCATAGAAAATAGATAAGCCAGGAGCAGAGCATATAATTGATAGGCATGGGAAAGATTCTTTCCTGCAGCCCAATATATTCAGGAAAGAAGGCCCATGTTGATCTCACGTGCTGAATCTATTTTGGATACATCACCTGTATTCCCATCACAATTCACAAAAACATACCGGTAAATAAAATTGCACCTGTATGTCAAACCCGGTAAGAATATAGTTTAGGGATAGGAAACCTTTGGGGGCTAAGAAAACCCCTAGAGTCTCAAAGATTGATGGGACAGGGGTGGGATTCTACTGGTTCAGTCCAGTTCGGGCGAACCAGTTGACTCCAATGATCAGGTGGGCCCACCCCTGCTCTTTACTGACCTATATCTTCTCAGCTGATTTGCATGGCAGAGTGGATTGCCACGCCTCAGCTGTGTTATTCCCCAGCAGTAACACAGAAGGTAAGTTTTCGAACAACTGTGTATGCGAGCACAGTGCACGTCAGGCGCATGTGTGCGCAGAGCATGCACTCACTGAACCGGTTGTTAAACCGGCAGGATCCAACCACTGTGATGGGGGATTCATAATCTGCAGGACCACTAACAGAGATTACTTACTTCTTATCAAAATGCAGCTACAAAGCAATTTTTTTAGTAGAAAGTGAACTAGCTCCAACATCTGAGGCTTTTCTAATGTTGCCTTGAATGTCAGGAAGAAAAATATTAAGAAACTGTAAGAGAAAATTGACTGTGGAACAAATTATCTTGTGGGATGGTGAGATCCCATATCCTGGATGTGTTCGGGCCAAAGTTGACAACAACAACCTGTTAGAAGTGTTCTAAGTTCTCTTGCACCAAACAAGAGTGGAGTTCAGTCACTTCAGGTTCCCCTTCCAGCTTGAATTTTATGAGCTTTGCTGCAGGGGAGGATGATGATGCTTTGTTTGCAGTTTGCCAGCTTTCTACATATTTTTATTTTTATTTTGAGAAAACAAAAGTCCATTGATACAGGAATCCTGACAAACACTAAGCTAGTTATCTGGGGTGGGGGGAAACAGAGCCTATGGATGCCATGTTGCCAACTTCTGATGTAGCTGCTCTGTCATAGGAAGGGGAAAGGTCATGTTAGTGAAGCGACTGACTAAACCAAACTTGGAAAAAGAAGAAGCCCAACAATTTAATTCATGCTAAGCAATGCAGACTCCTAAATTCAATATACCCACTGGAGAAACATGTCTAAAAATGTCATCAATCCGGTGATGAAATCCAATTTTTTTTTACTACCGGTTCTGTGGGTGTGGCTTGGTGGGCGTGGTGTGGCTTGGTGGGCGTGGCTTGATGGACATGGCAGGGGAAGGATACTGCATTTCCATTCCCACCCCACTCTGGGGCCAGCCAGAGGTGGTCTTTGCCAGTTCTCCAAACTGCCCAACATTTCGGCTACCGGTTCCCCAGAACTCGTCAGAACCTGCTGGATTTCACCCCTGCATCAATCATCTGAATATCCTGGAGTCTATTATTTAATTTACATCATGAGAAAAAGGTGGTAAAAGTACCTTCTCTTCCTCTTTTGCCTCCCATTTTATTATTATTATTATTATACATTTCTACCATAGCTGCAAGAACAATGTTGATTCTAAAATCAGCATAATAAAAAAAAAATACAGCGTTGGTGGATATTTATATTTTTGCAGCGTCTGCAAAAATTCTCAGCTGCTGCACTGTTTGGAGACATTTATAACATCATATTGATGTTGCGAAGTGCTTCGCTTCCACCCTTGTCTTCCCAGAGACAGCTTGTTTTCAAAGGGAAGTGAAGGCAAGTTCAAGGTTAACCGAGAGCATCTCCCCTGCCTGATTGTCTTCCCCTGCTCGCGACTCAAGCAGAGCTTAATTTTGCATTGCTTTCCATATGTGGGATCAAACAGCAGGAGGGAAGTGACCACCAGGGGATTGTGGCACTCATATTTAATTTGTTGCTTTAAAAAGAAGAAAGGAAGGATTTCCCCCCAGCCCCCTGGAAAAGTAATAATAGTGTTAGGTGTGCAAAGCTATAATTAGACAGCCTATCAAGAAGTCTTTAACTGAGTCATATCCCCTCATGCTGCTTTGAAAAACAAGCTGTAACAAGGTGCCCTTTTCTTTAACTTATGTGAACTTTGTATAGCTGGAGCATTATTAATATGGCTCTTGTCAGGGCCTCCAGTACTATGTTTTCCATTGATAGATATCTCCATTGGTAGTTGAATCCTTGAGCCAGTTAGACTTGCTGAGGCCCAAAGCCATCCCACGTTCTTTAGTTTGCTATCTGTTATGCAAGACAGTTTTCATTCTCCAGGTACCCGTATGCCAGTGGTGGGTTCTAACTGGTGTTACCCCCAGTTCGCTTCATGCACATGCTTTGCGCACGATCGGCTTCACACACACTCTTCGTGCAAGCGCATTGACTGGCTGAACAGCTGAGGCATTGCAATCTGCTCTGCCGTGCCGTTCAGCTGGGTTAAAAATGGAGGAATAAAGGTAGGTATAAGGCAGGTGCGGGCGGGAGGGCCCAGCTGATGGTCAGAGCGAACTGGTTCGCTGTCACATCAACATCTCCGCTACCGGATCTCCCGAACCGGAGAGAACCAGTAGCAAACCACCACTGCCTTATGCCACTATAGTAGTCCCACTGATCTCAGCCAGAGAACATCATTTATGAAAGGTCTCTGAATGCTTCTTTTTGGACAATGATACTGCCCCCCACTCCCGGCTGGCCCTTAACAAGAAAAGCTCCAGTTCTTCCAAGCCACAGAAATGGGTTTCCCATATTATGCAACTGAAGAAAAGCAATCCTGATATAAAGGATGAAGACAAGAGATAACATTAAGCCCCCCCAAATCCATAAGCGGATGCCACCCTCACCAATAAGCCACAGTGAATATGGCAGCCACTTTTTAAGGTAAAGAATTTTAAACAAACAAGGTGAAAATAACTCAGGGAGAAGATTAAGGATGTAGATGAAGTAGTGGAGAAAGAAAGAGAAACTTAAAAGCAACTAAGACACCTAACAGCTTTTAGTAGGAATCCTAAGAGAAGAAGGATTTGGGGCCTTGAGGCAAAGGAAAAGGACATGGCCATTTTTCCTTTCTCTGCACTCCAGAAACTCTCCCCTGCTTATAATTGACAGAGTTATCAAATATTCAAATTTAGAGTTATCAATCTGAGCCCCTTTGCATTCTCAGAAATCTCTGAATAACAGACATTTTGAGAAAGGCTGTCTTTTGGGGAATTTCATGAAAAACATGGCAATTGTCTGCAAGACGTTATCTCTTTCTTCTAGAATTAATAGCATTGTTTGCTGTCTATGAGACTAAATAAACCAAGCTGGGCCTAAGAGACGAAATAGTTGCTAAACTTTTTTCAACCGGCAAGAGAATCCATTGGAGCCCACCCATGTTTGTCCCACTCGGAGAGATATGCTATGAGTGAAAGACCCTGCCCCCTCACATCTTTGGATATAATCTGTTAGCTCAGGATTTAACCAAGACAGCCTGCATTTGAGCCTGAGCTCAAACAATAAATGGTGCTATGGGCTCTCCCTAGACCAGGAGGATAATATTTAAGATGGTACAATTAAGTTGGATTTGACCTCCAGGCAGAAAATCCCACAAGTGCTTCTCACCATTTTGCGGGCTATAAAAATGGAACCATAACCTGCCCCTTATTGAAAGGAATACATGGGCATGGGCAACCAGTCCCAGTGGCATTACGTGCATAATCATGTCATCATGCAGATGGCACCTGGACACAGGTGATATTACCTTGTCCAACTTACTCTCCTCAGACATTGATGTGTGTGGGTAATCTGTAGGAATGATAGACTTGTGGGAGTTTCTTGCAGCAATAGCTCATCTTTTGGACAACCAAATCTGAGACTTTTTACAAGATTCTTAAATTATTGCTTATTCTGCTTTTATTCATTGGTCTGATATTAATCCACTGCATTGATTATCTACCGCATGATTATCCCTTCCAGTGGTGGGATGCATTAGGTTCAGGCCAGTTCAGGCAAACCAGTAGTTAAATTGCTGGCTGGCCCCTCCTCACCCTGCCCTTCCTTTCAGGAGTCCCCATGCACCCCATTTGGGCTCCCAGGCAAGTGCAGGGTGGCCTACTAGGCCCAAAATGAGGTGCAGGGGTGGTGCGACATCCCCCACCCCGTGGCACGTTTTTACTCCCAAGGGGCTGCAGGGAGGCCTTCTAGGCCCAAATTGGGGCATGGGAGTGTGTGGCATGCCCCCCACAGCCCATATTTTGCTCCCAGGAGGCTGCAGTGAGGCCTACTAGGCCTAGTGAGGCCTACTAGGCCCAAACTGGGGCACCGGGGGGGCAGCGCATCCCTCCCTTCCTTCCTGTGGCCCATTTTTGCTCCCAGGAAGGTGCAGGAGGCTGAGTGCTGCCTGTCACGCTCCCTGGCCATGCCCACCCAGCCGGTCATTAGGACAGAGAACCGGTTGCTAAATTATTTGAACCTACCACTGATCCCTTCATTGATAATGCTTCCAGCATTTCATTCCCTTTCTATTCTCATCTGTCTCAGCTACTTTCTTTCCATGCCTTTTTTTTGGGGGGGGGCGGGGGGCTTGATTTAACAAAATAGGTTATCTACCCATTGTTGTGCAAATGAGCCAAAGTCAACATTCAACCAGTCTACCTTCTGGCAAACAAGGAGGCTTTCTGAAGAACTAGCAGCAAGGGTGGGGCGAGGGACATTCTGCCTTCTCTCACTTCACATTGCAGAAGCATCATGGGTTAGTAGGAACATCCCCTGTTGCTTTTTATCAGTGCACAGCTCTTCAATCATGTACAGAGCCAGGCTCCTACCATATTCATAAAGTAGCACTTTAATCATCAGAATATCTGTTCATTTAAAAAAAAACACCATAATAAATCCTCTGTTTCATTGTTATGGCTGCTTGCTATAACTCAGAAGCAGCTGACTCAGATACACCTTTAGAATATGATGCAATCATGACAGAGAAACTGTCGCATTAAATCCCACAGAGTAGATTGCTGGGTGTGGATAGCACTGACATACGGAGTTCTAGGTGGCAATTGGCTTTCTTTTCTTTCTTTCTTTTCTTTTTTCTTTTTGCTTCATGAAAGAACATCAAAATACTCAACATAGAGAAGCATCCTTTTCTTCCCGCGGGTGAATTTCAAGCTGAAATTTTGAAAACCACTTCCTAATATCCAGTTCACAGTATTGCAAAATGCAGAGATGTTTATATTTGTTTTGTTGGAGTGGTGTTTTTTTTAAAGGGCAATCCTTTTCTGGGATAATTTTTAATCACAACACTCAGTATCTGAGTAGGCATATGTTCTTTTGAAATACGCTTTAGAGCAGGGGTCTCCAACCTTGGCCGCTTTTCTGGCTGGGGAATTCTGGGAGTTGAAGTCCTCCAGGCTTAAAGTGGCCAAGGTTAGAGACCCCTGCTTTAGGGATTTGTCAGGCCCTACTGTAATTCTAGATGTGGTTGGTTCATGTGCAAGTTGCTATATCCTTAATTCTTCATAACAGAATTAGCGAGCTCCCCAACAAATGATAGTCCTGTTGTATTCTTCTTCCTTTTTAGCTCTCTCTGTCCCATTTTTTTTTCCATTTTTACTTCTGACTTTGAAACCAAACCCTCTAGAAGAAATTCAGAGAGTAACAAGATGGAAGTAAAAATCTTACAAACAGAGTTAGGTGGAACTATGTATTCTTAACCTTGAGAAGAAAAGAGTATGGCATTTTTCAAATATCAGAAGAATTGCCACATGAGAAGACCAAGACTTGTTCTGTAACATGTGAGAATATAAACCACAACATAATGTTTTTAAGTTACAATTCCTTGACCATCTTGAAAAACATTCTAGGAGTAAAGGCAGTTTGATACAATCTAAGATGATAGTTTCTTTATCGCTGAAAATGTTAAAGGAGAAGTTGAAAAACCATCAAGATGGAGGGTCTCATTTGGATTCTTACACTGAGCATGAATTGGACTTAACAATTTAATGACTTTTCTATGATTTTCTCTGAAATTAGTTCTCTGGTGTCCCTCTTCACCCATGGATTCACTGGGCTGTCTTTCCTTTGCACAAGATGTCCACAGATAATTGTGAACCATAATGTACTAAGTATCTAAATAGACTGTGGTTTAATGAGTGGGTGAATCAATACTTCTGTTCCTAGCTGTTTTTTCCTTATATTTTTTTTAATCTTTTCCAGAGCTTTCTGTTCTTACCCTGTCTTTCGGCTTTTATTTCTTTCTCACTGCTTCAGATCTACAAATATCTCATCACTGTATTGCCTTTACCTCTTCCTTTCAGACATGACACTAGGCAACAAAAGTCCACAGGCAGCTCTTAAAGACCTTCTGAAGCTTTTGTTAATTCTGGGTTTTAACAAAAGTAAATATTAACCAGCAAAAAAGAATGATCTATTAGGTATGAATGAGATACATTAGTATCTCTAATGTATTTTATTTTTATTGTGAATGTACAATATGGGAAAGTGTGGAAGTATCCCTTTTCCCACTCTACAGTCTTAACCTAAGTCAGATGTTGGCAACCCGTGGCTCCCGAGCTGCATGCGGCTCTTTCGCCCCTCTCCTGTGGCTCTCTGTCGCACCACTGGTAGTTAAGTTTTTCAGCAGTTCCAGCTGATCTCACCACTGGCTGGCCCCACCCATTGCCCCTCTCCTCACTACTTGCCTGATCTGACCTGAGAAGAGAAGAGAAGAGAAGAGACTTGCTCTAGGACTGCCACGCTCATCCTGTTGGTAGGGGTGAGTGGGGCAGGGTCACCTTGTGACTCCACATTGTAATGGGTCCTGGGAGGAGGACCCATCTCCCCCATTGTGAAGCACAAGATGCTGTGAGAGCACCTCATAGAGAGAGGAGGAGCTAGGGAGAGAGAGACAGAGACAGAGAGAGAAATACAGAGAGAGAGAGGGAGGGAGAGGGGAGGAAGATAGGGGGAGAGAGTTACATGGAGAGGGGGGAAAGAGGGGGAAAGAGAGATACAGAGAGAGGGGGAGAGAACATTTTAGATGTCAAAGGAGTTTTGTGGCTCCCGGTGTTTTTTAACAACCAGTTCTCTGCCCTAATGACTGACTGGATTGGCGTGGCTGGCGGGGGGGTCATGTGACTGGGTTGGAGTGAGTGACATCAAGTTGACCATGCCCACCCAGGTTTTGTGGCTCCTGGTGTTTTCTTTTCTATGGGAAAGGGGTCCAAATAGCTCTTTGAGTATTTGTAGACCCCTGGCCTAAATACTCACTATCACCATGGCATCTTTGAAACAAATAAAAGGCATCTAATCATACATGTAAAGTATGTGTAATCATACATTCAACAATGTGCTAGGTCAAAATTGGTGAATATCAAGGCTACCCTCAGTCATAATCAGCTCATTGGGTGACTATGGCCACTCACTCTTTCCCCCTCAACCTAACTCATAGAACGATTCTTGTGGAGAGAAAAAATGGAGGAAGGGGCACAGGAGAAGAGCCTTCTCTGCCATGGCTCCTGCCCTCTGGATCCTCTTACCCTAAGATGAGATTGGCTCCCACACTCCTGATGTTTCAAAAGAGCCTCAAGACCTGGCTCTGCCAGATGTCTTGGGGACCCAATGTGGAAGCTTCATACTGGAAGTATGGCTAAAATTCAACACCACTTCCACCCTTCCCGTGTGTCCATCTCCCTTCTTTGCTATCTTGTCTCCTTGATTTTATCTTTCAATCTGCTGGGTTTTTGTTGTTTTTTTACAATGGATGATTTTAATGTTTTTCAATGTTTTTATGTTGTAAGCCTCCCAGAGTTGCTGGTACAAGATGGGTGGCAAATACATTTTATTAATAAGCAAACAAACAAATAAACAATGTATGACACCTCAAATCTGAATGAAAAGTAGGGTGTAAAACTCATCAATAAATACATAAATAAAAAAAAACTAATAATCCTACTTAGTTTGGCTTTAAGGAAATAGCCCATGCTGAAAGATATGGCAAAGCATTATTTCCATGACACAACTGTCTCCGAATCAAGTTAATGTAGTGAGAAAGAAATAGAGGAAGACTTCAGCCAGTATCCCTCCACCAGAGGAAGCTTCATTGTCCTCCATTAATATTCAAGTTCGACTTCTTTAAAGAGTATGACAATATAGTCCATTTAGCCTGCTTTCTGTTCATTTGAATAATTTAGATTGCAATCCTAATTGCACTTACTTTCAGAAAGTTTCTTGGGAAATCATTGTGACAGTCAGCCAAGCTTATATGGGATTGTACGGATAGGAATTTTAAGGACAACTTAAAATGAAGTTTAAAACCACTAAAGGAACAATCAAACATTTGAATGGAGGCTCTGAAAAAGAGCCATCAGATAGAAAGATGGCAGCCTTATTCCATAGGGATGAAACCACAGAGGATACTTGGAGGAAGTGGGTGAAACCTATTCTAAAGTATTCAGTATTTTTATAAAGTAGACTTGAAGGTGATTTAGACCATTATGGGAAAGAGCAGAAAATGATCCTTGTCACTAATGGAAGAACATCTGTCAGCAGAAGCACTCTGCTAGTCCATCTTCATTTTAACTTTCCACCCAAACTCTTTTTTTGTGACAACTTACAAACCAAGATGTGTTATCCTTTAATTGAAACAATCCCTTTTCTTTCAGAACTCCAGATCAGATCCCAATTTTACCTTGCTCAATAGTACCTTGCTCAATAGTAGTAACTGTGAGAGGGATCTTGGGGTCCTAGTGGACAATCATTTAGATATGAGCCAGCAGTATGCAGCAGCTGCCAAAAAAGCCAACACAGTTCTGGGCTGCATAAACAGAGGGATAGAATCAAGATCACGTGAAGTGTTAATACCACTTTACAATGCCTTGGTAAGCCACACTTGGAATATTGCATTCAGTTTTGGTCGCCACGATGTAAAAAAGATGTTGAGACTCTAGAAAGAGTGCAGAGAAGAGTAACAAAGATGATTAGGGGACTGGAGGCTAAAACATATGAAGGATGGTTGCAGGAATTGGGTATGTCTGGTTTAATAAAAAGAAGGACTAGGGGAGACATGATAGCAGTGTTCCAATATCTCAGGGGTTGCCACAAAGAAGAGGGAGTCGGGCTGTTCTCCAAAGCACCTGAGGGTAGAACAAGAAGCAATGGGTGGAAACTAATCAAGGAGAGAAGCAACTTAGAACTAAGGAGAAATTTCCTGACAGTTAGAACAATTAATCAGTGGAACAACTTGCCTCCAGAAGTTATGAATGCTCGAACACGTGAAGTTTTTAATATGAGATTGAATAACCATTTGTATGAAGTGGTGTAGGGTTTCCTGCCTGGGCAGGGGATTGGACTAGAAGACCTCCAAGGTCCCTTCCAACTCTGTTGTTGTTGTTGTTATTATTAGCTTTGAATAGTATTGGAGTTTCTGATAGGTTATTCTCACAACAATTCCATTGTTCACTCTCAGAAAGAAAAAAAATCTGGAATCTGTTAGCACCTATACTGTCTATTTAGAAAGGATGGGGAAGGGGTGAAATCTACTTATCTTCCTTACCGACTTGGAAGTCCACACACTGCATGCATACGCTTGCTTCGTGTGTGCATGTCACATGCATGCACAGACCTACGCATACGCAAAACCAGGTGGCAGATGTCTCCGGTGGTTCGGTGATCGCTACTGGATCGCCAAAGCACCGGCCACAATCACTATCAGATTGCGAGATCCGGTTAGAACCGGGAGCATTTCACCCCTGGGATGGGGGGAATGATCCCAAACAGGAGTGGAAATATCATGTGATCATACCTGAGCTGAGTAGCTGAAAAAACACAAATTATAAAAATATGCATACAGTTCTTTGTGTCTTCTGGTTTTGCCTCTTCTAGTCGGAGGGACAGTCATATCTACCAACAATCCTCCACATTCAATTGGAGCAGAAGCATTTGAAAATTTTCACACCTCACCCCTTGCTGGTAGCTTCCATACACACCCAAAGGGACCTCCTGGCAATTTGTTAGGGCAAAAGCCATCCAATATTGCTATTCAGATGTGGATTTCTCATGCAGCTAGCAATTCACCCTGGAAACTAAACATGTAGCCTTCGGGTTTAGCAGCTGACACCTAAGCAAGAGTTAGACAGGCTGCTTGTATCTCCACAGTAACATACTCTAACCATCCCAATATGATACAGAGAATCCATGATTCTGGAAGTCACTCTTTAAAAAATTGTTATTTATAGAAGCACTTCTGAAAGACACACTTTACCTTTTGTCATTTGTTGGTCAATGAGTCGGTTGTGAAATTGCTGTATAACCAAGTGCCTGTAAAATAAAGATCATTTTTTTCCCCAGAGTCTACAAATTTATTCTACATTAAATTGGAAAACAAACAAAAAAGAGTTTCAGAGCCTGTGCTTCTAGCTACCGCTGAATTTCCACGTCCTTCAGAGTGATGGTATCACATTTCATCTAATATGTATTCCCCATATTTTTATTTTCAACACCTACACACTGATCTTCGGGTCAGATTATATAAATTTCAAACTGATTTATGCACCGGGATAATGCGCAAAGAGATTAAAGGTTTGGGGAGAAGAATTTTGGCATGGAAAGATAATAAAGTCACACATTCTTAGGACTAGTGGATGCATAGGTGATACTCTCGATCCTTGATGTCAATGTTTCTGAAATGCTAGCTAGTGAATGGAATCTCTGTATCCATCATTTTCTGACATCACCTGTTAGAATACATATTGCTCATCTGTTTATTAGATTTTTATCCTATCTTTATTACTTTATAAGTCACTCAAGGGGGTGAACTTACTTAATATTCCTTCCTCTTCTTATTGTCCCCACCACAACAAAACTATGAGTTGGGTTGGACTGAAAGAGAGTGACTGGCCCAAAGTTACCCAGCTGGTTTTTGTGCCTAAAGCAGGACTAGAACTCACAGTCTCCTGGTTTCTAGGGTAGTGCCTTCACCATTCCACCAGACTGGCTGAAGGTCTGGCTATCTTCTAAACAGAAGGCAATTTCACATTATTGCATATAAAAAGTCAAATTTAAAAACTGCTGAAAATATTCGTAAAATGCTGGAGGACAGATAGAGAGAAATTAGAAAAAGAAATAGCACTAGGTTTCCCATCGGTCGCTGATTAAGGGCTCTGCCTGGTTTAAGAAGTTGCTCGTCTCACCTCTGGAGAAGCAAAGTGGATTGAAGATGGCTCCACAAGAGCTGAGCTGACAAAAGAAGAGTCAGTGAATATATCGACTTTTGGGGATTCTTTTCAAGATTAAGAAAAGGATTAGGTCCCATAACCCACAACTTTGCTCAAGCCAGAGCCTCGCTGCAAAGGGTCTGCAAAGAGATTGGAAAATAGCGATCTCTAGCATGGTTGAGAACTCTGTGAATCAGGGGACAAGACACCCTGCCTAAATTGGGTGAACAATCCAACGCTTGGTGAATTCTGCTTCACAATGATAGGAAGGTGCCTTGGCAGCTTCAAAGGGATACTGAGTTCCCCTGTCAATGAGAACAATTAATCTGTGGAATGGCTTACCTCCAGAAGTTGGGTTGCTCCATTACTGGAGGTTTTTAAGAAGAGATTGGACATCCATCTGTCTGAAATGGTACAGGATCTCCTGCTTGAGCAGGAGGTTGGACTAGAAGACCTCCAGGGTCCCTTCCAACTCTGTTATTCTGTTACTCCCCCTCTAAACTATTTTAGGGAATTGCTTATTTAACAAGTTTCTAGATAAGGACCTTTTGAAAGATAAGCTGTATTGTACCAGATTTTCTAGCCTGGATGAAAGAAGCTCTAAGTAAGCTTAACAACAAAAGCTTTAATTTTTGGAAACCAGGAAAAAAAAATGGGCTCAAATGTTGGTTTGGGGACTTTGAAAGATTGTTCTTCCATGTGAGATATTCATGTGGGATGAATATTTGTAAAAGAATATAGTAAGTATTTCAAATTTGATATAAGAAACCATCCCATGCAAAAGTTTTGCTGCTTTGAAAATAAATAGATGATGAGAGGAGTTTTGAAGGCTGATTGGAGGAAACCAGGAACAAAAGATTACAGTTTCATTTATGCAATAGAATAGAATAGAATAATAGAGTTGGAAGGGACCTTGAAGGCCTTCTAGTCCAACCCCTGCCCAAGCAGAAAACCCTACACCATCTCAGACAGATGGTTATCCAACATCTTCTTAAAAACTTCCAGTATTGGAGCATTCACAACTTCTGGAGGCAAGTTCCAGAATCAAGTTCCACTGATTAATTGTTCTAACTATCAGGAAATTTCTCCTTAGTTCTAAGTTGCTTCTCTCCTTGATTAGTTTCCACCCATTGCTTCTTGTTCTACCCTCAGGTGCTTTGGAGAATAGCTTGACTCCCTCTTTTTTGTGGCAACCCCTGAGACAATGGATCACTGCTATCATGTCTCCCCTCGTCCTTCTTTTCAATGGAACAATTCTATTTGCCCATAGAAGAAATAAAGGCTGTTTGGGAAGAAAATACTCACAAATTAGTTACAGGATTGTTTAATACTATAGCAGATAATATATAAGAGCAATGGATTTCATTGAATAAGACAGAGACTGGGAGACTGATTTGAATGTGGATTTGGATTTTTAAAAAATGCAGGGTTATAATAGTGATGGAAAAAAGACACTGTGGTTGTGAATATGAATTTTTAAATGCCAGTGAACTGGAAAATTATGCCAAAATGGGTTTACAAATGAAACCAGACAATGTTTTAATAATTAAAGGGGACATACATACAAATAATAAATCAAAAGAGTGATTTGGAAAGCCCTCTCATCTTAGATTTATAAAAGGAAGGTGTTTAAACTAATCAAGCCGTTCCTGAGAGGAGAGAAAGAGACATTATTTAAGCTATTTCTGAAAGGGGACAAAGAAAAAATGATAAGAAATCAACTTCTTGGACATTATTGGATGGGATTAAAGATCAAGCGTTTTAAAAGAAAGCAGAAGGTTTATAAAGAAGATTTATCTGACCAAGAATAAAATATATATCTTGTGGTTGCTTGTAGATATTGATGAGATTTCCTTTGGAATAGGACTGAATGATGAGGCTTTAGGGAATGGTTTATAAATAGGGAGAAAACTCTTTTGATTTTATGTTTTAGAGAAAGTGATATGATGGATTTAAAAAACAATTATTTGATTAAGGCTAAAATGTGTAAGTTACTATTACCAATAACTCTTAATAGACTGATTGGGATTGAATTATGATTTTTTAAATAATTTGTTTATTGATAAGAGATGAGATATGGGACGAAAGATGTATTATTATTATGGTTGGTCACCAGATGTTTAGAGTGGATTTGGCATTTTTATCCACCTATCAACAACCCTAAGGACCTGGGATAGGCAGATGTTGCTTGATGGTATATTGTCACAAGATGTCAAAAGTATGGTGAGCAAGTCCTGGAGGACTGAACTAAAGAAGGGTTGGGGGATGGCTGGGAGAAAAAAGTGAGTAGCAGTAGTGAGTAGTAGTGGCCTAGAAACCAGGAGGCTCTGAGTTCTAATTCCCCTTAGAGTCGTTGCTGTGGGAAAAATAAGTGTAAGGAGTATTAGCAGAGGTGGGATTCACATTCTGTAGCAACTGGTTCAGCCAGCACCGGAAATGTGTGCGTGTGCCAACTGCGTATGCATACGACATCACAAAACATAGCAATTTGCTCATGCACACCATCCACACATGCGTGCAACGTCAAACAACACAGCAATATAGGACGGGATTGTGCCCACCACTACCAGTTCGCCCGAACTGGTCTGAACTGGCTGAATACCACCTCTGAATATTAGTTATCTTGAGCTGTTTATAAAAATAATAAAGGAGGGATATAAAGAAATAAATGAATAAATAAATGAACTAGGATGGAGTAATTGGGGTGAAAGTCACTACGTATTCCTTGTCTTAATTCATGAAAATCTTTGAGGGGTTTCTGGGGCATCTTTCATTTAAAGTGAGCACCTTTGTGGTAGAAGGATTGCAGCTAATAATCACTAATTATTTTTCTGGTCCTTTTCCAGGAGACTTTTGGTGACTTGTGTTGTCTTTAAATTTGTTTGTGTTATGTTCCTATGTTTTAGTTTTTAATTGTGTATGTGAGCTGGTGAGAGTTTTTTATTTCTGAAATGTATATGCGGCCTGAAGTTCAACTACTCAACATCTGTATGATGCCTTGTGTTGTCTTCAGATATAATTGTGTGATATTCCTGTGTTTTGGGTTTGTTTTTTTTAATGCTGTGTGTTTATTTTTATGATCCACTGAGAGTTTTTCTGATTGTAGTTTTTGTGATATATATTTGAGTAATAACTAAGTAAATAATATTTTAGATCCAATTTAAAAAAATGGTAGGACAGGTATGCAGCAGCCCCAACTTTATCCTAACCAATACCAAAATGATATAAGTATTTGAATGAGACCCTGGTAGGAAACACCATAGCTGAAAACAAGGTTGAAGACAACTGTAGAAAATGCCAATGACAAACCACGTCTGCACCCAGAATACTACATGGATACTACCTATGACATCACAGAAGTCAATTCCAACTCATAGAATGGAATGGAATGGAATAGAATAGAATAGAATAGAATAGAATAGAATAGAATAGAATAGAATAGAATAGAATAGAATAGAATAGAATTTTTTATTGGCCAAGTGTGATTGGACACACAAGGAATTTGTCTTGGTACATACACTCTCAGTGTACATAAAAGAAAAGATACGTTCATCAAGAATCATAAGGTACAACACTTAATGATAGTCATAGGGTACAAATAAGCAATCAGGAAACAATCAATATAAATCATAAGGATACAAGCAACAAAGTTACAGTCATACAGTCATAAGTGGAAGGAGATAAGTGGTGGGAACGATGAGAAGATTAATAGTAGTACAGACTTAGTAAATAGTTTGACAGTGTTGAGGGAATTATTTGTTTAGCAGAGTGATGGCCTTCGGGAAGAAACTGTTCTTGTGTCTAGTTGTTTGGGTGTGCAGTGCTCTATAGCATCATTTTGAGGGTAGGAGTTGAAACAGTTTATGTCCAGGATGTGAGGGGTCTGTAAATATTTTCACGGTCCTCTTCTTGACTCGTGTAATATACAGGTCCTCAATGGAAGGCAGGTTGGTAGCTATTGTTTTTTCTGCAGTTCTAATTATCCTCTGAAGTCTGTGTCTGTCTTATTGGGTTGCAGAACAAACCAGACAGTTATAGCTGTGCAGATGACAGACTCAATAATTCCTCTGTAGGAGAGTTTATCTTGAAAAAGTAGGTAAAAATACATATAACAAACTTTTTTGCATGTGGCATTTTGTACGAATGCCTTCTAACAATTAGCTGTGGTACTGATAGAAGAGAACATTTGTAGTTTAGGATTGAATCATGGGGTCTTCGGTATTCTTTGAGCCTGGTGGTCTTCTTTCAGATGTTTCCTTACCCAAATTGGAAATGGTAATGCAATCAAGGCTAGAGGGGATCGGAATTTGCTCTTATTTTTACACACTAGTGGCTTGCCCTATTAGTGCTGGTTGAAGTGACTGATGATGTTACCTAATTTGGTAATGAAACGTCTTCAAGAAAACTACCAATCTCAGAGACCACCAAGGAACCCCACAATTAGATGTGGATTTAATAGTTGGAATCATTATGCAAAGTAAAGTCGGTTTTCCCCATTGGTCCCTATGTGATTACTTCTCCTGATAACAAATATTTGAAATAATTTGAGATTAGAGTTCTGTTTTTGCTTTTCAAACCCAATCTCTACCTCTTCCAGCTGGATTTGCAATATGTGGCAGAAAAGAAATAGCAGCTGGAAGGAGGTCTGACTGAACAGTTCTGAAAGAACATGAATGCTCTGTAAAGTGAAGAGGGAGTATTTTTGGAAGGTGTCTTCCCATGCCAAATGTGCTAATTCTGAAATGAATATTAGTGAGGATATTCAGCACAGTCCTAATAATATGTTTTCATTCATAGTCGAAGACATTGGCCAATTCCTAATGATTCATGATTGGTTGAAAAGAGGAACTAAATAACCATTGCAGAAAGCCAAATGGATCAAATCTTTCAGCCACCTGCAGATATCATCCTGTGGAGGAAGAAACTTGGTAATCTGATATATTTATTAACTGGCACCAGCGTTAGATTTTCTTGGCAACTGCTTTTTTATTGCAGTTCAAGAGCAAAAACAAGCGTGCAGAGGAGTTAAACAGAAGGTTGTTCTTTCCCTTAAATATCAGGTTTTTATCGGTATATTATCACCACAATCCAAAGGAACTAAGGAACATGTCTTCATACATACTTTGAGTCAAATGGATCATCATTAGAAAGAAAACAATAAGGATTGTTTGTCGGTGACATTCCAGGCAATCTCCATGTCTATAATTCATTCATAGTTCAGCTTTTCATTCATCATCACAAGCTATGTTATTATAATTAGTGATGAACTTTGAAGTTGCATTTTTTAATTCAAAAAAAAAGAATAGGAGACAAATTCATTGGATTCTTATTTGAATGTGAATTACCCATTTCACATTCCCTGAACCAAAATTCAGCATTTGCTTTCACCTTTAAAAAAAAGTATGCAAAACTATTTTAAAGAATATATGTATACAAGTATATAAATTAAAAGAAAATGCACAAACATTTAATTTAGAGAAAACTGTTGTCTAAAATGTATATTAGGATTTTTTTTATTTAAAAAATCATATATTGGAAAATACATCAAAAAATATGTACAATGGTACCTTGGTACTCAATTGCTTTGAAACTCATCAGATTTGGAACTCAGCACATTTTGATGCAAAAATGTTGTCCCAGTATTCATTGTTTGTTTGGTACTCGACACACATGCTAGAACCTGTTGGTGTTGGATGCTTTGTGACTCACCACAACTCAGATACAAAGTCACAAAGACTGAAGCCTAAAACTTATGAAGAATAGTTCCAGGATTTGGGTTTGGCTAGCCTAGAGAAAAGAAGGACTAGGGATGACATAATAGCAGTATTCCAGTAGGTTGCCACAAAGAGAGAGAAGTCAATGTATTTACCAAAGCACCTGTAGGCAGGACAAGAAACAATGGATGGAAACTAATCAAGGAGACAAGCAACCTGGAAGTAAGGAAAAACTTCCTAACAGTGAGGACAATTAACCAATGGAATAGCTTGCTGTCAGAAGTTGTGGATGCTTCATCACTGGAGGTTTTAAAGAAGAAACTAGACAGTCACTTGTCTGAAGTATAGGGTCTCCTGCTTAAGCAGGGAGTTGGAGTAGAAGACCTTCAAGGTCCCTTCCAGCTCTATTCTGATTGATTGATTACAGTAATTTGTTTAGTACTCATCATTTTTGGTACTCATCATGCCTCCCAGAACCGATTAATGATGAGTACCAAGATACTACTGTATAGACCCAAAGGTGGCATGCGTAGCCATTTAAGTGGACATGCGAGCTCAGCTCCGGTGCGCATGCACATGCGAGCCAGCTGATTTCAGGCCTTCTTGGCCCACCAGAAGTAGGGACACAGGATGTTTCTTAACTCCGGAGGGCCTCGGGTGGGGAAGGCCTGTTTTTCTTTCTCACCTGGCTCCAGAGACTCTCTAGGAGTCTGGGGATGGTGGAAATGGCCTGTTTGCCAACATCTGGTCCCACCATTTCTGGCATCCAGAGGACCACCGGGGGTGGGGAAGGCCGTTTTCACCCTCCCCAGACTCCTAGAGAGGCCCTGGAGGCTGGGGACAGCAAAAAAAAATGGGCCTTCTGGTCACACCAGAAGTTGGCAAGTGGGCAGTTTTCGGCCTCCAGAGGACCTCCCCAGACTCCTAGAAAGGCTCTGGAGCTGTTTTTGCCCTCCCCAGACTCCTAGAAAGGCTCTGGAGCCAGGTGAGAGAGAAAAACGGGCCTACTGGGCCATTGCATGCCAGGAGTGGGGGGGAGCGGGGGAACAGAGGGGTCGTGTGCACATGCATGGGGCGGGGCACATAGAATTATGGGTGTGGCCACTTGTGCGACTCACCCCATCCCACCTCCTGGCATGTGATGGCAAAAATGTTAGCCATCACTGGTATTGACCAAAAAATATCAAACAAAAATGTAAGTGTGAAGAAAAGTATATAATTGAAAAAAATAATTAAAAACAAATCCAGATTTATCTTTAAAAATCATAAATTGTTATTAAATAGGATGAATAACTAAAAAGAAATGATTGAATGAACCCAATTTTGACTTTTCCAAACAATGAGCAGACTACATGTCTTTTAAATGAAGATAATTTCTTAGTAGTGCGCTGGTTATTATTTATAGAACCCAATATTTCCATAACAATTCTCCAGCAATTTCAATGCTGCCCTAACTTAATCTAAGATTACTTCATAATTACTGAGATCAAATTGGACCAAATGATTCTTAATTTATCAACCAACTTTCCATTCAACAGAGATTTTATTTATAGCCTTTCACTGTAGGAATGCGTGGACGCAATGAATATTCTCTACAATGCTAGTTGTGGTTGTCCTTTCCAATGAAAACAACGAAACAGCTGATGAAGTAGGCCATTAGTTATTTCAAGAAAATGTATTCCGGAAAATGTGATATTGAAAGAAACAACTGGAAACCTCAATAAATAACAAAACTAACTTATAGTATATAAGGACTAGTTAGCCTATACAGTGTATGCTAAATTCAGTCATCAGTCAGATGATTCTAAGGTCCTCTTTACTTATAAAAGAGCTGTAGCAGGAAGCCTGTGAAATCCAGTAGTATAAACTGGGTTTAGTTAAATATCCTCAATCTGAGAAATAACAAACTGATGTCATTCCGTGTACTATTTTGTGCTTAATATACCAACTGAAACATGGACTATTGTCCGGGGTAATATCTGGTGACCCACAATTTTTTTCTCAGTTTTGACTGCCATTAAGTTGTACATTTTTACTGCCAGTTTTTCATTTCACATAATGTGGAGGTGTATTTTCAGTTCTTAAATATTAACATGAGGGCAAACTGACGTTAGGAATAAAGTATGATCTAAATATTTTAAAATAGCAAACAGAGATTACTCCTGTACTGTTTAGTCCAGAAAGTCAGTCATCCGTTACCCACAGTAAAGTTTGGGAAACATTTCACTAATGACATTACTGAGTTCTGATATGTGTCATATGCCAAGTTATTTAGGAATTTGTCATAGAATTATCTAGTGAAGGTATTCATTTAGCAACCGTTTGAAGTTATCATGATGCTGAAAAAAGTGACTTAATGACCACTTCGCTTAGTGGCAAAAGTTCCATTCCATTCATAAAATAAGGATTACCTGTCTAAAATATTTTTTTATGATGAAGTATATGACCATGGACCAAAGTTGGAGCGTTGAACAAAATAATACTTTGACCCACCCCGATTCCCCACCCCATACCATCAAAGAACACTTGTCAAACATATGTGGGAAATCTAGTACATATGTATTTGTACTTAGAAAAGGAAGAAAATTAACTTTCCCTTTTGGTTAATTATTTTAGGCCATTTTCACTCCTACTTGGCAGTTATAATCAAACAGAAATCAGAAAATTCTTATCCCATTGGAGACATCTTTTCAGAAAGAATATGTTTCTAATTTGTTCTGTGTGCAACAGGGAGCTGTTGTTGTCTTGTGATCTCCAGAGATCATATGTTTCTGTGCATGCAATTGTTATTCGAGCACATACTGTTGATCTAAATGTTTCCTTTATAAAGGGCTTAATTTTGCAGAACTGGGGAATTTTATTTTATACAGTATCTGTGGTACCAATCTTGCTATAGAGATCGCAGATGCCAAATAGCATACTAGTCTCCTTTTCATGGATACTAAGGCCAAAGAAGTCTGCTTTGGCTCTATCATTCACAAATCAGGAGTGATTAACTCCCGTGCCCATCTAGTCAGAGTTTTTGGTCCCTTTGTCAAGCTGTAATGCTTTGCTTAATCTGACCATTTGTTCCAGGAAAGTGTGTGTGTGGGGGGGAAAGATAGTGATTAAAAAGTGTTACACTCCCTGTCAGCTTATTCTGGATTGATTCCGTTCAAATCAACTATGTTCAATAGAATAAGCAAAATCATTTGGCTACACACATTGGGACCTAATGAATATTGTCTATGCCAGGGCTGTCAAACTCCCGGCCCACGGGCTGGATGCATCACGTGCTGGCCGTGCCCAGTTTAGCAAAGGGGAAAAAGCCCCGATACGTCACGTGACGCTGCCATGACAATGTGAGTTTGATAACCCTGGTCTATGCTATGAAGTGCAGAACTCTTTTTAGGACTCAGAAAAATATTCTTCAAATTGTCAATCATAGAATAGAATAGAATAGAATTTTTATTGGCCAAGTGTGATTGGACACACAAGGAATTTGTCTTGGTGCAAATGCTCTCAGTGTACATAAAAGAAAAGATACGTTCATCAAGGTACAATATTTACAACACAAGTGATGGTCAGTATATCAATATAAATCATAAGGATTGCCAGCAACAAAGTTACAGTCATACAGTCATAAGTGGAAAGAGATTGGTGATGGGAACTATGAGAAGATTAATAGTAGTGCAGATTTAGTAAATATGGTAGGAACAGTGTGGAAATGCTCCAGCCATGCCATCTGAATCTCTCCCCCATACATTCTTTCTCTTGGAGGACAATTAACTGTTGCTTGGCCTTCCCAATCTACCCTGCATCTCTTAACTAGCCCTGCAAGTGTGTAGGGTATCCTATTCCATTGCCCATGATAAAGTAGCTGCCAATCTAATTAGCTTCTGAACATAGAACTGGAACTGGGGAGGGGATGAAGCCATCTTGTAGGAGATTAGCAAAGAGACAGCTGGACAGGGACAAGCTATTCAAACATAGACCTTTCAACCACTCCAGAGGCATAGTCACACAGAGTTACACATGCTGTACATTGGCCAAATGCACAGGCTTTGAGGTGAAGGTATGCCTGGAGGTGAAGCAAATGCAAATACTTTATGGATAAAAGGGTTTTAATCATCCACACTAAGCTACTAGGAATAGTAGCTTCTGGGCTGAGAAATTTGGAGCATGTCTATTTTCTGTATCCAGCCCATCTCAAAAGGGAAAGACAATGATGGAATCTCACACATAAAACTGAGATGTATCTAGACTTTGTTCTCTTTTAGTAACCCGGGCATGTGCCAGTTGGAACATCAACCACTGACCTTTCATTCAAGACCTTGAATGGAGAATCAACACATGGAGAATTGATTTTTGCCTCTCTGTATTTCATATTTACTGGTTATGGATGACCAAGAAATTAACACGATGGTCTCCTGAATGAAATATCAGGTTCTTGGAGGACAAAAACTAGACACAGTGTTCTACACAGAGTGCAGAGTAAAATAGGCTTGTAGCCTATTTTATCCCTGCAAACATAGCATCATTTAAACAATGAGAAGTCATAATAATAAGCTCAAGGTGCTGAGCAGCATAATAAAAACGTGATTAAAATCCAATAAAAGAATAATTAAAAGGAGCCCTGTTATAAAAATTTTAACAAATACAATTAGTCAAGAGAGCCTATAGAGAAAGAAAGAAAAAAAGAGAAGTTGGAAAATGGTGATAGTTAATAAACCAAGAACTGTTGAGTGGGTTACACATAAGCACTAAATAAATATTTGGTTCAGAGACTGAGAGCAGAAATGAGAACTGAACAAGGTCTGGAGAGGGTAAAGCTGTAGGAGCTAAAAAAATGAGTACAGTATATATTTATTCTAATCAGGACATTAGAAGATAACTATACTGGCTTGTAACATATCAATCAGTCCTTTGTATTAAGTGTAAATACAATTTGCAGGTTGCCTGGTAATAAAACCCTTTTACTATAATCATAAAGCTGAATATTGGGATCCTACTCTTTCCTTTCTGTTGTGAACAGAAGCTACAAATATTTTAGTTCAATAAATCAAATACTTCCATAAGAGGAGGTTTGAAGGTAGATAGATAGATAGATATATCCCATTATGTATATGTATGTATGTGTGTGTGTATGTAGATAGATGATAGATAGATAGATAGATAGATAGATAGATAGATAGATAGATAGATAGATAGATAGATAGATAGATAGATAGATATAGATGCAGGTCTTGCTATGTTTGGGACTTTTCCCGTGCAAGATTGGAAGCATTTAGGCAATGTTTCGATGAGATCTCACTCATCATCTTCAGGCTTTGGCTTTGTTCTTATGTGAGCAAAGTGTGGATTTTAACTGGAGTTTCTCTATAAATACTGGTGGGGGGTGTGTTTTTTTGAATTGCAGGCCTAGCTGTTGCAAGCTGATTGGTTGGCTGTGTTGCTACATATTGATTAGTTAATGGAGTTTTTTGAATTGCTGGCCTAGCTGCTGCAAGCGGATTGATTGGCTGTATTGCTAATTGGTTAATGGGGTTGATGTTTGTGTGGGAAGTAGCATTTTGGGCCCTGGTCTGGTTCCGAGTTCGAGGTCTTGTCGTGTGTTGGTGTCAATTTTTGTAGCTGGGATTCGTTTCTTGACTAGTGCTAGTTTCCAGATGTTTGGTAAGCAGGAGGTATTGTCACATTTATTCATGTTATAGGGGTGTTTCTCTATTTCTATGGCTTCCTATAGATTCTATAGATATCTATATCTGTATCTAGATCTAGATCTAGATCTAGATCTAGATCTAGATCTAGATCTAGATATAGATATGTGTGTGTATGTATACACACACACACACACACATATATACATATAGGATCTCATGTGCACATCATGGGGTTATTGTTTTTATACTATTGGATTTAAATAGACCAAATTTGCATATATATGATAATGTGACCTCCCAGACTCGCCCTATTGGGCAGATGGACAACTTACACATTTAATAAACAAACAAACAAACAAACAAACTTGTTAGGTTTTGGCACAGTATGAGGCCATCCGTTATGGCTTCTCATCATACATATTGCTAGAGTTTTGAGTTTGGAAAGGCAGGAATGGTCCATCTGAGACGTTCCTGTTATTTTGGACAACTCTTGTAATTGACCATGGATGTTATCTGTTAGAGTTTGTAAGGACTAAAGTTAAATTTATCTAAAGAGTATCAGACTGTCTAGCCTTATACTAAAAGAGAGGTGGGCAATTGTCCTAGGTGATGGCTACATGATGTTCATCTCTTGCTTAGAAGCCTGCAGGAGGCCTTGAGATGATATGTAAAATCACCCACAAGGGGCTTAAGTGTGTGCATATCTGTATGTGTTTTGCCTCCTCCTTTTAATGGCTTTACTCTTTTTATGTGAGATAGTTTGCTTTGGGACAGAGGTTAAGTATGGAAATGGGCTTTGGATTCTCCAGAAAACAGCAGATCCCATTCAACTTCTTAGAATGTAGGCAGGAAACCTACAGAAACTGTGTTACTCAAAAACAGCTGCTTGGATACCAACATTGGGCTATGTGGTTTCAAAGTGCCAAGGTGGCTACAAATAGGGTGCTAGATAACCACATGATCTGTAGACTAGGGATCTCCAACCTTGGTCCCTTTAAGACTTGTGGACTTCAACTCCCAGAGTTCCTCAGCCAGCTGTGCTGGCTGAGGGACTCTAGGAGTTGAAGTCCACAAGTCTTAAAGGGACCAAGGTTGGAGACCCCTGCTGTAGACCACTAGTTCCCGATCCCTCCCATAGGGGATGCTAATGCCTGGTGGCATTCCTGAAAATTAGAGGTGACACCTTTTTTTTATCTTTCAGAGGGTGGATTAACAGAGATAAATATTTAGCTGTGGTAATTTCTAAGTTCTGCAGCGCTGCAACCCAATGCTTGATGCCATAAAATCATGCTTAGTGTTCTATTATTCTGTAATTAACTTTTGGGAAAGCAAAGGCACACACATACACACAGAGTTATGAAAAATTAAAACTTTGTTCTGTGCACATTCCCTTTTGTATGTGAGTGTGTTTGAAATCAATAAGGGGAGCCAAAATTACTCCAGCGTTTTGAGCTGTTCTGTCATTAGTGATGTCTCTGGGTGTTTATCCTTTTCTGTGCGCTACGGAGTGTGCAGCTCGATCCATAGATTAAACATGGTATTCATCAGCTGCCTGTAGCTGCAGCTAATTATTTCAACTGCTATTAGAAAGGAGAAAAAAGAAAGGGAAAAAGACATAACAGTGCCAAACTGAAAAATCTGTTCTCTTCACTGGGTTTATCAGCTCCCTTATTGGGTTGATCAGGATTTCTAAGCCAGAGAGAGAGAGAGAGAGAGAGAGAGAGAGAGGGAGGGAGGGAGGGAGGGAGAGAGAGAGAGAGAGAGAGAGAGAGAGAGAGAAACAGATGGAACCATACATATGTGTAGACAAACTTAAGACTCATCTCAGTGACAGCCTAGTTTTAGTCTATGCCATGGGTGTCAAACTCGATCACGTCATGTGACATATCATAACATATCGTGATTTTTTTTTGCTTTTGCAGAGCCAGGGTGGGCATGGCTTGCGCATAATGCATCCAGTCCGCCAGTCGCCAGTTTGACACCCTTGGACTCTATGCCTTCTTCTCTGCACTCAAGACATTTCTAGCAATGACTGGAACCTGGCATTCTGTCTGCAAGGTTCTACCTCAAATGAAAACAAATGACATCCAAAATCCAGGTTTCTTTGTATGTAAAATAGGGATTTTTCAAACATGCTGCTCTGGTATCTTTACTGATGCGGTTCTGTAGGAGAGTTGCAGGGGGTGGGGAGAGGGATAAATTCTAATTTCAATTGTAGTGTGAATATATTTAAATTATACAAGGTTGTTTTTAAAAACAGCTTTGTCCCTAGGGCTAAAAATACACATAATTTCAATGGGAAGCAAATTGCATTTGAAAGGCCTGCTTAAAAAGGCAGGATTATATAGGTCTGACTGTCCATAAGGTGGTTAAATATTTCTTTGCCCTGTGCTGTCAGTCACTTTCAATCCTTTTCCTTCTTAAATTAATCTCTCAATCAACTTCAACATTTTCCTTCTTTTTTAAAATGGATTCCATCTGTACAGGTAGTTAACGTGACAGAAAGATTCATGAACTCTTCCAAAGCATAACAAAAATAAACCCAAAAAATAAAATCGTTATTGTCAAGCAATGGGGAAATCAGGAGATTCAGGCAGTTCTAATGAGTATACAAATCTATTGCAAGCTTAAGCTCTCTACAAAAATCTGACCTACTAACACTCAAGGGAAATGAGCGGGAATAAGAAGGCATTCAAGGTAGGCTGGACTTAGATCTCTTGTGGATGTGCAGGGACTCATGACTTATGATGCATTTAACCCCTCCCTTGGGCTCAGCCTGGTCACCTCCTACAGTTATTTTGGTCCAAGAATAGAATAGAATAGAATAGAATAGAATAGAATAGAATAGAATAGAATAGAATAGAATAGAATAGAATAGAATAGAATAGAATTTTTTATTGGCCAAGTGTGATTGGACACACAAGGAATTTGTCTTGGTGCGTATGCTCTCAGTGTACATAAAAGAAAAGATCATCAAGAATTCTAAGATACAACACTTAATGATAGTCATAGGATACAAATAAGCAATCAGGAAACAATCAATATCAATATAAATCGTAAGGATACAAGCAACAAAGTTACAGTCATACAGTCATAAGTGGGAGGAGATGGGTGATACGAACGATGAGAAGATTAATAGTAATGCAGACTTAGTAACTAGTTTGACAGTGTTGAGGGAATTATTTGTTTAGCAGAGTGATGGCGTTCAGGAAGAAACTGTTCTTGTGTCTAGTTATTTGGGTGTGCAGTGCTCTATAGCATCATTTTGAGGGTAGGAGTTGAAACAGTTTATGTCCAGGATGCGAGGGGTCTGTAAATATTTTCATGGTCCTCCTCTTGACTCGTGCAGTATCCAGGTCCTCAATGGAAGGCAGGTTAGTAGCAATTGTTTTTTCTGCAGTTCTAATTATCCTCTGAAGACTGTGTCTTTCTTGTTGGGTTGCCAAACCAGACAGTTATAGAGGTGCAGATGACAATAATTCCTCTGCAGAACTGGATCAGCAGCTGAGGATGATGAGGAGAGAAGAGTCTGAAAGCTAGACCAGGGCAATGTTTTAGTCAGTACTATCAGCCACAAAAGCAGGAGTAAGCTGATGAAATGTCAGAATTCTACATCAAGTTTGAAATCTTCCTGGCCATGATACTCAACTAGGTTAGAGAAGGTTTTCCATCTTCCATTCCTCCAGTTCACCTAGTTTGAGAAAACATTTGGAGAAAGAGAAAGCTTGCGTACTTTTGGTAGCACTTTGTAGTCCAAGTAAATGTTGGATTTGTTATCTCCAGGAAGTTTCCTGCTTCAGAAAAAAAATCAAATAGAGGATGAGAAGCAGAGTTTCCTTGCAGCATATCTTAGAGCCATGTCCTGTGTTACATGGCTCCCTCACCACCACTCCAGCCATAGAAACCAAGAGATAAATCCCAATGTAGTGACTGAAAAGATATTTTCCAAGTAAGAAACACTCCTCAGTTCTCAGAAAACAAGGCAAACAAGGCCCTTTATTTTTCCAGAAATCATAGCTTATTCTGGGGAATAATTTACTCTAAGAATCTGACAGCCCAAGGCACATTTTTAACCTGAAGCAAGCTAGGGAAATATCTTAACATGGCATTCCAGACTAGTCCTGATGATGATGTAAAGTGTTTGCTCCACTTTCAATTTGTCAAATTGTGTCTTGTTTCTACTAGAAGAGCATCACTTTGTCATCTGAAAAGCAAACTTTGGCTCAGTGGCATAAGATCCATACGCTTGTCTAAAATCTTGGTGTTGCAGAATATTAACATAGTCTCTGAAGACAAAGAAAAAAAATGGGAACGTAAAATGACATGTTCTAAGCATCCATCTAACATTACAGGCTAACACATCCCTTCCTTCTCCTGTGTATTGCATTGAGCTTTCTGTCCTCTAAAAAAAATGAAATAAACTTCTACACATTGGCTCTGAAGGTAAAAACACATGCAGGGATCAAAGGCCAACTCCCTTAATATTGATTTATATACTACCAGAGAAATCTCCATGATATACGATTGATATATGATTAAAAGCTATGAATAATTTTGCTGCACCAGACCAAAGACTACAAGGTAATATGTGATAACGAGCTATTTACTGAGGAAGGAAGAAAGACAAAATATACATATGCTTAAATTATGATCTCATCACACATCTAAATAATCAAGAGAAAATAGAGTTCTCCAACAGAGATGGGTTTCTAACATTTACTTTTAACAATTTCTAGTCTATAGGATAGAACTACACATGAAATCTTCCCATTCTCGCTGTTTCAAGAATAGAATAGAATAGAATAGAATAGAATAGAATAGAATAGAATAGAATAGAATAGAATAGCTTTATTGTCACTTTAAATGTACACTAATCAGCATATATTAAAATGAAATTTCATTGCATACAACTCTCAAAGGGCCACCACCTCCAATATACATAAATATGACAAAAATAAAATAGATGATAGATAGATAGATAGATAGATAGATAGATAGATAGATAGATAGATAGATAGATACAATTATGCATATACCCACATACCCACATATATTATATGTTGCCGAGAAACAACACAGTCTAGTTTGGATGTATACATGTACATGGTAAGAAAAACCATTTCTATAATATATTTAGAAATAGACTGAACAGAGAGGCAAAGTTATTATTTATATTCACATGTTCCATAATATGCACTACAAAGTCCTTGCTAACAAAAATTCATATAATTATTGCTTAAAGGAAACTGATTCAGAGAGACCATGAGAGTAAAACCTCACTGAAGTTCCATCACATTGTGATAGAAAGACCTAAAACCACATGGAAAGTATTTGTAATAATGTACACACTTATGCTAAAACTAAGACAATATTTTCCCAAGTAAAGCAATGGCAGCTGTAAGAAATTCTGCAACAGAATAGCTGTGTCATAGACATAAAGAAGCACAACTGCCCATTATGAATTCAAGACGAAAGAATTCTTTGAGATGGTGACAACTACATTCATAAATATTAGCAATACCGCTTAGACTTATATACCACTCTGTAGGGCTTTAAAGCACTCTTTGAGTGGTTTACAGAGTCAGCATATTGCCATCAACAATCTGGGCCCTCATTTTGCAAACTGTGGAAAGATAGAAGGCTGAGTCAACCTTGAGCCAATCAGGATCGAACTCCGGGTGCATGGGCAGAGTTAGCCTGCAATACTGCATTCTAACCACTGCACCACCACAGCAACACTGAGGAAAAGGTGGATCAGTCCCGTTTCACTCCTTTTTGAAACACCCACTGCTTCTCCATTTACTCAGCTGTCCGGATTCCAACAAGTTTCCGCTTTTAATACAGTGAAGATAGCATCGTTATCTTGCCTTCCTGTAAAATGTTGCTCTTGGGAACCATGTTTGTTGAACAACCAAACCGTGTAAAAGCAGCACCTTGTGTCTTCACTTAGTTGTAGCAGGAGAACTAACTGCTTTCTGTAATGAGTATTTTCCATTCATGTGTCAGAGCATGTGTTAGCAAGTGAGTAAAAGGGAAAATAATAGAAGGCAAAGATCAATAAATAATGTAAGTTTGGGGGGTTGTAAATAATGCCATGAGTGAGTAGTTTAGAAGATTATTATTGTGTGATATTAAGGATGTGAAACTGGCATCAATTCACTTTATAGGGTAAATGGCTAATAAGATATCCAATTATACATCCGATTGTCTGCTTAGGGGAAAAGAGGATTTTACTTATTTCTGAAAGGAAGAATCTGAAGGTTTTGGCTTTTTATTCTTGTCTTAATAAAAATACCCTGCTGATCCATCCAGAGCAATAAGTGGCCTTCTTCAGAAAATGCTTGGTTCTTGCTGCTCTTTGATAAAAGGCAGATGCTAGCCAAATTTTATTACCATTTGTCCCCCGTGAATATGGTAGGAATGATAACTCCTTTTGTATGAGCCAGCAATGTCCTGCAGCTGCCAAAAAAGCCATTGCAGTCCTAGGCTGCATCAACAGAGGGATAGCATCAAGATCATAGGAAGTGATAGTATTTCTCTATATTCTACCAGTAAGGCCAAATTTGAAATGTTGTGTTCAGAGAAGAGCAACAAAGATGATAAAGGGACTGGAATCCTCCTCCTCCTCCTCCTCCTCCTCCTCCTCCTCTTCTTCTCCTTCTTCTTTTTCTCCTCCTCCTTCACTTTCTCCTTCTCTTTCTCCTTCTTTCTCCTCCCCCCTCCCCCTCCCCCCTCCAATTCTCTAAAACAAGTTTTTACTCCCTTTCAGAATTTCAAAAATTTTGGATGCCTTTAATATCCTTTAAATGTTATCAGAGCTTCATGTTGATTCTTCTGCTATATAAATAGATTTGGAGTGAAGAAATAATACCAAATTTCATGCCTCTCACAGCACCTTTGGTGCAGCAAGGTTTCTATTACTTTGCAGTTGACTTTCTCAGTTTGCTTCATGCAGCAAGCCATTCACCTGAGCTGTGCTCTTTCGTGCACAAATGGAGTGTTATACATTCATAGATCTGTTATCTGCCAGTGTGCCATCATCAGTGTTGACTCTTTTTTATTTATATTTCATTGCTTTATAATTAATAAGCAAAAAAGAGAAAAAATGAGCAAAAGACAAGAAAACAGCGATGAAAATACAGTTGTCAAAGAGAAGGGGGAAAAATGAGAACTAAGAACTTCACTACAAAAAAAGTGAAAGGAATTTGACAGAGGAAAAGTACATAATATGAAATGTCATTATAATGATATATTGTTATTACAATTTTATATATATTCTAATGCAAATATTCAAATAACTGTAGATTTCTTACATATTTATATAACTATCTTTTTTAGGCTGTATTTAGGCTCAATCTGTATAGATGAGTCCCATACTTTTCCATAAAAGGTCTACGTCTTGAGGCAATCCACTCATACTGAAAGTGGCAAGTGCAATCAGATTTTCAATCCAAATGGAATCATAAACTTATCTTTCCAATAGAGCAGTATCAGACTTTTAGTCACGTTAAGGGCACAGAGAATCCATTTATGTTGTCTGGTTGTCAAATTCCGTGTACTTGGCATATAGTTTTAAAGAATATTATCCTCTGAAAAATGTAGCTTTTGTTGCACAATTATATTTATATAAACCACTACTTTTCCTCAAAATTTGGTAAGCATAGGACATTGTAGAAACATGTTTTAAGGACACATTATCCTTCTTTGAAGTGCTGTTTTTGACAGCCCTTTTCTATTCAAATGTAATAGTGTTCAATAAATTCTAAATATTTTTTTTGCTGCACAAGTCATAATTTGAGTTCCACTGGCACTCTTGTTACATCCTGGACATAAACTGTTTCAACTCCTACCCTCAAAAAGACGCTATAGAGTACTGCATACTAGAACAACTAGACACAAGAACAGTTTTTTCCCGAATGCCATCACTCTGCTAAACAAATAATTCCCTCAACGCTGTCAAACTATTTACTAAGTCTGCACTACTATTAATCTTCTCATCGTTCCTATCACCCATCTCCTTCCACTTATGAATATATGACTGTAACCTTGTTGCTGGTATCCTTACAATTTATATTGATATTGATTGTTTCCTGATTGCTTATTTGTACCCTATGACTATCATTAAATATTGTACCTTATGATTCTTGATGAATCTTTTCTTTTATGTACACTGAGAGCATATGCACCAAGACAAATTCCTTGTGTGTCCAATCACATTTGGCCAATAAAAAAATCTATTCTATTCTATTCTATTCTATTCTATTCTATTCTATTCTATTCTATTCTATTCTATTCTATTCTAGAAGGTGACAGTCTCTCACTGTCTAGACCAAGGTCTTCAAACTTGGCAGCTTTAAGACTTGTGGACTTCAACTCCCTTTTCCCCCTCCTTCTGTATTTTGTAAGGCAATGTCTACCAATTAGTCTATTCCTGCTTCTTTCTCTGTGGCCTTCCTATCTTGGTGTTCCAGTCTGCTTGTGCTACCTCTGGTATCAGCAGGCTACACTACCGGCAAGGTGCAATTCTGATTAACCAAAAAGTGATTATGGGCTCCTTCCAGCAGGAGGCCAAGTTTGTTAAGTAGTTAATGCCTGCCTGTTATAGCATCCTAGGAGATCCAGGGACAAAAAACATTATCATCATGATGGCAGGCCAGTTTTTATTCTGCTAAGTGCTATCCAGAAGCTTTGCCAAAGTGTTCGGCTCAGCCTGAGCTCTCTAAGACTAGCGATAAGGGGTTCTTCCTAGGAGGAGCCAAAAACTATTTCTGCTCTCTCTGAGTCTCACAAGCTCAACTGTATGATATTCCCCCCCCCAAAAAAAAGCAAATTAAAAGATAAACATTTTTTTTTTAGTTTTTAAAGTTTGGATTTTGGAACAGAGTTGGATACTACATTGATTAGCCAACCTGTCTGTCAGGTTTTGCTAGACAGTTGACAATCTGTTGCTTGTTGGATTGTCCTTTCTTCAGTCTTTCCCCTAAAAAAGGAACCATTTTTTTCTTTCAATAAAACCCTTAAAGCTAAACTGACTGATATTAACAGTTAAACTGACAGTTAAACTTCTCTGAAAGGTCTAATATTCCTGAAATTTTCATCTCATTATGCCCCCTCCCTCAAAATTCAGACAGTATAATCTATAGAGCAATCAAATATTGAAGCTTCAGACAGTATAGTCTATAGATTAATCGAATATTGAAATCCACCCAAATTGGCTGGTCAAATGTCAGTCACCTCATGCCCCATCCAATTGGGAGTCAAATCAAAGTTGATTTGATAAACTGAGGGAGAGGGTGCTGCAAAAGAGGCATACCAAGACTTTTACGGTGGAGAAGTATATTGAAAAATGTTCTACGCCCCTAATTTTCTTTTCTGACTGAACAATCTCCCTTCCTACCTCCAAACTATCCTTCCATTTCTTTCTATCTCTCTTCAGTGTTATGCACCTTGCTGCATTTATAGTTTTCTCCTACTGGAAAGCCAGGTCCTTCTTAAGACTTGCTCATTGTAATGAATTTTTCAAGTTTCCGATCTCTGCATGAGGCTGGAGTAATTATAGGATTAAGTTTGTTAATAATGTGCATAGGACAGCATACCCTCTCTGCACTGATACTCTAGAAAGAGAAAGGGGAATAAGAGAAAAAAGAGAAATAAATTTGAACACATATAATTTGTGTCTCGGTGTGTGCATGTGTGTGTTATTGTACGTATGTAAGAGAGATATTGCCAAATTCTGTGCTTAAGCAAAGTACTAAAGCTTCAGTGATATGATTCAGAGTTGGAAAAGTGAAGAGCCAAAGTTGAAACAGCAGGTAGCGAATGCTAATGGCTGAGGAGAGAACATTTTATACCATCGTCCCCTTGGCGCCTTTACCACTGCAGTGACAGATTATCCCTGGTTTCTAGGTAGCACACATCTGAATTAGGACTGGTTCTTCATGAGCAACCAAGAAACCTTTTAAGACAAGACAGAGTAATTGGAACAGCATTAAGGAACCAGGTAATACACACACACACACACACACACACAGTTTCATAAATCCCTGTTTTCAGCAGCCAGGGACCTTAGGAGACATGGCCAAGTTGATCTCAGAGATGGTGAGTGCAATAAAAATCTTTCACCATTTTCAGGAGTACGTTTCATTTTTACCTGCTATTTTATAGGCCAACAGTTTTAGCTCACTGGAGATTCAGTTTAGGTACAGACCTAATATTCTCACTGTTGCCTAAGGAATAGATCAGGTGCCATCTTGTACACAGTGTTTGTGTAAGGTAATAAACATGGCCAGTAAGGTAATTACATTAGCCGATAATCAAGGCAGTTGTATATCTAGAGGTCTCTAGATGGAATACTTGCCTCTTACTTTCTTTTCCCATGCAGGATGTTTGGAAAGTACATTCCCCTTCTATCACTAAATCAATAAATGTATGAAATAAAGTTATGTTTATAAATATAGTTGTACGTAAGATTGACACTCTTTAAAAAAAAGAAAAGCACATTGGTAACAGAACTGATTCTTACAATCAGAATCAGCCTATTATGACCTGCCTATTACGTTGGCATGTACAATATGCATGTAAAAAAAAACAAAGCTGCCCACATGGACCGTTTCTGGAAGAGCAGACTTACTTTTATGCTTTTAGCGGCTCACATCTACCACTTTCCAGGTATCTCCAGTGACTGTGATAGGAGGCACTGTGGAGTAGTATGTAAGTACTGACGAGTGTTGTGACCAAGGCTCAAGTAGTGATTACTAAACACAATTCAGTCCTCAATAAACTTACTTTATTAAAACAGCTGAAAATTAATTCATTCTCAGCTTAGTCCAAAACAAAATTCTTAATAACCAGTCCATCGGCCTTATCACCAACCTTTGATGTCTTTGGCAATCTGCCAAAGGCTTTTCTTGGCAAAACCCCCAAAAAATTCAGGAGATGCTGACAGGAAGCACGGAAATCAATGTTGCTTTTCTACAAAGAACCCAACAGCTCGTTGCTGCTCTTTTAAGCCTTATGGGAGTGGCCAATCATCTTCTGGCCTTACTCCTGAGTTGTCCTTTTTTCTTCAGCTGCTCTTGCCTTCTGGCAGCTCTTTGCATGTATGCACTAGAACAGGCTCCTCCTGTTCTTCTGCCTCTCTGCTGTTCACCTCTGGAGGCTCCGGAGTCCATGCATCACTCCCAGATGGCCCTGGCCCCATTTCTGCCTCTGACGCAGAGCCCTCGCCTGGCCTTTCCCTGAGTCCAGGACTGGCCCATTGTCCTCCTCGCTGTCTAACTCCGCTGCCAGGTCCACAGGCTGTTGGTGGACCACAACAGCAAGATCAAGTCCTCTGTTATGGAAGCTCATTGGATTTCTACGGACCAGTCACATCCTTTCAATTCAACCTACTTCATAAGTTGATGTTGCAAGGGAAGATCACTAACTACATTGCTCTGGGTTGCTAGGAAGAAGGTGGAACATAACTCTTAACAAATAAGTAAAATAAATAAATTTGAGTCTAATCACAATCACAATTGAGTCCAACCTTTTTGAGCCATCTTGCTTTTGCAAACAGCATTTGTTATAAACTGTGCCAAGATCTCCTAAGGTCAAGGCAACAACTTTTAAATGACTCCTCCGGGAAATTAGACTCAATACATCAAGTGTTGGAAAACAGAGAAATAGAATTAATGTAAGCTGATCTTTATGCCGTGCTAGGTTGGAGGGAGGATCACACTCTGTAGTGTGAAATAATAATGTCTCCGCATACGGCTAAACTTCCTGAAAAATGAAAGAAAGCACTGCAATCATGATTACAAAAAACATTAACACCAAGAGAATTGTAGCAATTGGGTCCCTTAAGAGTAGCCTTTGATGCATGAAGATCAGCAGGGATTTTAAATAGGATAAGCTTATACTTCATCATATTTCCTATCGGTAACACTTCTAAGTAAGCATGTGTCAGAAATCCATTTGGCCTCTTCCTGGTAGCATCTCATAATGCCAGCTTATTAAATCTATTTTTTTTTAAAAAAAAAATCTTAGTTCCAATGTGAATGATATATTCCAGGCTGATGCTATTTGAATAAAACAGGATTCTTTTTATTTATTTATTTTTTTGGTCTTGATAATATACAACCTCCACAGCATCCCATTCCTTTTCCATGCAAGCACCGCATGCTGCTTACGTATTGCTTTCAAGGATACTTCAGGTCCCGCCGTCATCTTAAGCATTAAGTAGGTCATTCAAAAAGTTAGTCTGCATTTCGGATTAGCAAATGACGTAAGGTTATTTAGCATATCCTATAGCACCTATTTAAGGATATTTATTTATTTATTTATTTTAATTCGTTTTTAAATCCCATTTTAATTATTTGTATACATAACTCAAAGCGGCGAATAAACCTAACATTCCTTCCTCATCTCCTTTTGCCCATCACATCAACCCTGTGAGGTGAATTAGGGTGAGAGAGATAGTGACTGACCCAAAGCTGGCTTTCATTTCTGAGGCAGGACTAGAACTCACCGTCTCCTGGTTTTCCAATCTGGTGCCTTAACCACTAGGTCAGAAATCCTCTTGACAATAGATGTATTTCCATCTGTTTGCTGAGAATGAATGAAAAAAACAAAGAGAATGGAATCCATAAAGCAAAGTTTTTAATTTGAGAGGGATGCTTCAGAATGTCAGCAGTCACCACCTGATTGTGGACAAAGGAAACAAACAAAATGTTAAAAAGTTGTGATTTTTAAGTAGTTACTTACCAATCACATCTAAATAACATTAAAGTAACCAAATATCTTTACAATCCCCAAGACGTGTGACAACTTTGAGCACTCGTAATGTTTGGAAATTGAAAGTTGAAAAATTTGACACACCCTAGATTGGATAGTCTCATGCTAATGCCATAATATTGGAGTCTACCAAATAGAAACCAGAAATCAGATTTTAAAGCCAACCAGAAAGTTTGTGTTCAGAATGACACATTAAAAGCTCTTAAGTAGGGCAGATTTAGCCTTAGTACAGTGCCTAAACTTTCTTTCAAGCATATTCACACCACCCTGGAAAGTGGTACCTCTGTTCCAGGTAGACACAACTTACAACTTCCCAGAAGGAAAGGCGATAAAGTTTATTACAGGAATCAATCATTCCCTTTCATTTAGCATTTATCTGACCCCACCTAGAGTGTTGTGTACCATTTTGGTGCCACGGTGTAAGCAAGATTGAGAGAAACTGCAACAAGTTTTAGAATGGTCAGCACTACCAACTGAGATATGGGAAGAGAAATTGAAAGAACTAAGTATGTTTTTTGTATTGAGAAAACTGAGGATGTCACCCAGAAGGTCAAAAAGCTATTCTCTGTCATTACACAGTGCAAGATAGGAAACAATGGACTAGTTATAGGAAGATAGATTCCAACTGAATGCTAGAAAAGTCTTCCTAACTGTAAGGGAAGATTACAGTAGTTTGACAGTGGAGACAATTATCCAGAGAGATAACTCTTCCATGGTTACATTCATGAAAAGGCTAGCCAGGGATCTTTTAATATGGATTACTGCACCCAGCAGAAGATTGGACCCAGTTGCGTAAATGGCCTTTTCCAACACTGTGATTTTATAATAAACTAGGCAGTGAGTCAGAGTTGTGTGTGCATATGATTTGCTCTTAGAGCAGGGCTACTAAATAAAGAAGATTCTGCTTGGCCTCCCATTTAAGGTAATATAAGCTCAGGCAAAGCTGTTGGGAAAGGGAAATGAAAGGATTTTATGCAGTAAGTGAATCTGTGCCAGACTGAAGTCAAAGAGAAGGGAAGAAAGAAGGGGAAAGGGAAAAAGGGAAGGGGGATAGGGGAAGGGGAAGGGGAAGGGGAAGGGGAAGGGAAGGGAAGGGAAGGGAAGGGAAGAAGAGGTGGGATGGGAAGGGATGCATCTGCCCAGGCAGTTCTGAATAAGACATCTCATATTTGACCTTCCTCTCTTAAAATCAAGACACATGTATAAGTACTTAAACTGAGCACAATAGATTCCTTTGATGAACTAGGTAGCTGAAGTTTCAGTACCTGACCATCTTCCAATTTATCTATTCTTTTTTACCCTTTTATTTCAAGTTTAAGCAGATTAGATGTCATCACATCCATTTGTATCCCCCCCCCACTCCTCACTCATTTAATTTCTCCAGAGTTCTTCCCTTGTGAAAGAAGCTTCCTGGCTTCTATCTAAGTTTCATAGGAATTTCTAATTTCTTCACAATTTGAAGGGTGGGGGAGGGGGCTTTTCTCACCGAGGTGAGGCAGCATAGGATAGAATTTTTTCCTGTCCTGATACAACAGCATGAGAAGATCTTCAGCACTGTACTCTCTCCCTGGTTGTCTAACCTAAAAAGGTCCACCATGGCAGAGTTCCTTCAGGATTTCTTTCTTTATTGAAGTATGGAAAATTGAACAATAGATGTTGGGCATTCTCACACACACACACACACACCGACAGACACAGACACATAAGTACACATCATGACTATAAGTAAAATAATTCTGATCACCCTGCTGCAGTCCAATTCCTGAAACTTTCTTTGATAAAAATAATTATAACCCATTTTATTTTCCAGCACATTGCAAAAATAAATAAATAAAAAGTTAAGTGCATTTTCACTATATTCTGGGCCAGATTTCCCATCTTTCTAACATACGTTTAACTAATGATGTGGATCTTCTTTTTTGTTTGTTATTTGTTTTTAAACTATATAATCTGTTGTATGTAAGCAGAGCCTTCTCCAAGGAAAACAGTTTTCTACTACAGTATTTGTTTAATACTCAACACTAACAGCCACTGAATACATTGTTATAAACTCAATCACACAAAATTTGACTAAAGGAAATTCAATTTAAGGACAGAAATCCACTTCCCCATCCCCCTGAAGCAACTCAAATACGTTTTTTGACAAGTTTTTCACAAGTTTTTTCCAATGTAGACATAGATTCCTTTCCAACTGACTAAAAAAAAATCCCACCTTGTGTCCAACTGGAAGAAAAAGTTTTAACCAGAAAGACTGCCATAGTTACCGATAGAAGAGAAGCACCAGCACTGATGATGTTACCTAGTGTGGTAATGAAATGTCTTTCTGTAAGGAAATCAGCAACCTCAGCGAACACCAAGACCATGCTGCCATAGTTCCTTGACAGAGGTGAAAATGCAAAGACATTTTATATGTGATACATATAAAATAGCAGTGATTCTTGCAGCAGAAGAATCTCTGGAAAAGGAGAAGAGGATCAACTTGGGTTGGGTAGTTGGCCCAAGTAAAGGGAGACCCACTCCATAACCGCCTGCTGCCACCAGTGGCCTCCCATCGACCAGTGCGCTCCCATAGAGAGGGTCTCCTCAGGGTGCTGTCGGCCAGACAATGTCGGCTGGCGACCCCCAAGGGGAGGGCCTTCTCTGTGGGGGCCCCAGCCCTCTGGAACTAACTACCTCCAATGTTGCGCCAACTCTCTGACCTCTGAGCCTTCCGGCATGAGCTGAAGACTCTTTTATTTCATCAAGCAGGACTGGCCTAATAGTTTTAATTAGTTTTTTAATGGGTTTTAGCAAATTTTTATATTTCGGCCAATTTAAAATTAGTTTTTTAAAATTACTCTTAACTTTTGCATTATTGCTGTTACCAGGCTGTAAACCGCCCTGAGTCCTTTGGGAGAAGGGCGGTATAAAAGTTGAAATAATAAATAAATAAATAACCGGAGAAGGCAAACCTCTTTGACAAAGGGTTCATCCCAGGGGTGAAATGCTCCTGGTTTGGACCAGATCGCCCGATCCAGTAGCGATGGTGGTAGGTGGTTTAGAGAACCGGTAGCAAAAATCCCTGCCTCCCTCCAGCCCCAGCTGAGTCGTGAGATCATCAGCCGAAAAAATGCTTTTAAAAGTTAAAAAAAAGCCTCTGATAATTGTGCGGCTCAGCTGGGATCGTCAGAACCCTTTAAAAGCATTTTTTCTACAACCTCTTCAGCCGAGGTTGTTTAAAAAAAAGCTTTTAAAAGGCTCCTCTGGCAATCCCAGCTGAGTTGCCTGAAGTTGGCCACGCCCACCCAGTCACATTAACCCGCCACCACCAAGCCACGCCCACATAACCAGTAGTAATACATTTTACATTTCAGCCCTGTTTCATCCACACAGAGTTAAGCTCAAAAAATGTATCGGTGCATGCTCACATTTTCGGTATGTGGCAAACTGGTGGTAAAATTATGCGAAACCTACCTTTGCTGTGAAGCATTGGTGGGTGGGGTGGGGACTGAAAGGAAGGGCCCATAAAATATTATAAAGGAGATAAATATTTATTTCTCATGCACCATATCCTGCCAAAATAAAAACTAATCTCGGTTTTGTTGTCCTCCATGGCCAAAGAGTTCTTTGTATTGTTAAATATTCTACTACATGCTTCACATATAAATACACACACCTTCACAAGTATCAACTGTACTTGGGATCCATCTCTCCATCTGTAATTTTCAGAAAATGCCCTGATTTCACTCCTTCCTTCCTTCCTTCCTTCCTTCCTTCCTTCCTTCCTTCCTTCCTTCCTTCCCTCCCTCCCTCCCTCCCTTTCTTCCTTTCTTCTTTCCTTCCTTCCTTCCTCACATAGAGATAAGAACGATGCAGCTAGTTTATTGTAAGTCTTATGCTTAATGGTTTTATGGAACTGGGCTCACTTTGGACAGCAGATGTTTATTTTGATTAAATATCATTTTGTTGCCGATCAGAATCCATGCATTTTTAAAGTCATATAATAAAACATACACACAGTAAATATTCAGCCAGTTATTCTCTGACAGCAAATAAGAAATCAGTTATGCTTTTAGTTTTGGCCCAGAAACTGAGGCTCGGCATCTGGAGATCCTTCAGGATTCAAGGTCTTGGACCTAAGCCCCAAATTTCAGCCTTAATGGAACTATTGGTCATTCTTTCTCTTGTTCTCTCACTTAAAAAGACACACAGAGCATCAGTTACCATTGGCAGAAGGGAATAAATAGACACCACAAGGCTTTTTAAAAAGGGGGACTTAAACATTCCAGGGAGAATTTTTAATCAAATAATTAAAAACTAAATGTTAACAAACAAGCATTTAATGTCTGAAACATCATTCAGGAAGGCACAACATGAGCCTCGTGCAATTCACTTCAAAGCTTTGGGTGTGAGCCCAGATCTTCTCTAAAAATGATTGAATAAATGAGGTTAATATTAATAGCCTTGGACTGGCTCACATTTTGGAGTGTGGTCCGTGATGTGCCACTGAAAAACCAGAGCCACCCTTGTTCAGCTTTAATACATTATATCATTGTTCTGTCAGATAGCTTGGGGAGGGGGGTGAGGAAACCTTGAGATTCAAGTAATAAGGAAGAATAAATTCCAACTTCTTTTTATATTCTAAAGAAGAACCTGTTATAAGATAAAGTGATTTTTTTTCCCCCACCAGAATGATGGAAATCAAAAAATGATTTCCAAGACCACAAAACTCTCTTCCCTGAAGAAGAGTAAAAGAAGATACAGGGCTGTCAAGCCAGTCACCTCCAACTAGCAGGGCTAATGCTTGAAACATCTAGATCACAACATCTCAAGGGCAGCAGATTGGAAAAGGCATGCTCAGGATATAGATTGAATATATGGGCTTCGAATATGTTGTTGTTGTTAGTTTCTCAAATAGAAATGCGCTCCGAAGCAATTTCATATGTGTCTTGAATATAGCAGAGTCCTGCCAGTTTTTCAATAGAGAAAATGACTTGAATCTGAAAACTATCCTGGCTTCTAATCTTCATCAGCGGAGGTTTGTTGTGTGTTTTTTTTTTTCCCCTCAGCTTTAGAAACAACCACTTCTATTCACTTTTGGTATAAAACAAGCAAAATTTATCCAGTCTCCATGTCTCGCGTTGATGGATAAAAGAAATAAATTCCAAGTAATTTTATGAATCAAAGGTATACAGAAGGTATGAAAGCCGTTAGCAGCCTAATAAATCTATTTCCATTTACACTGATGAAGAGACTGGTTTTCAGTGATTTCTGCCACACCCAGCAGGCTGTTTCTAAATGCCCTGGTCCACCTGAAATGGTGCTCTGTGAGCAGCAGGGAAGGAAGCCAATCCAAATTGCTTAGGCAAGATAGGGAGGCAGGGAGGGTTGAATCGCATCCAAGCCAAACAGGATGGTGAATTGAATGAGTGTCTGGACATTAGCCAGAAAGCCATCTCCTAGACATTAGTGGTATTTAGCTGCAAGTTTAACTGATGGCATAACAGGAAGCCACGGAATGTGAAACTCATCAAGATCACTCTCTGACAGAAATGTCACCACTCGTGTCCTCAGACCAAAATAGGAAAGCTGGGCCATACACTGTCCCACGGCCACGTACAGTCCTGAAGTCACATTTTTTTTGTGGTCCTCAAAGCATCCTCTCGCATGAAAGCTGAAGTAGTCACTGAAGTGGGGAAACAGTTGGAAATTGTGAGGCAAGTCCTGAAAATAGACATTTTATAGTTCAAATGCCTATTTTCAAAACAGTAACCATGTGCTTCCACCTTAGCAACAAACTAACGTATGAAGCCCTGAAGGTCTACTTAAACAACGACTTACTCTCCTATGATCCTCATCCAAAGTAACTTGGAGTAACTTTGGACTGGACTCTCTCCTACAAGATAAACATACACCGCAGCAACAGAGGTGGGTTTCAGCAGGTTCTGATCAGTTCTGGAGAACCGGTAGCGGAAATTTTGAGTAGTTCGGAGAACCGGTAGTAAAAATTCTGACTGACCCCGCCCCCATCTATTCTCCACCTCCCAAGTCCCAGCTGATTTTGCAGTAACCTTCCCCTGACACACCCACCAAGCCACACCCACAGAACCGACAGTAAAAAAATTTGAAACCCACCACTGGGCAGCAAAAATCAATACTAGGAACAACATAATTATGTGGAGCTAAATGGGAGCTTCAGCATTAGGGTTGGTCTACTGCGGCTGTACATCTTAACAGTTGCTATGCTAGTAAATTAGACTCCAGATTCAATGACACCATGAGGATTATAAACAGCTGTATCAAAACCACTACAGCTTGCTGGCTTCCTGTTCTGCATCACAGCACCTCCAGCTTTACAAAGGTAAGGTTCACTAGTGAGAGAAGGCAGCAAAATTATGAACAACTCCTACCAATGCATGCCAACCTTCCTCATTTATCAGCCAAAAGACTCAAATCCAGGAAGCCCACACTCGCATTTAATATCGATTTCCAGTAGAAAGCAAATGGGTTGCTGAATACCCAGACATAGGAAGGCACTTACAGAAAAGATGCCACGCTTTTAACTACCATGTCAGCAATGGACAGTCCTGAATAGGATTCATACCTTACATGGCATCTGCCGGGACTCTCTATATAAATGGGGCATAATATCCTCCCCTCAGTGTGACTATGGGATCCGACATCAAACTGTAGGTGACATCATGACCGGCTGCAAGCTGAGGCATATACCAGTCCAGTATCTGATTATTTTTAATATAAATGATGCTGCACTTCAATGGTTAGATGGGCTAGACATTAGTATTTGAACTTTGAACTGTTTTACATTTATATTTTATTGTGTTTTACTAATTGAAATATTAATATATATTGTTCGTCCATGTATGATATGCCATACACTAAGTAACATAGTTCAAATGAACCCTCCAAAATGTATCACCCAAACCAAACCTCCTGATGCTGTCCTAGCTAGTTTGCAGCACTTATTATTTTCGTGTTTTTTTTATGTATTTGTATCCCACCTTTATTATTTTTACAAATAACTCAAGGTATCAAACATTTCCAACATACCTTCCCCCACCAGTTTTCCCCACAACAACAAGCCTATGAAGTGGGCTAGGCTGAGAGAGAATGAGTCACCCAAAGTCACCCAGCTGGCTTTCATGGATAAGGTGGGAGTTGAACTTGCTGTCTCTCGATTTCTAGCTTGGTGCCTTAACCACTAGACCAGGGGTGTCAAACTTGATTTCATTGAGGGGCACATCAGGGTTGTGTTTGACCTCGGTAGGGACAAGGGGAGCACGGCTGGGGGGCATGGCCAGCTCGACGTCACTCATATCGGGGTGCCTGTGGTGGCCCGAACACTCTGCCGGCAAAAATGGGCTCCTGAGCTCTGTTTTCGGCTGTGACAGCCTCCTGCAACCCTCTGCCACTGAAAACGGAGCTTGAAAGGGCCCTCGTGAACTATGTTTTTGGCTGCAATGGCTTCCTGTAACTCTGCCAGTGAAAATGGCGCTCGAGAGGGCCACTTGCTGCCCTCCCGAGCTCCATTTTTGCTGGCAGAGGCGTCATGGGTTGGTCCTTTGCTGTTTTCAGGGCAGCACCGCAGGCCAGATCTAAGCACCCTGGGCCTTGAGTTTGACACCCCTTCACTAGACCAAATTGGCTCTCTAGCTCCCCAGAAATGTTTTTCTACCCATGGTAGTCAAAAAGTTATTTGCTCTTGATCTAAAGCAAGTCCCAAAACTGCAAACAGCAGCACTAATAATATTTAGGCTTGAACATAAGGTTGTCAACTCATGTACAGTAGGCATCAAAGGATCCCTCCATTTTAAGGGCAGATTATGGGAATCCAAGTGATAAATCTTCACGTTCTCCTCCGTTACACGCTCACATTGAATACAAATGTCCAAACGTTAAGTGAAAATTGGACAGATTGATTAGAATGGGGAATTGGATAACGATGATATTCCTTGCGACAATAACATGCCCATAATTGAACAGTGACGAAAAGGAAACAAAAACTCAAAAATGTTAAACAATTATATTTTCCTTTGAAAAGAGAAGAAAAAGACAGAGCCAACCAATTAAACTGCAAATGAACGCTTGCATCAGTAATAATTGCAATAATAATAGACATAAAATAAGAAAAATAACACGGAGACCAAAGAATTATAATCCTAATAATGGAAATTGCAAGCTGACTTCTTTTTTTAAAAAAAATATATCTGATTTTTCACTATTCTCGTCTCCCTTTTTCCTTTCTGAGTTTAAAGCATTGAAAAGAATTAGAGGTGCCAATGTGCCATGTCACAGCATAGCCAAAGTTCATGCAGAGGGAAAGAAAGGGTCTTGGGGCTCTTCATCTGAGATCTAAAGATGTTCATCATTGCATTATAATCTTTGGCTTCTTTGACTGAAGTCAGATAACCTGGGTGCCACTTTGAGCTGCCGTATGGTGCTAATGGCTTTGCTGAGATGGAAGCCTTCCCACTGGAGGTAAGACCATGAAACTAATTTTAGGCAGCCCGCAGAACACCTGCAGACCAGAAGCTTTCAGTCATTCCAGCTGGAGCTCACATTTTATCCACACAAAAGACAACATATCTCATCACTAATCCCAGGAGCCATGCTGAGTTCTTTGGAGGCCTCCGTGGAGCCGTTATAGCAATGCTCCATCTAAGTGGACAGAGGCAGACTTCGGAAAACATTTTAATTTCCATCCATGGGAGCAGAGGGACAGAGTGGCTGAGCATTAATGCACAACTCATAAATCATATGTGCTCATGGGCTCACTGCAAAAGATCACAATGCCTATTAAAATAGAAATCTGAGCTGAGCACAAATAGAAATAGAATTTAGAAACCACGTTTTTATCCTATGTAATAAAGATCATAAACATATGCACAGTTATAATTATAATTATTATAAGACACTCAGAACTCAATAGAGCTTACTTCTAAATCAAAGAAACACAGGAAGTTGCTTTCTATTGATTCAGATCCTTGGTCTAACTCTGGTTGACATGGATTGGTGTCCTCCAACAGGAGTCTTTCATACCCTAGTATAGTAGTATGTATGAATGACCTTGAAGGAAAAGAGGAAGAGGTGCTATCAAGGCAGTGGTGGGCTTCAAAATTTTTTACTACTGGTTCTCTGGGTATGGCTTGGTGGGCGTGGCATGGCTTGGTGGGCGTGGCTTGGTGGGCGTGGCAGGGGAAGGATATTGTGAAATCTCCATTCCCACCCCACTCCAGGGGAAGGTTACTGCAGAATCCCCATTTCCTCCCAATCAGCTGGGACTTTTGAGGCAAAGAATAGATGGAGGCGGGGTTAGTCAGAATTTTTACTACCGGTTCTCCGAACTACTCAAAATTTCCACTACCAGTTCTCCAGAACTGGTCAGAACCTGCTGAAACCCACCTCTGGTAGAACTGATGCGAGAGCATCAAAGTAAGTTCTGGAGAAGGCCCATCTATTAGGATTAGATTACTTGGTACTCTACTTGGTCAGACTGTAAAAAGAGATGGTGGGAGATTTGTATTTTCAGATTTGCAAGATTCTGTTAATGTAGCCTTACAATAAAGTAGTATTAGGTCATCTGATTGTGTTTCCTGTCTATTGAACCTGTCAACAAGAAAAACTAAGACCTTCAGCTAACCAAGAAATCATTCTACTTGGGCCTGTGTAGAAATGTTGCCTTGCATTTTGTTTAGTTCTCAATTTGATGAACAAAGACATCTGTTTTACAGGAAACAAGAATGTTGGGAATATTCTCACGTAGGAAATGTGGTGTTCTCCCTATTATTATATTTAGTTATATGCTGACCAGGAGTGCAGGAAGCCTGGGAACCTGCATATTACCAGTTCAATTCTTTAACTAAATCCTGAAGGAAGACTTTGGGGGAAAACACCTCTCATGAGGTAGCCAAGGATTCTTCAGACCTGTGGAGAGATATGGGAAAGGATATAGTAGTAGCATCATCCCTCACTTCTGGCAATAAAATAAGTTCAAAAAGGCCACCAGAAGAAATTCAAAAGAAATTTTCAAGCACACTCAGAATAAAGTTGCTAAGCCAAAATTAAAGAAATTAATGTCTGAGAAATTTCCAAACCAGGAGAACATTAGTTTTGCACTAAGCCATGTGTAACTCTGTTAATAAAGACTACAGCCAACAAACTTTTGAAATACCTAAAACACAAGCAACCACTTTAGAGGATGTCCAGTTAGCTGGACTACTGCACATTTCATTGTGTGTTCCCATCCATCCTAAAACTGACTGTCTAGTCATGAATCTCAAAAGGTGCTATGATTTGGTCATGATTCAATATAACATTCTATTTAGTGGCTGTGTGAACAAAGGAAAACAAACAGTGAGGTTCTGCAACCAACCCATGAAAGAAGAAAACTTGCACAGTGTATACATTAACAGGAGAATTGGCATCTTTCACTTAACTATAGAGGATCCCTTTATTCATGGGACTATTCCACATGACTTAGATGTGCAAGAATGCTTCCCATCCACACAGTTCCTTCACTGCATAATTGAATATCAATTACTGTATCAAAGTTCACATGGTGCCATTATTCTCAGATCAAATGCATCTACCTAGGTTCCCGTATGGGAAACACATGAGGATGTAAATTTGTAACAGGAAGGCAATTATGACATGACGCAATAAACGGGAGTTCCCTGGGAATGCGCAAAGCTTTGAGGGGAACATATTTCAATGAAAGTTGACATAAAGTACCTTTTTAAAGCTGCTTCACGGTCCCTTCACTTTGCTCTGATCCTGTCTCTTCTGCAATTTTCTCTAACATTTTGCAATATTGGAAGCATCATGAAAGACTTCTGTGATCACAGGGCATTTGCAGGACCCTCTTTGCAGGTTTAAAGGAGCCAGAGGAGATTAAGGAAAGGCTCAAAGGTATCTTAAAGTAACTTGTAAAGCCAAGGTACTTCAACACTCATCTTGGGGTCATGGCACAAAGAGCCTCATTAAAGGTGAATCAAAGCTGCCTCACACAGTCCCAACATCCACTCTGAACAGCAGCCCAATTTAAATGTAAGAAAGTCATAGGATGGTTTGAAAAGTGTACATTTATCCTCTGAGATAGAAGGGAACTGAGTAAAGAATTGGACGCATGAAATAAGTCTAATGGGGATTATTCCAACTCTGCCACACACAAAGTGGAAGCTCAATGCACGTGTGAAAATAATCCACTTTGTGTTATGAGGATGAGTAAGTGCAAGCTATGTAGGTATTTTTATTTCTCTATATCTATACATTTCTAAATCTAGTATGCAGCCTAGTTTTGCTGTGGCATCTTAAGCAGCAAACTCTTGCTTCAACTCATTTGATCATTAATTAAGATCACAAACCAAAGTAAAAAGTACAATTTGGGGCACTAAGTTGTGAACAAAATTATGACACTCTTCTAGCAAGAGCATCTGGATTTTTTTCTGTTCATGTACATTGAAGGAAAGATACAGATATGTGCCAGAATTGCTGTCTTAATAATAAACCATGGTTTGCTGCTAACTGAGAACCAGAATTATTATGTAAATATATCTTAGCTTATTTTGTGGGGAAGGAAAATATATTAGTGATGAACTAGCTGTAGCACATAAAACATTTAACATTTAACATTTTTATGTTTTACCTTTTCTCTCTAGGTAAGCAGCTACATGATGAAGAAACTGCCTATTCATTACTGGTCATCATGTGTGGATATTGTTAATAGCTGAAGGATAAAAAAAATGCTTTTTCCTCAAATAAGGAAAGCATTCTAAGATTTTAGAAAATGTGATTGGTTTTTGAAGCGAGGTAAGGCAGATGACAAGGAGTTCATATTGAGAAAATGAACATCAAATTTCTTTATTGGTATACAAAACTCAAGTACCATTTTTTCCAATATCACTGGCAATTGCTGGGCATTGGCTTGTTCCTATTTCATATGCCAAGAGAAGCAACAGATGATGGAGTCCAGGTATCTGTAACATCAGGCCACTATTTTGATAGACAGCCTAAACTCTCAGAAGTCCTGAGTCAAGAAGGGGAATACCAAGGCCAAACCACCAAAGCATCTTTTGTGATCTAAGAATAATCTGAATAATACAGGTTCCCTATACTTGAGAGAGCCACCTTCCATGAACTTTCTTGTTCTCTTTTAACAACAAGAAGTATGTTCATCTACAGCTTTCTGATCTTCTTGGCCTCTCCATCCAATCACTCTTCAATATATTTGTTTTCCAATCTGAACTTTATATGTTATCTTTAATAACTTTGTATGTTATTATCAAACCACCACTTTGTATTGTATTAATTTTTGAATTCAATTCACAATCATTGACTATGCACTCATGTTCAACCCAATCTCAGCCTTCCATCCATCCGAGATTGATAAAATGAGGACCCAGATTGTTGGGGGCAATATGCTGACTTTGTAAACCACTTAGAGAGGGCTGTAAAGCAACTCAGACTAATCTGAGCACAACCAAACCCCCACCCAAACAGTACACACCCCCAGCCAATCAGAGCGCAAAAAAAACCCCATCCAATCAGAGCACAGCCAAGCTCCCACCCAATCAGTTCAAACCCCCACTAGCAGTTAAAAAGGAAGAAACAGCTGCAATCACACATTGCTCCCAGAAGCACAAAGCTGAAGCCTGAAGATGACAAATGAGACTTTGTCGAAACGTCGCCAAGACACTTCCAATTTTACGTGGGAGAAAACCCGAATAACCAAAGACCTGTAGAATAGTCATAATAACCATGGCTGGTTTAAAATTAGAAATATATTAAAACATCATAAAAACTCAAAGATGGTGTGATAGGACAGCAGCCATCATTTATAAAATTAAAACAGCAACCTGTCCCCAAATCTTGGAAAATCTCTATTTTCAGCTGCTTCTAGGCAAGTAATAACTTAATCTTCAATGGGAGGCCATTCCAACGGGCTGGGGCTTCTAATGACAGTAGACCTTTTATCTCCTGACGAGGAGCCATCAGGAGCTTAACCCAGCAAGAGTGAATATAGAAGAGTAGAGTTGGAAAACAAGAAGCTTCTGTTTCATCAACTAATGAAATTTGGCTCTATTGGGAAATGGTCCATTTGCTGTAATTTTTGTAATCCTTTCACTTCAGTATGTTTTGTTAAGTACACTCCATCCAAATTAGTGTCTGAAAAAAAAACCCATTAGTTTCTTTGAGTCAATTATTCACAATTCTAACCCATCTCCTCTCCCAGATTCTGGTTTCACCTCATTTTTGTGCATCAGCAACCCACTTCTACAGTATTCTCATCTAGCACAAAGAAAGCAAGGAACTGCTAATATATTCTCCCTCCCCATATTCTGGGGATATTGTTTATCTATTATTACCCAATTTCTTCCACTTGAAAAAAGTTAGCACCCACCTCTCTTAGAAGATGCTCCAACACTGGAAATTTTTAAGAAAATGTTGGATAACCATTTGTCTTAAATGGTGTAGGGTTTCCTGCCTGGGCAGGGGGTTGGACTAGAAGACCTCCAAGGTTCCTTCCAACTCTGTTGTTGTTCTTCTTGTTGTTGTTGTTCTTGTTGTTGTTGTTATTATTATTATGAATGAAATATTTTAGGAAATATTAAAAAGGCAGAATATTATATTTCCCTGGATGAGAAAAGGAAAAACAGGTTTTTAAAGACAAAGAGCAGCTCCCTGCAGCTCCCTGCCCCCAGCAGATATTTGGTGCACATTAAGCTGGGCAGGCCTATCTACAAAACAAAAGACCTCAGCTCCAGGCTGATGGGATTAAGACATGACCCTTAGGACATAATAGGATTAGCTCTCTACCCATCTAGCAGCAAGCTCACCACATAGCACCTGGGGATATTACATCACCCAGCACAGTTCAACCAGACTTATCTCAGACAAACTCCTAGGATTTGAATATGACCCCTATAGCAACCAATAGAATATCTGTCCTTGCCACAGGAATAGGAAGCTCAAGTTCAAAATCCAAAAGAGGGTATAAATAACACTCACTCTCCACTCCATGTGTTCAACTGCATCAGGACCATCAGCCTCCATCTGGGAACTGAACCCAGATGGACATTTCTTCCAACTCACTTTCTCCATGAAGGAAGACAATTGAGACAATATTCCTAGAGAGAGCTAATTTCTTTAGAGCTTTCCAGGATATCATCTCAAAAGCCAGTCAAACAACAAGTCACTTGTCATCATTGACTAATGAAATTTGGCTCTATTGGGAAATGGTCCATTTGCTGTAATTTTGTAATCCTTTCACTTCAGTATGTTTTGTTAAGTACACTCCATCCAAATTAGTGTCTGAAAAAAACCCCATCCAATCAGAGCACAGCCAAGCTCCCACCCAATCAGTTCAAACCCCCACTAGCAGTTAAAAAGGAAGAAACAGCTGCAATCACACATTGCTCCCAGAAGCACGAAGCTGAAGCCTGAAGATGACAAATGAGACTTCGTCGAAACGTCGCCAAGACACTTCCAATTTTACGTGGGAGAAAACCCGAATAACCAAAGACCTGTAGAATAGTCATAATAACCATGGCTGGTTTAAAATTAGAAATATATTAAAACATCATAAAAACTCAAAGATGGTGTGATAGGACAGCAGCCATCATTTATAAAATTAAAACAGCAACCTGTCCCCAAATCTTGGAAAATCTCTATTTTCAGCTGCTTCTAGGCAAGTAATAACTTAATCTTCAATGGGAGGCCATTCCAACGGGCTGGGGCTTCTAATGACAGTAGACCTTTTATCTCCTGACGAGGAGCCATCAGGAGCTTAACCCAGCAAGAGTGAATATAGAAGAGTAGAGTTAGAAAACAAGAAGCTTCTGTTTCATCAACTAATGAAATTTGGCTCTATTGGGAAATGGTCCATTTGCTGTAATTTTTGTAATCCTTTCACTTCAGTATGTTTTGTTAAGTACACTCCATCCAAATTAGTGTCTGAAAAAAAACCCATTAGTTTCTTTGAGTCAATTATTCACAATTCTAACCCATCTCCTCTCCCAGATTCTGGTTTCACCTCATTTTTGTGCATCAGCAACCCACTTCTACAGTATTCTCATCTAGCACAAAGAAAGCAAGGGGCTGCTAATATATTCTCCCTCCCCATATTCTGGGGATATTGTTTATCTATTATTGCCCAATTTCTTCCACTTGAAAAAAGTTAGCACCCACCCCTCTTAGAAGATGCTCCAACACTGGAAATTTTTAAGAAAATGTTGGATAACCATTTGTCTTAAATGGTGTAGGGTTTCCTGCCTGGGCAGGGGGTTGGACTAGAAGACCTCCAAGGTTCCTTCCAACTCTGTTGTTGTTTTGTTGTTGTTGTTGTTGTTGTTGTTGTTATTATTATTATTATGAATGAAATATTTTAGGAAATATTAAAAAGGCAGAATATTATATTTCCCTGGATGAGAAAAGGAAAAACAGGTTTTTAAAAACAAAGAGCAGCTCCCTGCAGCTCCCTGCCCCCAGCAGATATTTGGTGCACATTAAGCTGGGCAGGCCTATCTACAAAACAAAAGACCTCAGCTCCAGGCTGATGGGATTAAGACATGACCCTTAGGACATAATAGGATTAGCTCTCTACCCATCTAGCAGCAAGCTCACCACATAGCACCTGGGGATATTACATCACCCAGCACAGTTCAACCAGACTTATCTCAGACAAACTCCTAGGATTTGAATATGACCCCTATAGCAACCAATAGAATATCTGTCCTTGCCACAGGAATAGGAAGCTCAAGTTCAAAATCCAAAAGTGGATATAAATAACACTCACTCTCCACTCCATGTGTTCAACTGCATCAGGACCATCAGCCTCCATCTGGGAACTGAACCCAGATGGACATTTCTTCCAACTCACTTTCTCCATGAAGGAAGACAATTGAGACAATATTCCTAGAGAGAGCTAATTTCTTTAGAGCTTTCCAGGATATCATCTCAAAAGCCAGTCAAACAACAAGTCACTTGTCATCATTGACCAAGGAGATTTACTTTAGCCCCAAATAAAACTGAATCTCTTCGGAACTAAAATAGGTTTCCATGAAGTTAACTGACTGGGTCAATTTCCTGTCTGTACAATGTTCAGGCTTTGATGACATAATAAAAAAAAGTGTTGTATGAAAAAAGGCTAAGAAAGGAAATTGGTTTTTTTTAAAAAAAAGAAGAAGAAGAAAATGGTTGCTAAAAAAACCATTAGCATTTCCTGAGACAAAATCTGGAAAAGATTCACCTGGAGCTCCTACAGCAGTGGGTTTCAAAAAATTTTACTACCGGTTTTACCAGTTCTGTGGCTTGGTGGGCATGGCATGGCTTGGTGGGTGTGGCTTGGTAGGTGTGGCATGGGAAGGATATTGTAAAATCTCCATTCCTTCCCCAATCCATGGGCAGGTTACTGCAAAACCCCATTTCCTCCCGATCAGCTGGGACTCAGGAGGCAGAGAATAAATGGGGGTGGGGCCAGTCAGAATTTTTACTACCGGTTCTCCGAACTACTCAAAATTTCTGCTACCGATTCTCCATCAGAAAGATTCAGAATCTGCTGAATCTGCTGAAGCCCACCTCTGAGCTCCTAGTTAGAAATACAAGAGCATTCAGTCAAGCCAGATGGGTTATCATAAAGAGCCATAGTGTATGGGTTACTCTAGACATTGTTGTGTTTGTATTCCGAATGTGTGATATTTTTGCTCACATAAGTTGCCCTGCTGGGAATACTAAGGACCATAACTTTTGTGGAAGAGCATTGCTGTTCTACTTCATACAACAAAAGACCTTAAAGCTTCCATTTTCTGAAGCTGTTGCATCTGGAAAATTCTTATCCTAACACGACTTTTTAATACCGTATATGATGTATTATTTTATCTTCTCCTTTTTTATGCCTGAAATAGACAAGTGTTATATTAATATTGTGTGCCTTAGGTGGCTTTTATCCTAGACGTCAGGGCATATATTTTAGAAATAAATAGGCTAGTAAAAAAGGGACGTTTGTCCAGTATATGAGAGACAAAAGTTATACTGAATTTACAATCTAAAATGTCATGATCAATGGGTATTTGCAATAGATGACTAATCCATCTAAATGGAGCATCATTACTAGATGGGATGGGTATCTTATTTTATTTTAATGAATTAATTTTTGTTTTATAGTTTTTGATGTTAAAGGCTGCAGAAGGCAAATGCCTTCAACTTGGAGATTTTATTTCCAAGATCAATTCTTTGGTGTGGGATTATTTAGGTACATTAGTATTTCCCCATAACTTTCATGTCTATGAAAAACTGTTTTCCATGAAAAATTGACAGTAAGATCTTTCATATTAATTCATTTATAAAATCTAATCATATTAATAAATAATTCTAGGAAGGTAACAAAAAAATAGATAAAACCACAATATAAAAATTATGAAATACTTTCAGTTGCTGCATTCTGGACCCATTTACAGTTTCCAATACTTTTTAAAGGCAACCTCTTATACATGCACTGCTCCAACTAGGAAGTGACTAAGGCATGAGTGGCTATGAGCAGCATTTCCCAAGTCACAAATAGAATCACAAATAGAATAACAGAATTGAAAGGGACCTTGGAGGTCTTCAAGTTCAACCCTCTGCTTAGGCGGGAAATCCTATAACATTTCAGACAAATGATTGTCCAATCTCTTCTTAAAAACATCCAGTGTTGAAGTATTCACAGCTTCTGGAGGCAAGTTGTTCCAATTCTTCTAACTATCAGGAAATTTCTCCTTAGTTCTAGATTGCTTCTCTCCTTGATTAGTTTCCACCCATTGCTTCTTGTCCTGCCCTCAGGTGCTTTGGAGAATAGATTGATCAAAGCACCTGAGGGCAGGACAAGAAGCAATGGATGAAAACTAATCAAGGAGAGAAGCAACCTAGAACTAATTCAGGAAAGAACATTATTGGTGAACAAGGCCATGGCTTTCATCTGTTCCTCAAGTAGGAGTCACAAGTCTAGAAGCGCACCAACTTGAGGAGAACCCCACGTAAAATTGGTGATAGAAATTTTCCAGATCTAGAGAGCCATAAAACCCATACCTACTCAGTCTTACTAGGATTCTATCCAAAATTTCAACTGAGTATCAATAGCAAAATGATGATACTTAACCCTGTACCAAGAAATGACCTTACTACTTTCAGCAGTTTCATTCAGAAACTTAACTAAGAGTTGGGGAGAGAGTTGAGCTCAGGGACACCTTATAAAAACGAAGCCCTGAGGCTATATTTCTCCCCAATGCTAACAACTGGAACCAACCTTGGTAAAAATAGTAGCACCAATGTAAAACTGTATTCCCTGCTCTCAACCTGCTAATAGGGTCCAGAAAGATACCTCAGTCAATAATACCAAGAGAACCTGAAAAATCTAGGAGGGTCAGGCAAATTCACCCCAAGTCTGCCAGAGGTCATATACAAATGCAAGAAATGCTATCTTAGCTTGAAACCCAAGGGGAAAGGATCTATAAAATCACTTCCCTCCAGGACCATTTGAAGCTGTAAAGCCATCTTCTCAATAATCTTCTCAACATTGCAATGTTTCCTGAAAAGGAAAAACTGGACACTGGATGAAAATGTCCACGAGTCTGGAATAGAATAGAATAGAATAGAATAGAATAGAATAGAATAGAATAGAATAGAATAGAATAGAATAGAATAGAATAGAATTCTTTATTGGCCAAGTGTGATTGGACAACACAAGAAATTTGTCTTGGTGCAAAAATAGTTTTTTGTTTTTTTTTAAGGAGAGGATGAATTACTACTTTCTTCAAAACAGGTAGAACCTTCCAGTCCCCCCACAAAAAAAAAACTTCATTTAGATGCATCAACAGGAGGCCTTGGCCAGCCCAGTTGGACATGGGTTGCAAAATTCAAAATCCTAATAAAGGTCTGCACCAACATTGGCATCAAGAGAAGGGTCAAAATTTGCCAGATGGCAGGAACAGTGCCACGCTCAAAGCCCACCCACTTTGTACAGATGGATGACATCATCTCATGTACCAAAGAACTGAACTTCAATCATGCGCTGTTCTCACCATCTTGTAGAGTTTAACTCCCTCCTTGTGCTCTCTGTGGTGCACAGCCCTAAGATTACAGGGGGAGATATAAGGATCATGCCTCATGAGTACTTCTACAGATATTGAAATATAGTGAATGAAAATACTCCTAAACCAGTTTTTTTATTTCATTCCAAACTTCATTATTGGAGTTTACATTAGAATACAATCTCCAACTAGGCAAATCAAAAGTTTAGACTGGAGAATATGTATGTTTCTAATTTAAATAGGAATGAAAACCCAGCATCGTTTTAACTGAAGCAAAAATAATATTCTCAGCCAATTTCCTCATTCATTTCATAGATTTATATGGCATGCTCAAATCTGAAAAAAAATCTACTTGCTATCTCAAAAGGAAAAATAATCACAAATTATTACAGCATTCATAGGAACTATTTATACTTACTTAACTTCAGACTTAGCATATCACAAACTTTGTGTTTTAGAACAATCCCTATTTATAGGATACCCCACTTACAAGCATAAAAATATTTTTCTCGTAATGTAGCTGTGGTTTGTTTATATTCCTTGACTATTACAAAATGAAGATTATTTTATAACGTATTGGACCTAAATCAGTGAAACCAGCACATAAATAACACAGAAGATAATCAGATTGTGGCTTTATGAAAACTTCCATTAGCAATAAAAGTGAATTAAAACGGAATATAATAATTACATAATGAGCAGGTAGAATCTCCTTTTCACATTAATGTATTTGGGTCTGAAATCTCAACAGAAGAATTGTATTACTCCTTAATTAGGAAAACTTCTGTAATTTAATCAGTAGTCAGGATTTCTACCATCATGATGGTCAACATATCTAAAAGATTCATATATCAGCACTCAGTGTCTTTCACAAATGGTGAACCTGTTTGCTTGCCTCCAAAGAATAATCAACACTGTGTAAATAATCTGAAACCTGGGAGCACTTTTTCAATAAAAAGAAAAAAAAATGCACATTATAAAATCAATAAGGCTGGTTGACAAATGAACCCAAGTGTGCATTTTTGATACAGAAGTACAAAAAGATCTACATTTTAGTTTCACAAAGCAAATCAAGTCTTATGTTTTATGGAGGTGGAATAATAGACATAAGACTCTATAAATCATACTAAAGAATTTCCAATGTAGCTTTCTAGTCCTCATGGTGATAAGCCTTTTTTTTTTTTGGTTTATGGTAAACAAAAAATGAATATCTTCCATTGGTTGCCTAAATCATCTGGTATTCCGTGTCTGAGACCCTCCAAATAATGCAGTTTAAAATGATGATGATGATGATGATGTAACAGTGATACCCACTGTCTTCAGGGCACTTGGTACCATGTCCAAGAATTTTATGAGATACATCAATAAATTGCAGCTTCCTGCAATAACACCAGCAGAACTGTAAAAAACTGTGCTACTTGGAACATCGTACATTTTAAGAAGGTACTTGGTTGATAGCTAGGATGCTGGCAGCAACCCATATCAATCATTAGCACCAGTCAATGGTATTTGTGATGCATTTTTGAATGTTCAGTTAACTGAGTTTCATGTTTAATGAATAAAGTAAATGATGATGATGATGATGCATGGGCATTGCTTAAGATGGGAACCATCAAGAAAGAAACGGAAGGTTTAGAATAGAATAGAATAGAATAGAATTTTTTATTGGCCAAGTGTGATTGGACACACAAGGAATTTGTCTTGGTGCATATGCTCTCAGTGTACATAAAAGAAAAGATACCTTCATCAAGTTTAGTACTTGCTGCAAAGATACAAAAATCCACTGACAATCCAAACTGCCAACTTTGCAACAACAAAGTCGAAGCTATTTCACATTTAATATGTGAATGCAGCAAAATCGCACAAATTGATTACAAAGCTAGACACAACCAAGTTGCTAAATTAATCCACTGGTCATTATGTAAAAAGTACGATTTACCTGTAACCAAAAAGTCATGGGAACATAAAGTGGAAAAAGTTATAGAAAATGAGAAGGTGAAGATCTTGTGGGCCTTTCGAATACAGAAGATCATCATTTGGAACATGCCAGATATCACAATTGTCGAAAACCAAAACATACAATTTACTGACATTGCGGTACCAGGAGATGCCAGAGTCGAAGAAAAAGAAATGGAAAAAATCATGAAATATCGCGACCTGGCCATTGAAACTACATGGCTATGGATGAAACATGTACAATGATACCCATTGTCATCGGGTACTTGGTACCATGTCCAAGAATTTTATAAGATGCATCAATAAATTGCAGCTTCCTGCAATAACACCAGCAGAACTGCAAAAAACTGCGCTACTTGGAACATCGTACATCTTAAGAAGGTACTTGGTTGATATCTAGGATGCTGGCAGCAACCCATATCAATCATTAGCACCAGTCAGTGGTATTTGTGATGTTTTTTGAATGTTCAGTTGACTGAGTTTCATGTTTAATAAATAAAGTAAATAATAATAATAATAATAATAATAATAATAATAATAATAATAATAATAATAATAATAATAATAATAGCAGTGGAATTGATGAGAAACAACTTGAAAAAGTCACCAGATATTTATTTATTTTTATTTATTTATTTATTTTGTCACAACAGTATATATAAGCATAAGCATGAAAGTAACTATATAATATATAAGCATACATATATAAGCATAAGCATGCAATAACTATATTAATTGGATATAATGAAAGAAAACAATAGGACAGAAACGGTAGGCACGTTTGTGCTCTTATGCACGCCCCTTAATCAAGATTTGAGAATCGAATTGCAGAGACTCTGGCATAAACCAGTGCAGGTAGTTCCAATGGTACTCGGAACACTGGGAGCTGTGCCTAAAGACCTAGGCAAGCACTTAAAAGCAATTGGCGCTGACAAGTTCACCATTGGTCAGCTGGAGAAGGCCACCTTACTGGGATCTGCTCGCATAATTCGCCGATACATCACACAGTCCTAAACACTTGGGAAGTGTTCGACTAGTGATCTGTGATATCCAGCATAGTTATCTCATTTGCTGTGTATACTGTCATAGCACTTATATGCCTAACAAGATCTAAATTACATTTGTTTGTTTATAGAGCAGGCGAAAAAGAGAGAATAAGAGAGAGACAAAAAGTGAAGCTATGATTAAACCACTTCTATATAGAGTATAATTAACCTTATGACTTGGTGTACTGTTTTTATGGTCAGTTAGGTTTTTCACTTGTACATCCAGATGTTGCTTTTCTTTTTTATTTGTGAGCTATCCAGAGTCAACAAGGAGTCAGGCATCCTACTATATTTGTTGCAGCTAAATTATTTGGAATTTTGCCACCTGCTATAAATCTTAAATGGCTCATAGTAATAACTGTGAGAGGGATCTTGGAGTCCTAGTGGACAACCATTTAGATATGAGCCAGCAGTGTGCAGCAGCTGCCAAAAAAGCCAACACAGTTCTGTCTGGGCTGCATAAACAGAGGGATAGAATCAAGATCACGTGAAGTGTTAATACCACTTTATAATGACTTGATAAGGCCACACTTGGAATATTGCATTCAGTTTTGGTCACCACGATCTAAAAAAGATGCTGAGACTCTAGAAAGAGTGCAGAGAAGAGCAACAAAGATGATTAGGGGACTGGAGGCTAGTAGTAACTTAGAACTAAGGAGAAATTTCCTGACAGTTAGAACAATTAACCAGTGGAACAACTTGCCTGCAGAAGTTGTGAATGCTCCAAACACTGGAAATTTTTGAGAAAATGTTGGATAACCATTTGTCTGAAATGGTGTAGGGTTTCCTGCCTGGGCAGGGGGTTGGACTAGAAGACCTCCAAGGTCCCTTCCAACTCCATTGTTGTTGTTGTTGTTCTTGTTGTTGTTGTTGTTGTTGTTATTATTATTATTATCATCATATAAATAAAGTTTTTTAATCAAAATAAGCTTTTCTTTACAATGTTACCAGAACTTTTGAATTTAAATGCATTGTCAATAATCAGTCAAATAGCAGTATTCCAATATTTAAGGAGCTGCCAACAAAGAAGAGTGGGTCAACCAAAGCACCTGAAGGCAGGGCAAGAAGCAATGGATGGAAACCAATCAAGGAGAGAATCAATCTAGAACTAAGGGGAAATTTCCTGATGGTAGAAAAAATAATCAGTAGATGATTTACCTCCAGAAATTGTGGATTTTCCAACACTGCAGGCTTTTAAGAAGAGATTGGACAACCATTTTCTGAAATGATATAGGGCCGTGATGGCAAACCTAGGGCACGCATGCCACAGGTGGCACGCGGAGCCATATCTGTGGCATGCGAGCGTTGCCCTAGCTTAGCTCCAGCCTGCATGGCTGCGCTGGCCAGCTGAGTTTTGGGCCTTCTGGGCCCACCAGAAGTCAGGGAACAGGCCATTTCTGGCCTCCAGAAGGCCTGGGGGGAAAGTCGTTTTCACTCTCCCCAGGCTCCTAGAAAGCCTCTGGAACCTGGGGAGGGCGAAAAACGGGCCTACCGGGTCCACTGTGCCATCACGTGCCAAAAGCGTATGGGGGTCGCGCATGTATGCATGTGGGGGGCGAGGTGCATTGAATTATGTGTGTGGCCCCACACACATGCGACCCCCCGTGCTCCCCCTGCTTTTGCCACTCAACAGCAAAAAGGTTAGCCATCACTGATATAGGGTTTCCTGCTTGAGCACATTTGGACTAGAAGACCTCCAAGGTCTCTTCCAACTCGGTTATTCTGTCATTCTGTTATCCTTGCATCTATACTATTTCTCCGGTTGTTATCAGAAATTATTAAAAGTATTTCCATTTCAAATGCTTGCACTTATTATTTCACATGATCAGTCAGTGTCAGCAGGTGTTGGCTCTTGAACACCTCCTAACAGGCCAGTTTCCTTCAACCCAGAATCCTTCAGTCATATCGAATCCTATTGAAGGAGCAGGCTCCAAGGCCCACGTGAATCAGGGGAGGCCAGGTACTACCATTGCCAAACTTCTTGATGCTTCCCACCCTGAAGGGGTCTCTCCCAGCATAAGTAACAGGAAGCAGGAATGACCCCCACCATCTTAGCATGAAAACCCTCATACCACTCCGAAGTAAGTAATTCGTAAGTAACAGGCCATCCTCTCCTGATTGCAGCAGGCTGGCTGGTTCCTCCCTGAGCCTGTTGTGCAAAAGGAGCTGCCCCACCAGGAGGGAATATCAATAATGCAATAGTCAAGTTGCTTGAGTCCAGTTGCTTGCACCAAGCTTTCTGCTTTTGATGACTGCAATGGTTGCGACCCTGATTTGTCACTGTTTTGTCCTTGACAATTCCAAGACTTCAGTACTGTATTTTAGAAGAGATTGCTTGGTTCTGCTTCCATCTCTTCTTCGGCTTTTGAAAAAAGTGGCGTGCATTCACATATTCCCATGCCTTCTTCCACAACAACCCTATTCCTGCTTGTCTTGTTGTTCTCCCTCCACCCTGTCTGTGTGCTCACCCTTCCCATACCTTGCTCTCATTTCTCTGCAGGCAATTTTTGATGAGAAAAAAAAAACCCACACCTTTGACACTAGCTGCACACACACTTACGCTTGCACCCATCCCTGTGCAAGCTCTGCTGGTCACAAGGAAATAGGAGTACCGTTATGACGGGAGAATCTGGAAGAGTTATACAATGTAACGGTAAGATAAGAGGTTACAAATACCTGCCATAGATTTATAGCTGGCAGTAAAAATGATGGTAAGTGTTGTTTTTTACAGTAAATAAAAATCGCAATCATGCTACAGGAGGGGCCATTTTCAAATTACAGCAAGTGTCTCGAAATAGAAGAGAGAGAAAAAAGACAGATCCAGTCTACAGACTCTGGGAAAGTAGAGGAGGAAGAAAGGACATCTCAGTCCAGAGAGTGGGGGAACCATCAGAAAGAGACTCAAAGCAATTCTGCCTTAATTGTGCCAGGTGTAAGGTGAGCAGAGAATTACTTTGACAGGCTTTCATGATGCTACTGCATTACGCTCCAAGCAATAAAGCACTTTCACAAAATCCAAGTGACTCTTGTTCCCTGAGTTTTTCAGCCTTGCAAGGGCTGACAAGTCCTGTTAGGTAGGAAGATAGAGAAAGATTTGAAATCACAATATACTGTATACTGTATTTTGGACTACAAGACACACCGGAGTATAAGACGCACCAAGATTTGAAGAGGAAAACAAGAATAAAATAGTTTTGGCCTCTGCCGTCCAGTTTTGCCTTCCCGGCCCCTGGAGCATTCTGCAGGCCCCAAACCTCTGCATCCCCTTTTGTGAAAATTTTCGTCCCAACTTAATTATACCCTACAATCATCAATTCCTAACTTCCCCAAAAGCAATCAAAATAATACATCATAATCATTCAAAACAGTCTGATAACTCTTAGTCTGATATCTCGTTGAATATAGTCAATCCATTTTTCCATTCCTTTAAGTATCTTTCTTGCGTATTGTCTTTCAAAAGGCTGATATCTTCGCCATCTCAGCCAAATTGGCAACTTTCAATATCCATTCTTCTATTGTTGGTACTTCTTTTTCTTCCAATATTGTCCTATTAGTAATCTTGCTGCAGTTATTAGATTTAAAATCAATTTAGTCTCAATTACTGTACAATCCGTAATAATTCCCAACAAGAAAAATTATGCAGGAACTTTATCTTCTTTTCAGAACATTTTGTAAAATCCACCAAATTTTTATCCAAAAGGCCTTTATGTCCTTACAAGTCCACCAAATGTGAAAATATGTAGCGTCATCACAATTACATCTCCAACATTTTGCTTGCATTTCTGGATACATACACGATAATTTTTAGGATCTAGATGCCATCTATAAAACATTTTATAAAAATTTTTCCCTCAGATTCTGTGCCTCGTGAATTTAACATTTCTAACCCAAATTTTTCCCAAGTTTCCAATAATATTGGCTCCTGAAAATTTTGTGCCCACTTTATCATACAGTCCTTTACCTAGTCCCTTTCAGAATCTATTTCAAGTAACACATTATACAATCTCTTTATATGCTCCTGAGACTGATTTCTAATTTGCTTTACCAAATTTCCCTCGTTCTGCTCTATACCAATTTTCTGATCTCCTTCCATCTACGTAGTTGCTCATATTGAAACCAAGTATAATTTTTCCCTTCCTCTCTTAATACTTGCAGAGATTTTAACTGCAAATTACCTCTTTCAGTATACAAAAGATCTTTATATGTAATCATTTCCTGATTCTGTTCTATGTTTATATTTTCTACTGTATGTCTAGGACTTGCCCATATAGGAACTTTATAATTTAGTTTATAAGAGTATTTTTCCAAACACAGAAGGGCATTTCTTAGCACATGATTTTTAAAGGCCTTATCCACTTTTTTGTCAGAAATTAAATATGCATGCCATCCATATAGCAAATCATAACCTTCTATGTTCAAAATTCTGTCCTCTGTTAAATTAAACTAATCACTTATTGCAGAGAGGTAGCTGCTTCATAATATAATTTAAAATTAGGCATTTTAAACCTCCCTTTCCGAGAATCTTGAATTATTTTCATTTTAACCCTAGCTTTTTACCTTCCCATATAAATTTGTTAATTCCCTTCTGCCATTCCTCAAGATTCTTATCTTTCTAAATTATTGGTATCATCTGAAAGGGGAATAAAAATCTAGGTAAAACATTCATTTTAATAGCAGCAATTCTCCCCAGCAAAGATAATTGCAATTTTTCCAAACAATCAACTCCTTCTGAACTTTTGCCATAAAACCTCATAGTTATTCTTATACAATTTCACATTTGATGACGTAATATAAACCCTAAAGTACTTAACCTTCTTTACAATTTCAAATCCTGTTACTTCCTCTAGTTTTTCTTTCTGTTGTCTGGCCATATTTTTTATTATCACTTTTTGTCTTTTCTGATTTACCTTAAACCCTGAGACATTCCCATATTGATCAATTATTTCCAACAAAGATTTACTAGAATTTATAGGGTTTGTTAAAGTAATCACCAAATCATCTGCAAAAGCTCTTAACTTATATTCATACTGTCTAACTCTAATTCCTCTATCTCCTTTACTTCGTATTTTATCCAATAATGGTTCTAGAGTTAAAATAAACAATAATGGTGATAAAGGACATCCCTGTCTTGTTCCTTTCGCAATCTTAAAAGGTTCTGTTAAGCTACCATTGATTATAATCTGTGCTGTTTGCTCTCCATAAATTGCCCTAATTATTCTTAAAAAACCATCTCCAAATTGCATCTTTTCTATTAATTTAAATAAAAAATCGCAATCGATCAAAAGCTTTTCTTGCCACAGTTGCTAAGTGAATCACTGCAGTTGACAAGTTAGTAGTCTAGCTGTTAAGTGAATCTGGCTTCCTTCATCGATTTTGCTTGTCAGAAGGTCACAAAAGGAGATCACATAACCTGGGAATGCAGCAACAGTCCTAAATATGAATCACTTCTCGGGCATTTGAATTTTGACCACACGATCATGGGGATGCTGCAAAGGTTGTAACCGTGGAAAATGGTCATAAGTCACTTTTTTCAGTGGCCGTCGTAACTTTGAATGATCACTAAATGAACTGTTATAAGTCAAGGAGTGTGTGTGTATGAGTGTGTGTATGTGTGTATGTGTGTGTATGAAAGATAGGTCCTTGAAAATTGTACATGTTTATGGATTTCTGAACTTAATACCAAGAGCCACTGTCCCTTATTTTGATCCTGCTAGCCTGCCTTCAGAAGGTATAGAATTTCAGTTAACTGGATTAAAAAGGAGGAGTGTACAATTAGATTTAGATGAAGGAGAGTCATGAATATTTAACAGCCTTTGATACTTGTAATGGAAAATGAAAGTATGCAATAATGCCTTTTGATCATACTAATTGCCCTGTAGTCTTTGCCAGATTCGTGATATTTTTCCCAGATATTCTGGACAAATAAGTTGTAATTTACCTGCATGACATTTTGTTTCTTATAAAAAAAAACCCTTCCCTAAACCTTACACACATTATAGGTAGTCCTCGATTTATAAGCGGTTGCCTAGCAACCATTCAAAATTATAGCAGACCTCCGCAGGACTCCTTACAACCTGGATTCAAAGTTTCAAGGGAAGCTCCCTTCCTTCCCCCACCCCCTGACAGTCACGTGACTGAATCTTAGGTGCCTGGCAACTGGCACACATTTGCAGTGTCATCTGGTCATGCAATCGTGATTGACAAGGTTTTTTGCCCCAAACCGGTCACTTAACAACCATCATATTCGCTTAATGATTGTGATGTTTCACTTAATAGGCTGCTGCAAAAGAAGTTGTAAAATCAGGCATGGTCGAATCGTGACCCACTTAACAATCAGCATGACTGATGATCCTAATTCTGAGCTTAATTATGGTCGTAAATTGAGGACTAGCTGTAGAAATGTGCTAAGATGCCTCGGTAAAACAAACCTAATGCTAAGATAGAAAAGAGATCATCTGATCTTTCTGCCTTAGTGTTGTGGTCCTCCAGCAGCCTGTGGAGCTAGCAGCGGAGTCGAACAGTGAGGAAGCTGGGGAGGACAATGGGCCAATCCTGGAGTCAGGGGAAGGCCCAGACGAGGGTTCTGTGTCAGAGGCAGAGATGGGGCCAGGGCCATCTGGGAGTGATGCGCGGACTCTGGAGCCTCCAGAGACAGACAGCAGAGAGGCAGAGGAACAGGAGGAGCCTGTTCCTAGTGCATGCATGTGCAGAGCTGCCAGAAGACATGAACAATTAAAACAAAAGGGATGACTCAGGAGTAAGGCTAGGAGATGATTGGCCCCTCCCATAAGGCTTAAAAGAGCAACAAAGAGTCTTGGGCTCTTTGTAGGAAAGCAACGTTGCTACATTTGTTTCTAGTCGGCATCTCTTGCTTCTGAACTTCATGGGGCTTTGCCGAGAAAAGCCTTTGGCAGGGTGCCAAAGAAGACAAAGGTTTGTGATAAGGCCGAAGGACTTTTTCTGAAGGACTTGCTTTGGAATTAATTCAGACTACACTGGGAATGAAGTAATTCTCAGTTGTTCTAATAAAATGGGGTTGTTTAAGACTAAGTATATCTTTTATGCCTAAGTGAGCCTAGGTCACAACACTTAGACTACCGGAGTCATTGCCTCTTGAGAGAATGAATGAAGAGGGATTCCTTTAAGGAGAAACCTAGTGTTCTGTTTCCCTTCCCCCAATACTCCCAGCAAAGAGTCCGTCAGAGGCCTTCCTTTTTTTTCCTTTTATTTACATAGATACATGTCCTGGCCACGTCTACCCACGGGCCTGCCAAGTTTCTGGAGATAACGAGGAAATTATAGATAAGGCCAGAATTACTCACGAATATATTCTTCCCTCCATGAATTAGCTTGCGCCAAATTCATTGTTTTGTCCGAGACAAAAAACCAGGAAGTCCCGCCTCCTATTTATAGTCTCTGCAGATGTCACTGCATGACAATTATGACTTGGCTTTGTCCCAACTCTTCCGCTGCTGCGCACGCCGATCAAGCCTTCGTAACCTTGCGTCCCTCCAAAACTGTTCTTGGGCGTTGCCAAATCAGAAGAAGGCCGGGAGAATCAGGCCGCCCCTCCCTTTGAGTGGGTGCCAGGGAGGAGAGGGCTCAAGAGAAGCAGGGCTTGCCAGGTCTTCTCCTCATTTTCTGAATCATCCGAGTCCAGGAGTCTGGGTCCAGGAACCTGGGTCACAACACTATCCTCACCGCAGGGCCCTTCCCCGGGCTGACGATCGGGATGCGGTCGGGCTGGGTTCTGCTCATGGAAGGCCTGCACCAGGTCAGGGCATGAACGCCGGAGGCATCTACCCAGGAGAAATCAGTCCCGTATCCCTTCCACGCGATCAAATATTGAAACGACCCTTTAGCCAGCGAGAGTCTCAGACGCTGTGGACTTCAGATTCTCCGATCCGCCCTCAGCGACAGTGACGGGTGCTGTTGGGCACCGGGGACTCGTGTGGCCTCAGGAACCAGAAGGGACCGTGAAAACGGGTGGATCCGCATGGATCGTGGCAGGGTCAGTCGGTAGGCTACCGGGTTGATGACTGCCTCGACAGGGAACGGGCCGATGAATCGGTGGTCCAACTTTACCGGGCGGTCGGACGGGAGGTGTTTGGTGGAGAGCCACACCGGTCTCCAACTGCCAGCGGGGCGCGTTCGCCGGGAGCGGTCGGCGGACCGTTTGTAGTCCTCCTTGCCCGATTCAGCTGCTGACGTACCAACTGTTGGACCGCATGCAATTCCGCCAGGAAGGTCTGCGTTCGGGAACAGGAGAGTCCGTGGTGCCAGAGGAAGAGCCGGATGGTACCCACATTGGCAAAGAACGGGGTCATCTGAGTAGAGGTGTGCTGAGAGTTGTTAAAAGCAAACTCCGCCAGGGACAGGTAGTCGCCCAGTTGTCCTGTTGCTGGTTGATGAAGCAACGGAGATACTGTTCCAGTATACCGATGACCTTCTCTGTACCCCGTCGGTCTCCGGATGGTGCGATGACGACAGACATACCTGCACCTCCAACGCGCCATCAGGCTCTTCCAGAAGCGGGCTGTGAACTGAACTCCGGTCCGAAACCACCCTGTCCGTAGACCATGGAGGCGGAAGATGTGCTGCAGAAAGAGACGGGCTGCTTTTGCGGCTGTGGGCAGTCCGCGGCATGGGATGAAGTGTGCCATCTTGGTGAGCATGTCCACCACCACCAGCACCGTGGTGAACCCAGAGGACGGCGGCAGGTCTGTCAGGAAATCCATAGAGATCGCCCCAGGGTCTGTCGGGTGTCGGCAAGGGCTGGAGGAGCCCGGAGGGGCCCCGTGGCGGTCTTGGCTTGCCGGCACGGTACGCAGGATGTCACGAGGCATGTATATCATGCCGCACTGGGCCACCAAAAGGTCCGTGTCACCAGGTGGAGGGTCTTGAAGAACCCAAAATGTCCTGCTGCAGGGTTGTCGTGGCACTGGGTCATGACGAGGGCTCGGAGTGGTCCTGTGGGCACATATAATCGCCCAAACTTGAGTAAGTCCTCCTCCAAGGTCCAAGGAGACGGGGCCCACCTCCGCTCTCCTTTGCTGCGACCAGGCGTCCTGGCGCTGCGCCTCGCACCTGGGCCCGCAAGTCCACTGGCTCCGTGCTGCGGCCAAGGCTTCTGCCGCAGCACTGTCCGTGGAGGAAGGGGTCCTTGGCGCAGAGGTACTCTGGCTTGCGGGACAGGGCATCCGCCCGGTTGTGACCGCTGGGAATGTAGGTCACGCGGAAGTTGAACCGGCAAAACAACGACCACCGGATCTGCCGCTGGTTCAACTTCCGAGCTGTGGTGAGGTGCTCGAGATTCCGATGGTCCGCTCGACCTCCACCTGATGTCGGGCCCTCCAGATGGTGTCGCCAAGCCTCGAATGCAGCCTTGATAGCCAGCAACTCTTTTCCCAGATAGTGTAGTTGCGCCGGAAGGGTTGAGTTTCCGGAGTAGTAAGCGCAGGAAAAGTGTGCCGCCATTCGCCGGAGCCTGTAGCAGCACCGCCCCAGAGCCACATTGACGCGCCGCTTCACCACAAAAGGCCGGAGCGGGTCGGGATGCCTCAGGACGGGTTCCGTGACGAAGGCTTTCTTGAGGGCTGTGAATGCTTCTTGCTGCGGGGGACCCCACCGGAATGCAACCTTCTTCCTGAGGAGCTGGGTAAGTGGAGCTGTCAGTGTGGCGAAGCCCGGGATGAAGGTCCGGTAGTAGTTGGCGGAGCCCAGTAGGCGCTGACCATCCTTCACCCGACGAGGGGCTCCCCAGCTACACAAAGCTTCTACTTTACATGGGTCCATGGCTATGCCCTCGGGCGAGATGATATGCCCGAGGAATTCTATGGAAGTCCGGAAGAAGACGCATTTCTCCAGCTTCGCATTGAGTTGTTGCTCCATAGCGTTGCAGAACCAGACTGGCGTGTCGAAGGTGGCTTTCCTGGACCGAGTAAATCAGGATGTCGTCGAGGTAGATAACCACGAACCGATCCAACATGTCTCGAACACGCTGCTCATGAAGTGCTGAAAACGGCGGAGCATTGGTCAACCCAAATGGCATGACAGTGTATTCGTAGTGTCCGTATCGGGTGCCGAATGCCGCCTTCCATTCGCTCCTAAATTGAATCTGGTATTTCTTAAGTTCTTGTAAAAATGTAAAGTCCTTTCTATCCCTTAACATCTTGGGAGGAATCTCTTTCAAAACCTTCAACTCCTGTTCCCTATTTTCAAGTTTTTCTGAAAAGCAACTTGCAAAATTTGATTCCTCACTGTTCTTTTCAAAAAATAAACCACAATGTCTCTAGGAAGTTTCTTTTGCCTAGCAATCCAAGAATTAACTCTATAAATTTTGTCAATTTGATAAGCAACCTCTTGTGGATCAAGTTCAATAAATTCAGCCAGAGCTTCTGATAAAAAATTTTTTAAATCTTCCCCTTTGTCCTCATTCAAACCTCTAATTCTCAGAGCTCCTTCCATCATTCTATACTGCATCACCACCACTTGATCTTCATTTTTATCCAATTTGATTTGCATTCCCCCCATTCTATTTTCTATTTGTTGATTTGACTGAACAATTTCTTGCACCTCCTCCTCCACCACCTCCAGTCTTTTTGCCAAACCTTGAAAAGCCATCAAGATATCTTCTCTTATTTTTTTATTATTCTCTTTTATTTCTTCTCTTATTTTCTCATTATTATCCATAATCTCCTTAAACCTTTCCTCAGACACTTTCCCTTGCTCTTTAATCAGATCTTCTAAAGCTGGTTCAGAACCCCTTCTGCCCCCAGTCTTAGGTGGTTTAGTAGCCATTTCAGTTTTAAAATTCACAAAATATAAGTCTAGAAACTTCTCTTTTCCCCTTTAAGTATAGGAGAGCTCAGTTCACTTCATTAAAATCCACACATAACATTTCTTATCTTCTTAGTTGGACAGACTGTTTAAAATTCCATTCGTCACTTCACTCCCGTTCAGGCGCCATCTTTAAGAGTCAATTAGAACAAAGGAAAAAAAAAATTTCTCTTTTTTAGAAGGTAGAAGTCAGGAAGTCAAAAATACTTGCAATCCAATAATTGTCCGCTGGCACTCATTCCGTCTGCTTAAAGAGATCCATAAAGATAAGACAATTAGCAGAGATGGACACTTTCTTCTTTTCCTGCTTTTGCAGGAGCGCACTGAAGTCGGAGAATGGCAGGAATATTTATGGGACCCATCAACCCTTCGAAGCTCTGCTTAATTAAAATAAAGCCTCTGGGGAGGTCTACCAACATTTCCTGCTGCTCTTATCTTTCCTCTTTCATCCAGAGAAAAAGATTAAAGCCGGCTTTTCCTGGCTTTTACGATGTTCAGTGCGGAGCCCCTTTAATTAGGGCTCAGCGAAGAGGTGGAGCCACCCGGAAGTCCTGGAAATTTCTCCTTAGTTCTAAGTTGCTTCTTTTCTTGATCAGTTTCCACCCATTGCTTCTCGTTCTACACTCAGGTGCTTTGGAGAACAGCCCGACTCCCTCTTCTTTGTGGCAACCCCTGAGATATCGGAACACTGCTATCATGTCTCCCCTAGTCCTTCTTTTTATTAAACTAAACATACCGAGATTAAGGAAAGAAGCAACTTAGAACTAAGGAGAAATTTCCTGACAGTTACAACAATCAATCAGTGGAACAACTTGCCTGCAGAAGTTGTGAATGCTCCAACACTGGAAATTTTTAAGAAAATGTTGGATAAACATTTGTCTGAGATGGTGTAGGGTTTCCTGCCTGGGCAGGGGGTTGGACTAGAAGACCTCCAAGGTCCCTTCCAACTCTGTTGTTGTTGTTGTTGTGATTATTGTTATTATTACTATTATTATTATTATCATCATATAAATAAAGTTTTGTTTAATCAAAATAACCTTTTCTTTACAATGTTACCAGAACTTTTGAATTTAAATGCATTGTCAATAATCAGTCAAATAGCAGTATTCCAATATTTAAGGAGCTGCCAACAAAGAAGAGTGGGTCAACCAAAGCACCTGAAGGCAGGGCAAGAAGCAATGGATGGAAACCAATCAAGGAGAGATTCAATCTAGAACTAAGGGGAAATTTCCTGATGGTAGAAAAAATAATCAGTAGATGATTTACCTCCAGAAATTGTGGATTTTCCAACACTGCAGGCTTTTAAGAAGAGATTGGACAACCATTTTCTGAAATGATATAGGGCCGTGATGGCAAACCTAGGGCACGCATGCCACAGGTGGCACGCGGAGCCATATCTGTGGCATGCAAGCGTTGCCCTAGCTTAGCTCCAGCCTGCATGGCTGCGCTGGCCAGCTGAGTTTTGGGCCTTCTGGGCCCACCAGAAGTCAGGAAACAGGCCATTTCTGGCCTCCAGAAGGCCTGGGGGGAAAGTCGTTTTCGCTCTCCCCAGGCTCCTAGAAAGCCTCTGGAACCTGGGGAGGGCGAAAAATGGGCCTACTGGGTCCACTGTGCCATCATGTGCCAAAAGCGTATGGGGGTCGCGCATGTATGCATGTGGAGGGCGAGGTGCATTGAATTATGTGTGTGGCCCCACACATCGACTCGTGCTCCCCTGCTTTGCCACTCAACAGCAAAAAGGTTAGCCATCACTGATATAGGGTTTCCTGCTTGAGCACATTTGGACTAGAAGACCTCCAAGGTCTCTTCCAACTCGGTTATTCTGTCATTCTGTTATCCTTGCATCTATACTATTTCTCCGGTTGTTATCAGAAATTATTAAAAGTATTTCCATTTCAAATGCTTGCACTTATTATTTCACATGATCAGTCAGTGTCAGCAGGTGTTGGCTCTTGAACACCTCCTAACAGGCCAGTTTCCTTCAACCCAGAATCCTTCAGTCATATCGAATCCTATTGAAGGAGCAGGCTCCAAGGCCCACGTGAATCAGGGGAGGCCAGGTACTACCATTGCCAAACTTCTTGATGCTTCCCACCCTGAAGGGGTCTCTCCCAGCATAAGTAACAGGAAGCAGGAATGACCCCCACCATCTTAGCATGAAAACCCTCATACCACTCCGAAGTAAGTAACTCGTAAGTAACAGGCCATCCTCTCCTGATTGCAGCAGGCTGGCTGGTTCCTCCCTGAGCCTGTTGTGCAAAAGGAGCTGCCCCACCAGGAGGGAATATCAATAATGCAATAGTCAAGTTGCTTGAGTCCAGTTGCTTGCACCAAGCTTTCTGCTTTTGATGACTGCAATGGTTGCGACCCTGATTTGTCACTGTTTTGTCCTTGACAATTCCAAGATTTCAGTACTGTATTTTAGAAGAGATTGCTTGGTTCTGCTTCCATCTCTTCTTCGGCTTTTGAAAAAAGTGGCGTGCATTCACATATTCCCATGCCTTCTTCCACAACAACCCTATTCCTGCTTGTCTTGTTGTTCTCCCTCCACCCTGTCTGTGTGCTCACCCTTCCCATACCTTGCTCTCATTTCTCTGCAGGCAATTTTTGATGAGAAAAAAAAAACCCACACCTTTGACACTAGCTGCACACACACTTACGCTTGCACCCATCCCTGTGCAAGCTCTGCTGGTCACAAGGAAATAGGAGTACCGTTATGACGGGAGAATCTGGAAGAGTTATACAATGTAACGGTAAGATAAGAGGTTACAAATACCTGCCATAGATTTATAGCTGGCAGTAAAAATGATGGTAAGTGTTGTTTTTTACAGTAAATAAAAATCGCAATCATGCTACAGGAGGGGCCATTTTCAAATTACAGCAAGTGTCTCGAAATAGAAGAGAAAAAAAAAAGACAGATCCAGTCTACAGACTCTGGGAAAGTAGAGGAGGAAGAAAGGACATCTCAGTCCAGAGCGTGGGGGAACCATCAGAAAGAGACTCAAAGCAATTCTGCCTTAATTGTGCCAGGTGTAAGGTGAGCAGAGAATTACTTTGACAGGCTTTCATGATGCTACTGCATTACGCTCCAAGCAATAAAGCACTTTCACAAAATCCAAGTGACTCTTGTTCCCTGAGTTTTTCAGCCTTGCAAGGGCTGACAAGTCCTGTTAGGTAGGAAGATAGAGAAAAAGATTTGAAATCACAATATACTGTATACTGTATTTTTCGGACTACAAGACACACCGGAGTATAAGACGCACCAAGATTTCGAAGAGGAAAACAGGAATAAAATAGTTTTTGGCCTCTGCCCGTCCAGTTTTTGCCTTCCCCGGCCCCCTGGAGCACTCTGCAGGCCCCCAAACCCTCTGCACATCCCCTTTTTGTGAAAAACGGGCCTGTTTTTTAGTGAAAATGAGATGCATAGGGCAGAGTTTGGGGAGGCCAAAAATGGCTGTATTCGGTGTATAAGATGCACCAACATTTCCACCTTCTTTTAGGGGGCAAAAAAGTGGGTCTTATACTCTGAAAAGTATGATATGTGTGTGCATTTGTGTGTGTACGTATGTATATACACATATATACATACATATGTGTGGGTAATGCAATATATATGTGTGTGTGTGTACAGGTAGTCCTGGAGCCCAAAATTTCTGTTGTTAAGTGAGACATTTGTTAAGTGAGTTTTGCCCCACTTTACGACTTTTCTTGCCACAGTTGCTAAGTGAATCACTGCAGTTGACAAGTTAGTAGTCTAGCTGTTAAGTGAATCTGGCTTCCTTCATCGATTTTGCTTGTCAGAAGGTCACAAAAGGAGATCACATAACCTGGGAACACAGCAACAGTCATAAATATGAATTATTATTATTATTTATTATTATTATTATTTAATCATATTTATATACCGCCCTATCTCCCGAAGGACTCGGGGCGGTTAACAGGCACTTAAAAAACATATAAATACATAAATACAACATAAAAACAATTAAAAAACTTATTCTAAAAGCCCGATAGTTAAAATTATGATTAAAAATATAAAACTAAAACCCAATTTAAAACCCATAAATTTAAAATCTAACTCAGTCCCGCGCAAATAAATAAGTGTGTTTTAAGCTCGCGGCGGAAGGTCCGAAGGTCCGGAAGCTGACGAAGTCCTGGGGGCAGTTTGTTCCAGAGGGTGGGAGCCCCCACAGAGAAGGCCCTTCCCCTGGGCGTCGCCAGACGACATTGCCTCGCTGACGGCACCCTGAGGAGTCCCTCTCTATGATAGCGCACGAGTCAGTGAGAGGTATTCGGTCGCAGTAGGCGGTCCCGTAAGTAAATCACTTCTTGGGCATTTGAATTTTGACCACACGATCATGGGGATGCTGCAAAGGTTGTAACCGTGGAAAATGGTCATAAGTCACTTTTTTCAGTGGCCGTTGTAACTTTGAATGATCACTAAATGAACTGTTATAAGTCAAGGAGTGTGTGTGTGTATGAGTGTGTGTATGTGTGTGTGTGTGTGTGTATGAAAGATAGGTCCTTGAAAATTGTACATGTTTATGGATTTCTGAACTTGAAATTAGCTTCTACTCCCAGCCTCTATTCCATCATTTTGATCCTAGCCACGCCTTTGTTGATGGGATGCCCCGAATGTGGCTTTGAGGATTGTTCTTCATGCTTCAACAAAGCAGAGGCAGCACCTGTGGCATTGTCCATTTTCTTCTTCTAATCTCCTTCTCCTGACTGAATAGAACTATAAGGAAGCGGCCCCCAATCTTTTGGTCACCACAGACCAGTTCCGTGGAGAGAGGATTTTCCACAAACCAGAGGGGGTGTGATTTTGTGTGCTGTCTGCATCCCATCAGGTGCAGATGGGCCTTTGTTTGTTTGCGCGACATGGTTCCTGGCATGCCACAGCCCAGTGCCGGTCCATGGATGGTTGGGGATCCCTGCTATAAGGTCAGTGATAAGTAGTTGTTAACAGTTAAAAGAAATGAATCCAACAGTGAAGCTATTTCTTACAAGGAGCAGATCATCGGATGCAAGATCAGACTGATGGTAAGAATTTTGAACCCCTGCAAAAAGTTCACAGCCCCAGTTCATATCAGCACAAATTTTCTTTAAGTTCTACATTACTTACCGTATATACTCGAGTATAAGCCGAGTTTTTCAGCACGTTTTTTGTGCTGAAAAACGTCCCCTCGGCTTATACCCGAGCCTACGTCTTCGGGAACCCCGCACAGGAGGGGGTACCGAACGGACTCCCATGGGAGGGACGGGGAGCGGGCCCGCCGAGGTCTCGCGGGATTTGTCGCCCCCAGGCCGGCCCCCATTCCCGTGTCTGGTGGGCGGACGCGCAAACTTGGCGGACTGTGCATTGGCGCGGGAAGCCCTGGTGGTGCAGTGAGAGGGCTGGGCAGGAGCCGCCAGCCTTCTCGGCTGAGGAGGAGGTTTCCCGACCGCCGCCGCCGCCGCGAGAGCCACCCAAAGGCCAGAAGAAAGGTCATTCCATCGAGTATGGATGGCGGCTCTTCCTCCGCTTACCCATGCTGTGCGAGCCCGGCTGGGCTGCAACCCCGCCGCCGCCGCTCCTTCCTCAGCCTCCCGGGCTCGCGCCTAGCAGCCGCCAAGCTCAGGCGGACTCGGCAGCTCCCCATCAGCACTCGCACGGCGCGATTCGGGCAGGAGGAGTCGGGCTCGCTCTGTGGCGGTGGCGCCCGCCGCCGCCGCCGCCGACGCCACCGCCACAGAGCGAGCCCGACTCCTCCTGCCCGAATCGCGCCGCGCAGTGCTGATGGGGAGCTGCCGAGTCCGCCTGAGCTTGGCAGCTGCTAGAGCGCGAGCCCCGGGAGGCTGAGGAAGGAGCGGCGGCGGGGTTGCAGCCCAGCCGGCTCGCACAGCATGGGTAAGGCGGGAGAGGAAGGAGCCTTCGCCCATTACTCGATGGAATGACCTTTTCTTCTGGCCTTTGGGTGGCTCGCGCTGCAGCTCAGGGTCGGGAAACCCTCCTCCTCAGCCGAGAAGGACTGCACCGCCAGGGCTTCCCCGCGCCAATCCATAGCCTGGCGGGAGTTACTGCGGCTCACCCGGCTCCCGCCCCAACTGGTGGTATTGGGGCAGCTGCTGCCGCTTAGCAAAAAGGTCGCCGCCCAAAACTCCTCGCCTTCTCCTGGGAAGGGCTGGATGGCTAGCCGGAAGGGTTGAATAAGCCAACCTCCTCCCTCCTCCCTCCTCTCCCCGCAAGCGAAAGAGCTTTCCGCTGGAAGAGAGAGAGAGAGAGAAAGGAGGGCCGTTCCTCCTTCTTTCATTCTTTCTTCTCCTCCGTGCTTCAGAAGCTGGGCGTGTGTGCGCGCCTAGTCCCCTTCTGTTCAGCGCTGGAAGAGAGAGAGAGAGAGAGAAAGGAGGGGCCGTTCCTCCCCTTCTTTCATTCTTTCTTCTCCCTCCGTGCTTCACCGTACTGGGCGACCTGGAGCAGCTGCTCTTCAGCCAGATGCTCGGTGAGTCAGCCCGTCCCCTTCCTTCCCGTGGGGGTCTGCCTTGCTGGTGAAGGTTATTGGGGCTTTTGAGCAAGGGAGGAGGAACGCGAGCACCGCCTTTCGCGCTGGCATTCCGGGATTTCCCTTTGTTTAGAGCTGGGAATCCTCCTTCCCCCTTTTGCACTCCCTCCCTCCCTCCCTCCCTCTCTCTCTCTCTCTCTCTCTCACACACACACACACACACACACACACACACAGACTTCTAAAGTCGATTGGCACAATGCTAAGCAAACACAGCAGTGGGTCAAGGGTGAAGGGCTAGGAACCTGGCAGGTGAAAGGTTGAGCGACATGAAAGGCAAAGACCACAATTGTTTTAAGAAAGAAGCTTTAGCAGGGAGGGGGGGATGGGAGGGTGTTTTAAGTTTTGGCAAACAGCCAGGCCAACTGTATTGGAGAAGGTCACACAACTGGCCTTAACATTTTAGCTGCTGTCTTTTTCCTCACACTTGGGTTTAATGATATTAGAGACCCTTATTGCCCTGCCAAAAAAAAAAAGAGCCACCCCAACGTCTATGAAAATTAACCTTCTCTGCCAAGAGACACTGTGCAGGGTATTTTCACTATTGGTGTGCATACAGGCTTAGATTTGTGCTGGGTTCTTAGTGCTTAGAGCACTGACCTTCAGAGGCACCCTGGTCCCTTGGAAGCTAAAGGAGGACTCATTTTCATGCTTGCAGTTGTATTGTCAATTTCTGTGAGACAATGTTGTTGAAGTAACTCACTCACTCATTCATTCATTCATTCATTCCTTGTGTGTCCAATCACACTTAGCCAATAAAAATTCTATTCTATTCTATTCTATTCATTCATTCATTCATTTTATTTTGTCAAATACATATTAAATAATTATATAAATATAAGCATGAATTGAATACATAAAAGGAATACAACTAAAGGGAACATTAGGACAGGGACGGTAGGCACGCTGGTGCTCTTATGCACGCCTTACAGACCTCTTAGGAATGGGGTGAGGTCAATACTAGATAGTCTTTGGTTAAGGCTTTGGGGATTTTGGGAAGAGACCAGAGTCAGGTAGCACATTCCAGGCATTAACAACTCTGTTACTGAAGTCACATTTTCTGCAATCTAGATTGGAGAGGTTCACTTTTAAGTTTGAATCTATTGTGTTCTCGTGTATTGTTGTGGTTGAAGCTGAAGTAGTCATTGATAGGAAGTACATTGTAGCAGATAATTTTATGAGCTATGCTCAGGTCATACCAAAGGCGGCGTAGTTCTAAATTTTCTAATGCTGGGAATCCTCCTTCCCCCTTTTGCACTTTTATTGTTTTTCGTTCAAATAAATATTCATGTTATTTTACTTGGCTCTATCTTTATTTTTTACATTGACCAGTAGCTGCCTCATTTCCCACCCTCGGCTTATACTCGAGTCAATAGTTTTTCCCAGTTTTTGTGGTAAAATTAGGTGCCTCGGCTTATATTCGGATCGGCTTATACTCGAGTATATACGGTACATTCCCTCCTTGCTGTTTTTAAAATTATTAGCTGAATAATTTTCACAACCCAGGTGAAGATGTTAAATATCGTAACCGAGTTAACTCACTGCAGATAATACTTTAATTTGACTTAATCACCTGCTTGTGACTGATCAGTTCTTGAAATAATATATACACCATTTTTGGTAGAGAATACGTATTCCTATCCAGAAGCTCTGTGTTAGGCAAAGTGATTCATTTTTTTTCAATCAAGGGATGACAATCATATTTAAAGTTCAGCCATCAGGGTAGGGGAGTAGTTACCTACTCTGGTGCCATGATTCCTTTTTATTACTGCCTATAAAAAGATAAAGGAGCCCTCTACAGGCATTCAGAAGCTTAGGAAATGCAACACGAGAGAGAATGAGATACAGCATGAATAAGGCTGAAATTCCTTCCTTGTTCTCAGTGTACAGGATGGAATGTGTGTTTATGTATGTGTATACAACTACATCTATCTGTCTGTCTGTCTGTCTGTCTATCTATCTATCTATCTATCTATCTATCTATCTATCTATCTATCTATCTATCTATTTATCTATCTATCATCTATCCATTGAAACAAGATTTCATAAGCTCAAACTGTCCAAGGAGCTGCTGATCCAATTCTACAGAGGAATTATTGAGTCTGTCATTTGCACCTCTATAACTGTCTGGTTCGGTTCTGCAACCCAACAAGAAAAACACAGACTTCAGAGGATAATTAGAACTGCAGAAAAAATAATTGCTACCAACCTGCCTTCCATTGAGGACCTGTATACTGCACGAATCAAGAAGAGGGCCGTGAAAATATTTGCAGATTCTTCACATCCTGGACATAAACTCCTACCCTCAAAACGACGCTATAGAGCACTGCACACCAGAACAACTAGACACAAGAACAGTTTTTTCCCGAAGGCCATCACTCTGCTAAACAAATAATTCCATCAACACTGTCAGACTATTTACTGAATCTGCACTACTATTAATCGTTTCATAGTTCCCATCACCAATCTCTTTCCACTTATGACTGTATGACTATAACTTGTTGCTGGCAATCCTTATGATTTATATTGATATATTGACCATCAATTGTGTTGTAAATGTTGTACCTTGATGAACGTAACTTTTCTTTTATGTACACTGAGAGCATATGCACCAAGATATATTCCTTGTGTGTCCAATCACACTTGGCCAATAAAATTCTATTCTATTCTATTCTAAATATGAAATTAGATGTGTGTTTGTACATTAGAAATCAACATTAGAAATAGAAGTTAGACTTATATACCGCTTCATAGTGCTTTTACAGCCCTCTCTAAGCAGTTTTACAGAGTCAGCCTATTGCCCCCAACAATCTAGGTCCACATTTTACCAACCTCAGAAGGATGGAAGCTGAGTCAACCTTGAGCCTGGTGAGATTTCAACTGCCAAACAGCTGGTAGTTTGCAGTCAGCAGAATTAGCCTGCAATACTGCATTCTAACTACTGCACTACCATGACTCTTGGGGGGGGGGGGAGCAGAAAAAGAACCAGGACCTGAAGGAGGAACTGTAAAGGATGTGAAAAGCAAACGGCAAAGTGGTTCCAGTAGTGGTGGAAGCACTGAAGGCTTTGACTCTTAAACTGGGAGAATGGCTTCAACAGATCCTAGGAACATCATCAAAGCTCTCTGTTTAGAAGACTGCAGTGCTAGGAACAGTTACAATACAGCACAGAAACTCAAGACCCATAGTAGAGGACCCAAGATTGAGGCAGACACAGACCAGTGGTAGGTTGCTGCGAACCGGTAGTAAAAGTAGTGGGAGGCTCTGCCCACCTGTCTGGATGTAATTATGGACAATCTGTGCATGCACAGAACCCACCCCTGACACAGACCACCCATAGGGATAAGAGGATCAAGATCAAGGATAAAAATATCTAAAGAAACAACTGGCCCACACCAGGAAATTTCAGTTTAGCCCTTCTGGGTCCATAGCCAAATCTTGTGAGTCTGAGATTAAAAACATGGATTTTGTGGCATAAGTAATTTTGAATTCAGTTCACAAAAGTGTAGAGAAGACTACCAAACTTTCTTAAGATTTCACATATGCATGTATATGTGTGTGTGTGTGTGTATGCTGGCAATCCTTATGATTTATATTGATATATTGATCATCAATTGTGTTGTAAATGTTGTACCTTGATGAACGTATCTTTTCTTTTATGTACACTGAGAGCATATGCACCAAGACAAATTCCTTGTGTGTCCAATCACACTTGGCCAATAAAAAATTCTATTCTATTCTATTCTATTCTATTCTATTCTATTCTATTCTATTCTATTCTATTCTATTCTATATATTGTAATATATGTTTTCTGAGGTTTTCGTGGGTGTTTGTATGTAGGTCTTTGGTTATTTGGGTTTTTTCCCGTGTAAAATTGGAAGTGTCTTGACAACGTTTCGACGAAGTCTCATTCATCATCGTCAGGCTGATATTATCAGCTTCATGCTTCTAGGAGCAATATATATATATATAAAATGTAAAAACACATTCATATATATATTAGTGCACATACACATAAATATACATAAACACACTCTCAAAGAATAAGTCTAAAATATCCATGGTGGAACTTTTGGTATCTTCAATTTTCTGCCTAATATTGGCTCAACTGAACTTTAAATATTTCTGTTTATGTATTCAGTTTACTGTAGTCCTAAACGTTCCTTAGTTCTTTCAAATCCGAAAGTGCCACATGGGCTTTCAGTCAAGATTTTTTTTAAAAACAAACAAACAGCAAACAGATGGTTTAAAATATTATATTGGAAAAGATTTCATCCCATAATGCATTTTCTCCGGTTATATGAAACATTTTATAGAACATGACACAGCTACAGTAATGTTTCTGCTAGGATCTGATGAGATCAGGTGTTACAATGCATTCTATTTTGTTTCAGTGTCATGCTGCATAAGTAAAGATTTGTCTCTCAAAATAGGTAATAACATGTCAGTGTTTTGAAAGCAGCCCATTTAAATTAGTAGTTTCTGCCATGTTTTTCCCTTTTCCCCAAGGAATTGCTACAGAAGTTTATGAAGGACACCTGGGATCCATCCAGATAGAGAGAGGTGTTTAAACAAAGGGAGAATGTCAAATAAGTGTCAGTATCTGATGTGGTGTTTTTTTTAAAAAAAAATTCTATACAAGAAATATGTTTTCCTTTGTTGTTCTGCATTATTGTTCATGTACTATGATGAAGAGCAATCAGTTGATAAATCCATGACTTTTGTTGTTTTGGTTGAGAGCGAGCGAGCAAGAGAGATTGTGTTGCTGGAATAAATGGCATAAGACAACTTTTACATTCCTGATATCATGACTGGCCCTAAATACTTCAGAAATCAGACAAGAGAAGCATAAGTAAAGAAGCCAGGTCAGATAGTGCTGTGACTGCTTCTTCAAAACTGTTATATATATTTTTTTCAAAATAGAAGAAAGAAAACATTATTAGGACAATACAAAGCATTTGAAAAAGGTGTTTTGCTTTGTACATATATTATTGACTTATACCCTCATCTTTCTGCCTCGTGCAGGACTCAAGGGGTTATACAGTTTTATTTACCATATACTATGTAAATACATTTTATACACACACACGCTCACACCCGCACATGCGTGCGCGCATGCACACACACACACACACACACACACACACACATATACACACACACACACACCCTGTTTCCTCCAAAATAAGACAATAATAAGCCCAATCAGGCTTTTGAGTGCATGGCAATAAGACCAAGCGCTTATTTCAGGTTTGAAAAAAATATTATATATATTATATATATGTTATATTATAAATATATATATATAAATAAATATATAAATATTATAAATATTATATATATGTTTTCGTAGGTTTTCACGGGTACATGTATGCAGGTTTTGGTATGTTCATTTACACGGGAAAAGACCCAAACATACCAAAACCTGCATATATATATATATATATAGAGAGAGAGAGAGAAAATGGATTGACTATATTCAACGTAGATATCAGACTAAGAGTTATCAGACTGTTTTTGAATGATTATGATGTATTATTTTTGATTGTTTTCGGGGGAAGTTAGGAATTGATGATTGTAGGGGTATAATTAAGTTGGGATGAAAATTTTTTAGCATATGTTTGTTTTATTTTTAACTATACCTTGTGTTCGTTCCGGGAAGTCGGGGGGGGAGGGGGGTTGTGAAGGGAGGGGGAGAGGGGGGGAAGGGGGGAAAATTTTGTAAAACTTTTTGAATAAAAAAAAAGAGAGAGAGAGAGAGAGAGACAGACAGACAGACAGACAGACACACAGACACACAGACAGACACACAGACAGAGAGACAGAGAGACAGACAGAGACAGAGGGAGGGAAAGAGATACACACACACACACAAACAAAATGGAATTATGGCAGTGAAAATCAAAATTAAACAAGTTCATTATAATAATACTGAAACATCAGAAGAGATCTTATTTTTATCATCTATTTAAATGCTGGGAGTCATGGAGAAAACCACTTAGAGTCCAAAACCATTTGATGGCACATAATCAATCTCTCAATCAGATGCTGAGAGAGGGGAGGGCAAATGTACCTCCTTAGGGATAACATTCATAGCCAAAGGAGATGACCCTGTTCTTCCAAAACTCAAGCATCTGGCCATAAGAGGATCTTCAGAAGAGCAGAATGGTTGGGGTTTTTTTTTTAAGCATTCAACAGCTTCAGAAGATGCAAAAAGGAGAACTGAGGATGGCACACAGCCTGAGACTACGCCTTATCATCCCTGCTTAGGAAAACTTGTGAACTCAGCCATTTAAGGTTTTTGGAACAAACCATAGTTAGCAGAATTGAAGTTCAGCATGGTGCATTAAGCCACACCATATACTTAAGCCAAGATGCAACAACCTTTTCCATCATCAAAAACTATGCTTTACAGCTATATATTTAGAAATCTCAGGAGTGAACCATTTTTGTTTGTTGCACAAGGCTATCTGTATTAGAGTTGTGCAGCACTGAGGAAAATATAACCTGGAGCCTATGGGAATATTTCACACAGCATCTATTGAAAACTCTCTACAGCAGGGGTGTCAAACTCAAGGCCCATGGGGTGCTTGGATCTGGCCCATGGGGCCACCCTGGAAACAGCGAAGGACCGGCCTGCAGTGCCTCTGCCAGTGAAAATGGCACTCAGGAGGGCTGTGAGCAGGCTGCAGGATCTGGTCACGCCCACCCTGGCCACACCCACTTGGCCCCCCTGAGGTCAAACACAATGGCCCTCAATGATGCGGCTCTCAAAGAAATCGAGTTTGATACCCCTGCTCTACAGTATCTCCCAGGATCCTGTGGCTGTTTTCGATATAGCTGCAGCATGATTCCAGGAAAAGAAACATTTGGGTCAAGTTGACAGATGTTATACATGATCCAAAGTTTTTTTTTCCCCTTGGGAACTGAAGGGCTCTATGTAGACACTGACTTGAGTCAGACCATATTCTCCTTCAAGCAGACCAGATGTGAGCCCCGCAAGGTACACCAGATCAGGATACCAATCCCACAGGAACATTACAAGTATGTTTATCAAAATAAACAACAGTAACAGAATCTTCCATGCCTAGTTTTGATTTACCTTCCCTCTTTCTTATATTCGAGTGAATCAAGGAGGGACCAGCCTGAGTCACTTCTGAATAATACCATGCTTCCCTGGAAAACCCAAACATTTCAGCCCTCTTTGAATCTATTAAATTTATTGTCTATTCCCCTCAGGGCCATCTCTCTGACTCTCTACACCAAAGTAGAGGGGGACATTCATAAAATATGAATATCTGCAGTACATATGAGGCCTTGCCACCATTTGCCTCCCACCGACCCGTGCGCTCCCACAGAGAGGGACTCCTTAGGGTGCCGTCAGCCAAGCAATGTCGGCTGGCGGCCCCCAGGGGAAGGGCCTTCTCTGTGGGGGCTCCTACCCTGTGGAACGAACTTCCCCCTGGACTCCGACAACTTCCTGACCGTCGGACCTTCCGCCGCGAGCTGAAGACGTACCTATTTTTCCGCGCAGGACTGGCATAGATTTTTTAGATGTTATTATTGTTTTTAATTTTAATTGGTTTTTTGGGTTTTAAATGTATTTTAAATTTTTGGGCCAAATTTGAATAAGTTTTTTATTTATTGTTTTATCTGTATTGTATTTATTGACTGTTTGTTTTTATTGTGACTGTTCACCGCCCTGAGTCCTTCGGGAGAAGGGCGATATACAAATTAAATATTTTATTATTATTATTATTATTATTATTATTATTATTGTTGTTGTTGTTGTTGTTGTTGTTGTTGTTGTTGTTGTTGTTGTTGTTGGCTCCATGCGGGGGCCCTGCTTGCTTCTGCTCTGCAAGAAGAGAAATATATTTCGGCCTGTTGTCTCAGTTGGCACTCCAAAAGTAAAAAGTTGGCTACAATCCATTATTTGGTTTGCAAGAAGACCCACTTCAAAAAGATAAACTATTCAGCACAACGGGGCTTGTTCTCAGTTACATATGCTTGGACCAATAGAGTCAAAGGAATCTAACTTTATAGGGTTTAGAATACTGTTTGCTGGGGCTGCAATTTAAAATCATATCTGTCCAATGTTCGGAGAACCATTTCAAAATGCAAAGCTGTAGAGCCACATGGCAAAATGCATTTATACAATAAAGCGAAACACTTGATAAAATCAGTATTTGACAGATACCAAAAGAATGTTTACAAAAGAAATTGAAAGGTGTGGGATTTATTGAAAAGACATCTGTCTAGTATGGTATGACAGGCTAATAAAAAAGGGTTGGCTAAACTTTTTTAGATGAACAAAACTAATCAGATTTTCAGAACATATGCTTGATATTTTTTTTTTAAAAAAACGGTCTTTCTTTTTCTCCCAGAAAGGGGACAGAAAGAATTTACGAGTGCTCCATTATTCACATCATTTTTAAGCTTCTGTCAACACTTTGCTGAGAAATATTACTTGTTTTCACCAAGCTGTTTCTTTAAAAAAAAATACTTACAGATATTCACGGTCCAATCTTTGATTCATCTACTCAGAAATAAGGGGGAGGGGGAGGGGCAAAGGGAGGGGGGAGGAAGGGATATATATAGAGAGAGCCATACCCTTCTGGGATTCAAACCTGGGCTTGCTTGCATATTAGGCAGATGTAAAGGTAAATGTAAAGGTAAAGGTTCCCCTTGCACATACATGCTAGTCGTTGCTGACTCTAGGGGGCGGTGCTCATCTCCGTTTCAAAGCCAAAGAGCCAGTGCTGTCCAAACATGTCTCCGTGGTCATGTGGCCGGCATGACTCAACGCCAAAGGCGCACGGAACGCTGTTACCTTCCCACCAAAGGTGGTCCCTATTTTTTCTACTTGCATTTTTACGTGCTTTCGAAACTGCTAGGTTGGCAGAAGCTGAGACAAGTAACGGGAGCTCACCCTGTTACACGGCAGCACTAGGGATTCGAACCACTGAGCTGCTGAACTTTCGATCAACAAGCTCAACATCCTAACCCCTGAGCCACCTAGGCAGATGTATTAACCACTAAATATGCAAGCAAGCCCAGAAGCTGATGAGAACTAAATAGCTTGAAATAGATTTATACTAGTCTCCCTTTATTTCTTTATCAGTAAATATAAATTTAACACAAAATAGTTTGTCATGAAAGCGATTGCCTGTGAGGGCTCCTGGATTGGGGCTGAAAGGCAAAAGGGAAGCAGTATGTTCCCTCCCATATTTGGTTAGACCAGGTTGCTTCGATAGGAAAAAAAACACTTAATTTTTCCCCTGGTACAGCTGACAAAGTGAGGAGAACCTGTGGCTTAGAGGTTAATATATTTGCCTAATATGCAAGCAAGTCCAGGTTCAAATCCCAGAAGGGTATAGCCAGCTGATGAGAGCTAAATAGCTTGAAATAGATCTAAACTAGTTTCCCTTTGTTTCTTTGTCAGTAAATATAAATTTAACATGAAATAGTTTGTCGTGAAAACGACTGCTTGTGAGGGCTCCTGGATTGGGGCTGAAAGGTGAAATATATATATATATATATATGTATATGTATATTTGTTTTCTGAGGTTTTGTATATGTATATATATATATATCCTCAAAGGGGCAAGGTTTCATGTTTTATTTAAGCCAAAGGTTTCAAAATAATGTAACTGCCTTATTGAGACGAAGACAGCCATGGTATTTATTTTATTTATTTATTTATAATTGAATTTCTATACCGCCCTTCTCCCGAAGGACTCAGGGCGGTTTACAGCCATATTAAAATACACATATAAATAACAATATTTTAAAAACGAATTAAAACCAAATATTTAATGGCCAAAACAGCTAAAACGGTCAAAGACCGATTTAAAACCCGTTTAAAATTACAATAAAATATTTCTTACAATAAAATATTTCTTAGGCTAGTCCCGCACGATGAAATAATAAAGTCTTCAGTTCACGTTTGAAGGCCCGGAGGTCGGGGAGTTGTCATAATCCCGGAGGCAGCTCGTTCCATAGGGCCGGTGCTGCCACAAAGAAGGCCCTCCCCCTGGGGGCCGCCAACCGACATCTTATTTTATCTTATTTTCCATTTTGGGGGATAATATTGTAAGGATCAAGTTGAACATTTTTCAGAATACAATGACGTTGATTTGTCAGCCTGTTTAAAAAAAGACAAGGGCCATCTATGGATGTATATCTGCATTCAGAAGTCAACACTAGATCTGTTCAGTTGTGCTTCGTTTTACTTTGTTTTTCAATCTTACAATGGACATCCCTTTTTGTGCATGAGCCTGCTTTTCTGTGTGCAACATGGAACATGAGTTTTATCTTCAGCTTCATCAGACATCAGAAATGCAGATAAAGGCACAGTTGCTCCAAATAAGGTTTCCCTAAGTATAATTAAATTTTCTTCGCTACTTTTCTGCAACCATTGTGTATATAACACTTATTGTGCTGTTATTTTTTAATAAAATTGATTGAAAATGTTATTTCTATCACCTATTTTAGCAACTACTTTGGGCCATAACAAAATTAGAAAGTGGCCATATAGAATAAATAGCTTTGTTCTCTATATAATTCATCCAGTTGTTTTGACAACTTATATCTGGAATGAGTGCAATATGAAAGTGAATCATAATATGGCATGGAAGTCTTCCACTTTTGGATTAAAGAATGGGAACAAATCAACTGAAATATTCTTCATATAGCATCAAAGCAAGATATATAGTATCTTCATAGAGGAATGGGAAATGATAAATATATTCATTTCTCCCAGGTTATATAGGAGCTGGTTTTGTTTTGTTTTTAGACTTAAGCAAAGGGAATTGTAGCCATATTTTTCTCATATTTTTCTTTGTTAGCAAATTGGATTTTCTGCTGAAGTCTTGTATAACATAACAATAAGAATGTTGAACAGAAATTGAAAAAGAGATTATTTATTATTTATTTATTTATTTCTCACAACAGTATATATAAGCATAAGCATGAAATAACTATACGATATATAAGCATATATATAAGCATAAGTATGTAATAACTATACAAAATTGGATACAATCAAGGGAACATTAGGACAGGAACGGTAGGCACGTTGGTGCACTTATGCACACCCCTTACAGACCTCTTAGGAATGGGATGAGGTCAATAGTAGATAGTTTTTGGTTAAAGCTTTGGGGATTTTGGGCAGAGACCACAGAGTCTGGTAGTGCATTCCAGGCATTAACAACTCTGTTACTGAAGTCATATTTTCTGCAATCAAGATTGGAGCGGTTCACATTAAGCTTAAATCTATTGTGCTCGTGTATTGTTGTGATTGAAGCTGAAGTAGTCTTCAACTGGAAGGATATTGTAACAGATGATTCTATGAGTTAAACTCAGGTCATGTCGAAGGCGGCGTAGTTCTAAATTTTCTAAACCCAGGATTCCAAGTCTGGTGGGATAAGGTATTTTGTTGTAATCAGAGGAGTGGAGAACTCTTCTAGTAAAATATTTTTGGAAACGCTCAATTGTATTAATGTCCGAAATGAGGTATGGGTTCCAGACAGGCGAGCTGTATTCAAGAATTGGTCTAGCAAATGTTTTATATGCTCTGGTTAGTAGTGTAGTGTTTCTGGAGAAGAAGCTACACAACATTAAGTTTACAACTCTTAAAGCCTTTTTTGCGATGTAGTTGCAGTGGGCTTTGGCACTTAGATCATTTAATATGAAAACTCCAAGGTCTTTAATGGGGTGGGGGTCATCTGTAAGGTAATGTCCATCGAGTTTGTATTTAGTGTTTAGATTCTTTTTTCCAGTGTGTAAGACAGAGCATTTGCTGGTTGAGATTTAGAGTTGCCAAGTTTTTGACCATTCTGACACAAAGTCAAAGTCTTTTTGAAGGGTAGCTGTATTGTTGCTAGTGTTAAATAGTTTAACATCGTCAGCGAAGAGAACACAATTACTTATAATATGGTCACAGAGATCATTAATGTATAATATGAAGAGTGTTGGTCCAAGAACGCTGCCTTGGGGAATGCCGCTATTGACAGGAACAGCATTTGGTAGTGCATTCCAGGCATTAACAACTCTGTTACTGAAGTCATATTTTCTGCAATCAAGATTGGAGCGGTTGACATTAAGCTTAAATCTATTGTGAGCTCGTGTATTGTTGCAATTGAAGCTAAAGTAGTCTTCAACAGGAAGGACATTGTAACAGATGATTCTATGAGTTAGGCTCAGGTCTTGTCGGAGTCGATGGAGTTCTAAATTTCCTAAACCCAGGATTTCAAGTCTGGTGACATAAGGTATTTTATTGTATTCAGAGGAGTGGAGAACTCTTGTAAAATATTTCTGGACACGCTCAATTGTATTGATGTCAGAGATGTGGTATGGGTTCCAGACAGTCGAGCTGTATTCAAGAATTGGTCTAGCAAATGTTTTATATGCTCTGGTTAGTAGTGTAGTGTTTCTGGAGAAGAAGCTACACAACATTAAGTTTACAACTCTTAAAGCCTTTTTTGCGATGTAGTTGCAGTGGGCTTTGGCACTTAGATCATTTAATATGAAAACTCCAAGGTCTTTAACGGGGTGGGGGTCATCTGTAAGGTAATGTCCATCGAGTTTGTATTTAGTGTTTAGATTCTTTTTTCCAGTGTGTAAGACAGAGCATTTGCTGGTTGAGATTTAGAGTTGCCAAGTTTTTGACCATTCTGACACAAAGTCAAAGTCTTTTTGAAGGGTAGCTGTATTGTTGCTAGTATTAAATAGTTTAACATCGTCAGCGAAGAGAACACAATTACTTATAATATGGTCACAGAGATCATTAATGTATAATATAAAGAGTGTTGGTCCAAGAACACTGCCTTGGGGAATGCCGCTATTGACAGGAACAGCATTTGATAGGGCACTGCCTATTTTGACCACTTGTTGTCTGTTTGACAGGAACGCTGTTATCCAATTGTGGAGGGGTCCGGAGATGCCGTAGGATTTTAGTTTTAGGAGAAGTTTGTCATGTACCACTGAGTCAAAAGCTTTACAGAAGTCTATGTAAATTGTATCTATTGCTTTGCCCTGATCAAGATTTGTAGTCCATATGTTTTTGCAGTGAAGAAGTTGTAAATTACAGGATAATTTTTTTCTGAAACCATATTGTTTATTAGAGAGTAGGTTTTTTGTTTCTAGGTGGAGGGTAATGGATTGGTTGATGATTGATTCCATTACTTTGCAGTTGACGCAGCATAAAGAAATTGGTCTGTAATTTTCAACTAGGCTGGGGTCTCCTTTTTTGAAGAAAGGGATGATCGTGGCTAGTGACCATAGTTTGGGAAGGGAGCTGGTCGTGAAAGCTTTTTCAAAGATTATGCTTTGGGGTTCTGCTATATTAGTGGAAAGCTTTTTTAAATTTGTGCAAAGCTTTGTTAAAGATCATGTTATGAACTGATCGAGGAGAAGTTTTAGGTTTTAGGGACATTGTGGGAAAATGAAAGAGTGAAATAAAACAACGAGAAAGAAAGAAGGAAGGAAGGAAGGAAGGAAGGAAGGAAGGAAGGAAGGAAGGAAGGAAAGAAAGAAAGAAAGGAGGAGGAGGGGGACAGGGGAAGGAAAGAAGGAAGGAAGGAAGGAAGGAGGGAAGGAAGGAAGGAAGGAAAGAAAGAAAGAAAGAAAGGAGGAGGAGGGGGACAGGGGAAGGAAAGAAGGAAGGAAGGAAGGAAGGAAGGAAGGAAGGAAGGAAGGAAGGAAGGAAGGAAGGAAGACCTGGTGCTGAGAAGCATGAGAAGAAAGAGAACATCACTCAAGAAAATGTCAACTTGGGATTCCGAGAAAGTCTGTGATATCCCACTATATTGCTACAGAACAATAAATGAGCTGATAATAGAAGGACACTAACACAAAGAAAAAAATATCAATCAAAAAGAGTAAAATTGGGAATTGTTGAAAGGACCAGTTGTCAAGTCAACTAATGTGTTCATTTTCAGCCAACCATCTTTTCACAGGAAGATTATTGTTTTGGCCTAAAGAAGAAACTCATGCAGAGCTTACTTTTGTCAACATCAAACCTAGAGCTTCTTGGCAGGTGTAAGATTTGAGCACTGTTTTTCTTTTTTAAAAAAATAAACAACAATAGCGAAACCACAGCTTTCTGCTAGTCATGTTAGAGGACAAAAATGGAAACAAAGTCAACAGGAATAGGCAGAGTTTGAGGGGACATACAGAGATTGAAAGGTCATTTTTTGATTCAAAGTTGGCTGAACTTAAATTCTACAGCAATCATTTCCACAATTCTGTCCTTTTCCATTCAGTTTGAATGGAACTCCCATTATCCAGAGCCATCATAACTGGGATAATAAGATTTATATTATCTAACATATTTAGAAATCAGCAACTGAAAAATATTTTATTTTATTTTATATTTCATTTATTATTTTATTCTATTATTTTATTTTGTTTTATTATTTTGTTTTATTATTTTATTTATTTATATAGCTGCCAGTTTTTGAACCAACCCTGGGTGTCTTCCAATCAAAAGTTAAAATAATACATAAAACAATATTAAAATGATAAAACTAAGCACATTAAAAGATTAGAAACAAGAAAACCTGGCACCAAGTCAAACTCCTAATGTGCACTTATCCAATCTTGCTGTCTAGACAAATTTTGCCAGCACATAAGAAGTGTCTGGGTTTAAATTTGATAAAAGAAAATTGACATGATGGTATCTGGTCTATTTGAGTATTTGACCAAAGAAGTATTATCATTTGATGTTGGGAGTCATTGTAGACAGTGCAGTACCATTATACATGTGTGTGTGTGATAGAGTATATAACAAACTTTGGGAAAATGAAGATGCGAGCATGACCATTACAGGACAAAATGATTCCTGAATTAAGGATAGTAAAAATATGAGAAAAAGGTTCAGAGTAAGTCCACCTTAATTATCCTAGTTGTAAGTTGAGCTAGGCAAGTGTTCTGTTAAGGCTGATTTAGAATGCCCCACAACTGCCTATACCTGTCACCGCATACCTATACTGCAAAGGGTTTGATGGGTAAGCGGAGGTTACAGAGGGCTGAAGATGAACCAACGCAAACACCTCCTGAATCCAAACTGCAGATTGTGCAATGTTATGCACCCTGTCTGCTGATTTTAACTTCCTGCTGGGAGGCGAGAGATGGCAAGGTACATTCAAGCAGGAAACATTAAAAATTGCTGATGTGTAAAAAGAATATATAACCATCCCTGAACTATAGTCATATAGCAGCATAGAATTCATGAAATTACAGATGCATACCTAGATACTTTTTGGTAAAATGACCCTTTTTTCCCATTTTACTAATTATTGTGCACAAAATTTTGAAATTTCCATTTGAGAAGTGCTTGATTAGAAGAACATCTTAACAAGCCAAATATAAGGCAAATGACAGTTTAAATAGATTTTTTTTCAGGGAAAAAACTGCTGAAGCAATCTTTTCTTTTTCTTTCTCTGTTTACTTTTCAGCTTAACATGCTTGTAAGGAACTTTCTCTCTTTTAACCAGATTGTATGAAACAGTTTGTGTTACTGCCGCCTTAAATCCCCCAGAGAATTTAATAGTGCCAGAGAAACCTAATAATTGTAGCTCTGATTCTAACAACCTAGGTTAGCAACCTCATAGTGATGGTCCCTTGTACATCATGAAGTTCTTTAAACAGAGAGAAAGAATGACTGTAATTTGCCTCATGTCTGTAGATGTTTTATCTCATAAAACATCTCTATGGCCAATTAATGGGGTGATACCCAGGGGTGAAATCCACTTACTTTTGTTACCGGTTTGGGAATGGGAGTGCTCTGGAGTGCACGCGCACCTCTTCTGCACATGTGCAGAAAAATCTGTGCAACCACTAAACCCGGGTTTTTCAAATTCAACTTTATGATGTTGAATGAAAAACTAAGGGGGGGGGAAACGTTCCCTGTATGTTGGCAGAGGTATCCATAGCAATTTTTGTAAGGAATACTAGAAAGGTGGAACTCATCAGCCGACATTCAGAAGCTCCCACTCCCAATAACATTTGTGCTCATGATGATTTATCACTTTACCTCTTGATCAAAAGTTTCAGGGTTGTTGCTGTTGTTTAAATAACTACTTCAATATCTTGAAAAGCATTTCAAAATCCCTGCAGTAGATCTCGGAAAAGAGATACTTTAATTACCACCTGAGTGGTACTCAGATTTTTTTTCGACCCAGATACAGTAGCCCTACGTAATCAGAAGTAGCAATGCTGCCATCCAATAAACCCCTGTTCAGGAATAAATCGTACTAAACGGTTGTATTTAGTACCAAATTCAAGTACTTTTGATTACACAGCTTGTCATGGACTTGGAATCCATTGAAGCAAATTGAGTTGCTTCATCTCTGGAAGTGGCCAAAGTAGAAGTACCTATGTCACAGGAGTGCCTGTGTCAAATGCGATAGCAATAGCCATAGCACTTAAGACTTATATACAGGCCCATAATGTGTTACAATACTCTCTCAGTGGTTTACAATGTCAGCATATTGCCCCAAACAATCTCAGTCCTCATTTTACTGACCTCGGAAGTATGGAAGGCTGAGTCAACCTTGAGCTCCGTTAGGATCAAACTGGTGGCAATGGGCAGAGTTAGCCTGCAATACTGCATTCTAACCACTGTGTCACCGTGGCTGATGCAGGCTGAAAGACAGAGCCCCAAAAAAGCAGGGATTGTAGGAAATGAATATTTCAATGTTGTCAAGATCACTCATGATTTTGAACTTTCTTGCCAGCTTTGGCTCAAATAAATGTGGCCATAAATGACCACATATAGTACAAGCCTTTGAGACAAGAAGCTCAAAATGCAAATCAAGAATAAGCCTATTGGCTACTTTGAAGATCTCAATGCAACAGAACTTTTGGAGAAAGGGAAAAAAATAACCCTTCTTGCAGAAAGCTAAGAAACTAGAGTGGCTTTTACAAACATCTTTATTAAAAAGTAATCTAGCTCAAGAGGCTGATCTCAAAACAGCCTAGCCAGGCCTGACCTGTTTACTACATGGGTGGGAGACACAAGGGAATTATGAGGGCACAGGACAGACTGGAAAGTCACACAAACAAACAAAAAGCTGGGGAAAAAGGTATGATAAGCCACTTCACTGTTGTTGCTGAGGGTTCACCTCCTCTCATAGGAGACTTGACTTCTTCACTGGAAAAGAAAAAGTGGTGAATCCATCTCTAGGATTTCTAAGGTTGCTCTTTCTGCTGGGGATACAAGCATGGCTTGGAAGAGCAGTGGCTGCAAATAGGTTCACAACCCCTATCTAGATGCCTCTGTTGGCTCCCTCCCAGCACCAAAGTCAGAAAGATGTAAGATCAAAGGGAGACATTTCCTCCCTAAAAAAGGTACTCCAAAATGAAGGGGGAGAAGCTATGAATCTTTCTTCAAGCCCAAGACTAAAATCTTAATGGAACCTAGCCAATCTTTGATTGGTTTGATTAGAGTTTTTACCTGGCACTGTTATTGTTTTTTCTTTTGTTTTTATGTATGATTTATGCTTGTTTGTCACTCAAATTTAGACTGCCATATGCATTTGCAAAACAAACAAATCTTGGAGGGAGGGCTTTCAAGAGATTAAAGTACCACAGCCTTCAAATATTATATTAGGGCAGAGGTGGTATTCAGCAGGTTCTGACCAGTTCTGGAGAACCGGTAGCGGAAATTTTGAGGAGTTCAGAGAACTGGTAAATACCACCTCCGACTGGCCCCGCCTCCATCTATTGTCTGGCTCCCGAGTCCCAGCTGATCGGGAGGAAATGGGGATTTTGCAGTTACCTTCCCCTGGAATATTTTACAATATCTTTCCCCTGCCATGCCGACAAGGCCACGCCCACCAGGCCACACCCACAGAACCGATAGTAAAAAATTTGGAATCCCACCACTGTATTAGGAATATCATTTTCCATATATGTGAGATAGATAGATAGATAGATAGATAGATAGATAGATAGATAGATAGATAGATAGATAGATAGATAGATAGATAGATACACACACACACACACGTTTCTTAAAATCATTGTTGAAGATCCAAGAGAAGATTGCATATAGAGATAATAAAATAAGAGCACAACAAGAGTTTTCTCTCAAGGGCAATCTGGAGCAGAAAAACAATGCTGCGGTGCTTAAGCTGGGTTCTACCCATCTTTCACTTTTCATTCCAAATATTGTCCTTGAAGCAAGATTAGAGGTCTAAGGGAAGGAGAACAGTTGGAAAGCCAGTTAGATTAAAGAAGACAGAAATTGCTAACTTTTCCATTGTCCTATCTCACAGGCCAAACCTCCCCAGAATGTCAAGCAGGTGGGAGGCTTCTGATGAATACATATATCAGTTGTGCATAGCATCAGCAGGAATCAAGTCTATGTTGAAATGCTTCCTTGTTCATTTACGGGGTTGCTACCCTGATTTTTTACGTTTGATACAGGTAGTTCTCGAGTGATGACCACAACTGAGCCCAAAATGTATGTTGCTAAGTGAAATATTTGTTAAGTGAATTTTGCCCGATTGCACAACCTTTCTTGCCAGGGTTGTTAAGTGAATCTGGGCTTCCCCATTGACAGAAGGTCGCAAAAACTAATCACGTGACCCTGGGACACTGCAACCCATCATAAATATAAACCAGTTGCCAAGCATCTGAATTTTGATCATCTGACCATGGAGATGCTGCAACGGTCATAAGTGTGCAAAATGGTCCCAAGTCACTTTTTTCAGTGCTTTTGTAACTTTGAACAGTCACTAAATTAACTGTTGTAAGGCAAGGACTACCTGTACTTGGTTAAGATTTGGATGCCCTGAGATACGACTCTTTTTTGAGTTTCCCAACTTAAACATGGCTTATTTTATACCCCAGTGCAATTCTATTTGCATTTCCTCAACCTAACCTAGCATCCTTGTTTGTATTTATTATAAATCAGTTTATATTGCCCCAGTTAATATTTGCTTAGGGCTTATGCTGATTTCACAACACATGCAATCTCTGGGTTTCATCTTTATCTTGAAGGATTAGATGAAGTAAGCTGTCTTGTAATAATTTAGCTTTATCTTGTGCCTTACAGTTTTATGTTCTTGTAATGGCAGTTTGCCTTTTTTTCGCCTTTATTTAATTAAATATCTCTTATTTCACAATGACAACATTTTTATTGGGAAGTTTATTTGCTTAGCAGCTGGCCCAGCGAAGCAATGCTTGCCATTACGAGCGTGTGTTTATTTTTAGCAGCATAGTCAGGACAAGAACTGATATACCCATAAAGATAATGAGAGAATGGTTGTTTCAGGGACTGTAATCTTCTGGAATGAAGGGACTATTGCTTAGCCTTTCTTGAGAAGACAGTTAAATGAATGTGACTTTTGTGACTTTTCTTCTTTAAAAAGAAGCGTTTTTTTTATTCAAAAAGTTTTACAAATTTTTTTTCCCCCTTTCCCCCCCTCCTCTCCCCTCCCTTCACAACCCCCCTCCCCCCCCCGACTTCCCGGAACGGGCACAAGGTATAGTTAAAAATAAAACAAACATATGCTAAAAAATTTTCATCCCAACTTAATTATACCCCTACAATCATCAATTCCTAACTTCCCCCCAAAACAATCAAGAATAATACATCATAATCATTCAAAACAGTCTGATAACTCTTAGTCTGATATCTACGTTGAATATAGTCAATCCATTTTTTCCATTCCTTTAAGTATCTTTCTTGCGTATTGTCTTTCAAAAAGGCTGATATCTTCGCCATCTCAGCCAAATTGGCAACCTTCAATATCCATTCTTCTATTGTAGGTACTTCTTTTTTCTTCCAGTATTGTCCTATTAGTAATCTTGCTGCTGTTATTAGGTTTAAAATCAATTTAGTCTCAATTACTGTACAGTCCGTAATAATTCCCAACAAAAAAAATTATGCAGGAACTTTATCTTCTTTTTCAAAACATTTTGTAAAATCCACCAAATTTTTATCCAAAAGGCCTTTATGTCCTTACAAGTCCACCAAATGTGAAAATATGTAGCGTCATCACAATTACATCTCCAACATTTTGCTTGCATATCTGGATACATACACGATAATTTTTTAGGATCTAAATGCCATCTATAAAACATTTTATAAAAATTTTCCTCAGATTCTGTGCTCATGTGAATTTAACATTTCTAACCAAAAATTTTTCCCAAGTTTCCAATAATATTGGCTCCTGAAAATTTTTTTTTTTATTCAAAAGTTTTACAACATTTTCCCCTTTCCCCTCCTCCCTCCCTTCACAACCCCCCTCCCCCCCCGACTTTCCGGAATGGGCACAAGGTATAGTTAAAAATAAAACAAACATATGCTAAAAAATTTTCATCCCAACTTAATTATACCCCTACAATCATCAAATCCCAACTTCCCCCAAAAACAATCAAAATAATACATCATAATCATTCAAAACAGTCTGATAACTCTTAGTCTGATATCTCGTTGAATATAGTCAATCCATTTTTTCCATTCCTTTAAGTATCTTTCTTGCGTATTGTCTTTCAAAAAGGCTGATATCTTCGCCATCTCAGCCAAATTGGCAACCTTCAATATCCATTCTTCTATTGTAGGTACTTCTTTTTTCTTCCAGTATTGTCCTATTAGTAATCTTGCTGCTGTTATTAGATTTAAAATCAATTTAGTCTCAATTACTGTACAATCCGTAATAATTCCCAACAAGAAAAATTGCGGCAGGAACTTTATCTTCTTTTTCAAAACATTTTGTAAAATCCACCAAATTTTTATCCAAAAGGCCTTTATGTCCTTACAAGTCCACCAAATGTGAAAATATGTAGCGTCATCACAATTACATCTCCAACATTTTGCTTGCATATCTGGATACATACACGATAATTTTTTAGGATCTAGATGCCATCTATAAAACATTTTATAAAAATTTTCCTCAGATTCTGTGCCTGCGTGAATTTAACATTTCTAACCCAAATTTTTCCCCAAGTTTCCAATAATATTGGCTCCTGAAAATTTTGTGCCCACTTTATCATACAGTCCTTTACCAAGTCCCTTTCAGAATCTATTTCAAGTAACACATTATACAATCTCTTTATATGCTCCTGAGACTGATTTCTAATTTGCTTTACCAAATTTCCCTCGTTCTGCTCTATACCAATTTTCTGATCTTCCTTCCATCTAGCACGTAGTTGCTCATATTGAAACCAAGTATAATTTTTCCCTTCCTCTTTTAATACGTGCAGAGATTTTAATTGCAAATTACCTCTTTCAGTATACAAAAGATCTTTATATGTAATCATTTCCTGATTCTGTTCTATATTTATATTCTCTATTGTATGTCTAGGACTTGCCCTAAAAAGAAGCGTTTTTGATGATATCCGTGGTAAAAATTCTTTTGCACATTGCAGCTTGCTTCTCTTTATTCACTGCCTCTGTTTTGTTAAGCCAATGGATTATTGATCATGAACAGTCTGGACTAAATAGCTATGCAACCACAACATCCTAATGGAGAGCAGAGGGTCTAAGACTAATTCAGAAGAACAAAGTCCGGAGGTAACTACAGATATGTCAGGATCCCACCAGAGCTAACGCTAAGCACATTTATTCCCATGTTCTTTAGCAGGTACATCAAGGTACTTGATACTTCAGCAGTTTCTTGGATAAATAATCTTAAATCAACATTGTTTGTCCAAATTTGATGGTTTCTTTCCATGTATCTTTTAGCTGGAATTTATATTCACTTTTCTTCCATTTATGGCTGAGACTTAGTTTAACTTAGCAACTCTCTGCAAAATAATCATGTTTATCTCAGTCAAACCAATCTTTCTGATGCAGAATGCAGAGTAGTAAAATGAAAAAACCCAGAAAAGTTAGGATTAGCAACTGAACATTTGAGAACATAGACCTCCTTTTTAGCTGGTGTTTCTTGATTGTGATTCACGTTGTAGAACTGTAATTTAGTTCTGTGATTACATTTAATTAAAATAATGAAAATATGTCCCAACAGCACCAAACATTAACAATTGTTGGGCTGACTCAATTTCATGGAGATGCCCTTGAAGAATCAATATTGAGACATCTTCATGCCATAGTTTGTAAGGGGTGAGGATGTGCTCCAAGTCTTTATTTAGGGCAGCTCCAGGCTCCTGTAGTAGAAGATTGCAGAAGGATTGTAATAATTCCATTTTAGAAGCTGAGAAAGAATTCAGGAAGGAATTCATCTCAAATCAGTGTATCCTTAACAAGCAAAAATATAGAAAATATAGAATGTGGAGAATATTATAAAAATTTATAACATTATGAAAGTTTTATTGGTCCAGGTATGACTTCTCTATGATAGTATTATGTATTATAACAGTATTTGCTGAGTAAGCTCTCCTTTGCATTGTAAAGAGAGTTCACATCTCAAAAATAAGAATAAAATCTAATTCAGACTCTTAATATTTTGGGACAAATAACAAATCCATGAGGGTAATTTCATTCCCTTAAAGAAATAGGTAGTACAAACCATTATATACTGAACCTGTGAAATTCTGAGGGTCATTCTTATAGCTGTAATACCAAAAAACCTAAGTCTTTGTTTGGGGAATCATATTTAGAGATCATATGATAGCATAGTTCCACTCAACTGAATTAATGCCGAAAGTGGGAAGGGCAGGAGCAGTAAACAAAGAATCAGAAAAAAATAAATTTAACAGACAAGATAGTCTTTTATTATCTAGGTTACTCCTACCCTTTTCCAGCCAAGGTACTGTTCTAGTCTTTTAAATAGGAGCAAGTTGCTCCTAGAAGCACGAAGCTGTAAACACCAGCCTGAAGATGACGAATGAGACTTCGTCAAAACGTCGCCAAGATACTTCCAATTTTATGCGGGAGAAAACCCGAAGAACCAAAGGCCTACATACAAATACCCGTGAAAACCTCAGAAAGCAAATATATATATATAATTTCTATTAAAATAATAGAAAGAGAGAGAGAGAGATACTAAATGTTGATTTGTTTTTCAAAAAGCAAAGTGAAAAGACTTTTTAATAACACATGCTGCCTGTGCTTTCCATTTGAGGCCTCAACAAGTAACCACAGTTTGAACATTTTTGCACTTTACACTGAACAATCAATAATTGTTATTAATTGTGGTTTAAATTCTAGAAACTGTATTCCAAATCTGTTTTGTTGTTTAAATATTTTATAGAAGGGAGCTTGCTTGAACTTGGTTAAACATCTACTGTGAATATATGCAATTTCTCCATTATCATTATTCTCCAATTTTTGTTTCTTCTGATGTTATAGGCATATATTTCTCTTTTTCGATGTCCCCCAGATTTGTTCTTGTTGTTCTTGTTAATGGGCATCTTAGTAAATTGGAATATTTCATTGTTTTCTGGAATCATATCTCACAAAAATATCTGTGGTTTCCGTTCAAAATTTATTTTAGGACACATTGAACAGTCTTATTTCTGGTATTTTTGGTATTTTTTTGGCAAAAGCATCAAATGTGGTAAAATAGTCAGTCTTCAATGTAGCATTTTTCCAGTTTTTTGAAAATACTTGAAAATATGTTATTTGAAAATAGAAGATTCCTTCTTTTACTGAGTAGTCCCTGTTTTGTCTTCAGTCTGTTTTCTGAATCTGGATATGTCGTATTGGAACATATAATTAAGCTGGTTGTTTTGGGTTGTTTTTTTTTACCATAGTTGTCCTTGGAGAAAAAAGCATTTAATGATGATGTTAATGGTGAAGTTGCAGAATATATCCATACTTTTAGACAACTCCATTTTAAAAAAAACAATATCTTATGTCCTTTGAAGTTAGTTTCTTATCTTGTGTCTTTGTACCATAAATGCTGTATAACTGTGAAGATCATTGGTAAGGCTGCTCTATTATAGCTGCTAACAGATTTTATTCATTTTGTTATACATGCATTCTCATTTAGTCTATTATACAGCCTAAATTTTAGAAATTATAATCCGCCTCTTTCTTTTGAATCTTGAAAGACATTGAATCTTACGAGATTTTTATCCCACTCTATTTAAATCGATGAACTGTTCTTTGCCAATCTGCAGATTTTTATCGAAATTGGAATCAGTGTCATTTATAATAGAGAATTCATCTTGGATACTATTTTCATTTTGGTTATTGCAATAAACTTTACTCAGGAAAATTTTAAACTTCTCCATCTTGTTTTATTTCTTTCCATAAATTATTTCCATTAATTCCATTAATTCATTCCATTAATTCTTTCCATAATTGATTGCAACAGTTTGAAACACATTTTACTACTTCCTGTCTAATAGAGTCTTAAGTATTTTACTGAAACTTTTGTTATCGCAGATATACTGTTTCTTGACACAATCTTCCTTGACAAAAGTTAAATGCCTTGTTATTATCTTTGTTTTCTTTTCATCAGTTTTATAGCCAGAAAGACAGCCAAAATCTTTTATTACTACCATCAATTGTGGTATGGAGTTTTATGCTTATGTACTTGTTAGTGTTATATCATCTGCACAGCATTTCATCTTGTATTTTTTTGCTTGACTTTTGCTTCTAGTTGTTTATCTTTTCAGATCTTGTTTGCTGGAATTTCCAAAACAATTACAAAAGATAAATAAAGGTAAAAGTGAATGCCCTTGCTGTGTACCAGTGGTGGGTTTTTTCTACCAGTTCTGTGTGTGTGGCTTTGTGGGTGTGGTTGGTGGGCGTGGCAGTTCTGTGTGTGTGGCTTTGTGGGTGTGGTTGGTGGGCATGGCAGGGGAAAGATATTGCAAAATCCCCATTTCCTCCTGATCGGCTGGGACTCGGGAGCCAGAGAATAGATGGGGGCGGGGCCACTCAGATTTTTTACTACCGGTTCTCCGAACTACTCAAAATTTCTGGTTCTCCAGAACTGGTCAGAACCTACTGAAACCCACCTCTGCTGTGTACCATTACATACTGAGACATTTGCAGAGAGTGTTCCCTTTGCTATAATCTTCACTGCTTGCCATTGAGACCTGCTCTCCATCCAGGTTTTCTGAATCCTTTTCCAAGATTTATTTTATCAAAAACCTCCCGTAGAAATATCCATTCCAAATTATGACATAGTAATAATTATTCATCATTGTGGGGCAGTGGTTAGAATGCAGTATTGCAGGCTGACTCTGCCCACTGCCAGCAGTTCGATCCTAACAGGGCTCAAGGTTGACTCAGACTTCCATCTTTCCAAGGGAGGTAAAATGAAGACCCAGATTGTTGGGTGCAATATGCTGACTCTGTAAACCATTTAGAGACGGCTGTAAAGCACTATGAAGCAGTATGTAAGTCTAAATGCTATTGCTAATCTCCATCTAAAAGGTAGTTTTCCCCTTAAAACAATGTTATGATTACATTGTGATCTGCACATGCTATTGGACAACCTTGCACTTCTTTGATAAGTAACAAAAGAGTCTTGGAGATCCAATTCCAGTCACTTTTTGAGTATATTTGATGTTTACCTGAAAAAAAAGTGTAGTCTCTTGCTTTGGATGTTTTTTGTCTCCAAACAGCTATCAAAGTCCTAACCTATTGTACTTCAGATTTCTTCTTCAGATTTCTTCAAATAGTCTCCATTTTCCTTAAGCTTCACAGAAAATTGTGATCTGTTTCCATTTCATTCATCTATCAGCACTATGCAGAGATGGAACCTGTTCTTAATCTGGCATAAGGTTAGACCAGATTAAGAAATAGATGCTGTATTAGCATAAGCGCACCAACATGCCTACTGTCCCTGTCCTACTGTCCCCATTTATTCATATCCTTATCCTGTATTCATAATCATGTCTATACTTATATCTGTAATCTTATATGTGTTCGACAAATAAATAAATAAATAATAAAAATAAAGCTATTTTTATTAGAACAGCTATAACAGCAGACTCTTTCTCCCTCATTTACCTTCCTGTGAATGGGACAGATGGGCTGCCTTAGGTATTTTTGTAAAGCTGTATCTTAGTCTGAGTTTAAGCCATGTTGATCTGAATGTTGCTTTGCGAACCAATCTTCTCTCTGTCCTTCAAGGTCCTCCTCTATACCTTCTATTCTATTAGACTATTTTTTTCCATCCATCCTATTAAAAAAAAAAATTCTGCAATCAACAACATCTCCTATTGAGTAATAGGAACATCTATTTATTTTCTCTCAACTGCTTTGTCACATCTAGGTGACATAAAGGTTAGAAGATTTCTAAGAAAATCTGTCTGATGGTCCTCTTGCCCCTAACATGTTACCTTGGCACTGTTTAGAAGTACGTAGAAATAATTTGTGTGAAAGTGGGTAGGTTAGATTTAGATTTGGAAGATTTTGAATTCTGTATTGGCCAAGTGTGATTGGACACACAAGGAATTTGTCTTTGGTGCATATGCTCTCATTGTACATAAAAAGAAAAGATACATTCAGTAAGAATCATAAGGTAAAACACTTAATGATAGTCATAGGATACAAATAAGCAATCAAATTGTTTCATAGGAAACAATCAATATAAATCGTAAGGATACAGCAACATGTTACAGTCATACTGTCATAAGTGGGAGGAGATGGGTGATAGGAACAATGAGAAGATTAATAGTAATAGTAAGGTGGACTTAGTGAGTAGTTTGACAGAGTTGAGGGAATTATTTGTTTAGCGGAGTGATGGCGTTCGGGGGAAAACATTTACATAGTAGATTATGCCATTTGTATTAATGTTTTTACAGATCTGTGATGTTTCCTTTTTATATAATCTTTCCATTCATAGCCACCACAGCAGAGAACTATAGCCATGCTAGAAGGCTACACTGGGCTCGTTAAAATGCTTGATCTTCACTTAATATCCACAAGACCATAACATTGTTCAGAGTTAGGCAGAAGAAAAACCCTCCATTTACTCATGAGTCATTTCCTCCAAATACCTTACAATCCATACTTTAAAATCAGCAGCACACACAAAACAATGGTCAAGAGCCTGGGATTTTCATTTGACCTACAGTCTCCTTGAAACACCACAGACAATTCTAGTGACTGCGTGAGGAAGAATAAACTCCCCACTAAGGCCATGAGAAGTTGAAAGACATCTGGAGATAAGCTATGCCTTATTACCCTTCCAATATACATTCTTGATCTCCTGGAAATGGAATTGTGTCACTTCTTGGATTGCCCAAGTGCTTAAGTTCGACAATGATGCACAGTATGTCCCAGGTTCACTTTTATACTGTTTTGAACAGAAAATTATTTCTTTGCGTTTCTTTGGTGTGTTTTTGCTCTTTGAAATTTCCACTTTCCATTCTATGCCCTATTATCAGTGCCTGGACAAAAATAATAACTTGGCTTGACATTCGCTGTATCTTTTAGATTTAAGCTTGCACCTTGCATGCTTAAATTCTGCACTACTGAGGATTTCAGCTTTTTCATCCTGTCTCCTCATCATTGTGCACTTCCCATTAGGAAGACAATCAGCTTCAGAACTCTTCTCTATTCACCATTGGAAGCTTTGTAACTTTTCTCTCTGCTACAATAGCTAAAACTACACCATAATTGTTCTACTGTGGCCAAGGCAGAATAATAGGATTTATATCTTTTCTATACTTAATGCTATTCCTGGCTTCCAGCATATAGCCAGAAATAGGTCCCTTTCTTCTATATACAATTTTAAGAATGTACAAAGTACTTGTGTTTTGAAGAATTTTTTTTTTAGTTGACATGGCAAATATATATAATCTGGGACTGTGCATTCTTATAGTCAAACAAGGAACTTTATAGTCATAGGGATTCACAAAACTAGCTAAACTCTAACTCTTTGCTAGCTCTATGGGAGTGGAGAGCCCTTCTGACTACCATAGCTTTTCTTATAAGGTAGGGAGAAAATCCATAAACTTCACTGCAAAATTCTACTATCTAATGTAAATACCAATACAGTGAAGAACATTTTTTTCCTTACAAAGCGGAAACAAAACATGATTGTTACAGCTTTTACTTGGATTTTGAACTGTCTGGATTTTGGACCAGGAGGTTTTCTGGGGTGTGGTTATGAGGTTTTTCTGGGGTGTGGTTTAGGTAGGCAAAGACAGCTAGTTACACAAATATTGGAAAGAGTCAGACGTTTCAACATCTGCCTCAGGAAGAACCAAACAAAAGAGCTCCACAAATTCAATTTATGGCCAGATAAGCAGGAGTTATAGTTCAGCTGCAGGCAGTTAGTACTGGAACCTGCTTGTTAGCTAGGGCAAGGCCCATTTCAGCTGGATCTCTGAGAAGATTGACTTATAGTCAGGATCCCTTGGCTAATCCAGACTTGGATCTCAATGGCTAACCCAAATGTTGAAAGGATCTGCCAGATATTTGTCTAACTTTCACATGGGGACATTCATATCCAGAGATGATCTGTAGCTCTCCAACTGTTATTGACCTATGGCTACCAACATCTTTCACCATCAGCCATGCTAAGTGGACTACCTGAAGTTGTAGCTGAGCAACATCTAGAGGCCAACATTTCCTTGTAAAGACCAAGCAATTTGCAATATACCCAAACATGATGTAGTAAAAATGCTTTATGTTCTGAATAGCAGAGTGAAGAAGGAATGTATGGGCCTCAGAGCAAATTCTTCTAAGAACAACACGATTTTTCATGTGCAGAAGCAGGACATATAGCTGTAGGAAGGAGTAGCTAGCAGTATAATAATTGGTATGACAGCAAGAATAGTAGGACTCATGCTTTCAATGGATTTACAAATGTCCTATTCATATACTGCATCTAAGGACTGAAACTGGATTGTAGGGATAGAAAACAGAATTTAAAGATGTTTATTCTCTGGGCATTATTAACAACTATGCATATTAGTGTCATTTCTGGATATAAGAGAAATTAAAGGATATAAGAGAAATTCAGAAGTGTAAGAGGATGAAGAAAATGGTAATCATAATGCAAAATGATACCAGAAAAGAGACAGAAAATGGGGGGAATAGGATGCTCATGTTTATCTCCCTAGTTCGTTGTATATAACTGGCCTTTCCTATGAGAACAGGGGTGAAATCCAGCAGGTTTTGGAGAACCGGTAGCAGAAATTTTGAGCAGTTCAGAGAACCAGCAAACACCACCTCTGGCTGGCCCCAGAGTGGGGTGGGAATGGAGATTTTTCAGTATCCTTCCCCCAGGAGTGGGGAGGGAATGGGGATTTTGCAGTATCCTTCCGCTGGAGTGGAGTGGGAATGGGGATTTTGCAGTATCCTGGCACGCCCACCGAGCCATGCCCCCCCAAGCCACACCATGCCCACCAAGCCATGTCCACAGAACCGGTAGTAAAAAAAAATTGGATTTCACCACTGTACGTGAGAAGTGTAGGTTCTATGCTAATTTCATCCCCACGATAGCCACCTTTTGAACTATATCAAACGGAGAGAAAATGGAGAGTAAGCTCCATGATCAAGTGAGGGCTTGAACTTTGTATATATATGTCCAGATAAGTCCAAGCAAATCCAGCCCAGTTTTAGTGTAAGAGTTACTTAGCATCTCTGTATCTAAATAAAGAAGAAAGTCAATGAGAGTTTGACATTTCCTGCAATCTCTTTGTGTGTGGGGGGTGTATGTCTGTCTCTGATGATTTTCCACCTTTGTCATTATTTATCTGCTTTATCTGCCAAATGAAGGTCGTCCTTGTTCCTGCAAAACTAACTATATACGCCACATGGCCTTTTTTTATTTTTTTTGTCAAGCACGAATTTTATGACAGATACAAGTGTAAATATAATTATAAATACATGTAAAGGATACGAATAAAAGAAAACATTAGGACAGGGACGGTTGGCATGCTGGTGCACTTATGCACGGCCCTTACAGACCTCTTGTTCCCAAGTATTTTTTTTTCCAAACTAGAAAAGAGAGAAAGAAAAAAAGACTTCTTACATAATGTATGAGTCAGAGACACTAAGCTGATAAAATAATTAGCCTTAAAATGCTCCTGATCTCAACTTCTTGTTAAACAGAAATGAAGTGTTTGGGTGTCTGTTTTCCTTTGGTTCTTTCTCCCCCCTACCCTCCCCCCCCTCTTCAAGGAAATGGGATTTTCACATGCAAAGTCCACATGAGCTTCTCAACTGCCCTAGTAGGTGGATGAAAATAAACCAAGAGCAACTTAGCATTCTCTGTTCCCAGAAGTCTGATGAAAAGGAAGGAAGCATTTTAGCTACAGAAAGTCAATCACTTTCAATGACCCCTAATTATTTCAAAGCAAACTGCTGTTAACGGGGCAGTGGCAAAGGCTCATTCAAAAGTTGGCCACTTGTGGCTTCTAAGTGTGTGTCTCCATCTGCACAGCACTTACATAGTCTGACTTCTTCAGTGATCCTACCTATCGGAGTCATTTCTTGACATGCAAAAGTCTTGCCCCATTTTCTTAGACTACCTTGTGATCTATCCATATCACATGCCTAATCGTAGGCACATGAATACCAAACTATAGTGTTGTGTCTGCGCCCCCTGAGCCAGGCCTGCTGCCAGAAAGTGACTTGGACAGTGAGGGGGAAGGGCCGTCAGGATTTACCTCGGGAGCACTGGCTTGCCTGGCTCAGCTCCAGGAGCCAGAAACAGGCTAGGTGGAAGAGATCACGAGGCCTCTATCCCCTGACTCTTCCCTCCCCCCAGGCCACGCCTGCAGACCCAGCTGATGGCAATCAGGCTTGGCTCAATCCCAGGTTTCGAAGGCAGGAGAGAAGAGAACAACAGAAGCAGGGGAGGGGCAGGCCTAGGAAGTGCTGAGTCATGGAGCCCACCTCACAGGATATAAAAGGCAGCCAGAGCTGCTGTGTCTCTTTGTAACAGGCAAATCCACTGATTAAGAGCTGAAGTTTGTTTCTAGGTGTCACCAGCGTCGTAGAAGATAACGGAGGCTCTTGTCAGACGCTGGCTATTCTGCTGCCAGAGCTGATAGTGACGGCTAATTAAGCCATCATTCGGATGGAAGCGAGGGAGGACAGAACATATAGTATAGTTTGTCTGATTTTAACTTAATCTGGTCATTGTGGTTTGTAAGTCGTGCTAGTTAGTGGGTTTAGAAATCCAGCCAAATATTATTTATTCGGTAAACCATGCTTAAGCAAACATGTATACTCCTTAGTCTCAAATGTGTTTTTTCAGAAGGCAACTGGACTTTTTTGTTTTTCCTTGAAGATGTTTCACTTCTCATCCAAGAAGCTCCTTCAGTTCCCTTCAGTTCAGTTTCAGTCTTCAAGAAAAAACAAAGAAAATCCAGTTGCCTTTTGAAAAACCTTTCAGACAACCATGAACTGGATGATTGGAAATCTCTGTTAGACAATTATACTCCTAAGCAATTGCATGACAGTCAACAAATTTCTTTGCAGGGTTACATAGAAATAAGCTCCGTTGAATTGAGGCTTGGTTTTTCTTTAATTTGGGTAGAATTGTTCTATTTGTAGAATACCAAATTTAGTTTAAGGGTTTAGGATATTTCCTATCATTTCAATTCATCAATTGATGGGTTAGGGTTAGGGTTAGGGTTAGGGTTAGGGTTAGGGTTAGGGTTAGGGTTAGGGTTAGGGTTAGGGTTAGGGTTAGGGTTAGGGTTAGGGTTAGGGTTAGGGTTAGGGTTAGGTTAGGGTTAGGGTTAGGGTTAGGGTTAGGGTTAGGGTTAGGGTTAGGGTTAGGGTTAGGGTTAGGGTTAGGGTTAGGGTTAGGGTTAGGGTTACGGTTAGGGTTAGGGTTACGGTTAGGGTTACGGTTAGGAACCTTGGCTTTATACTTATTTTGTGTATATCTATGTGTGTACATTGGTGAGACAGAGAGACTAAATGCACAACCACACCTATGCTACTGTTTAACTTGAAGGTGTCCAAATTAGTTTGTTAATATCAGTAGCGAACAACCGTGTCCTATGTATTGAGGAGCTGAGATGGACCCTGTTCTTGGGACTTCACCCTGTCCTAGGCTAAAAGAGAAGAAAAAGTGGCAACAGAACAGTCTTGAGGTTGGAAGCTGAATATCTGCTGAAGCCGTGAACACAATCACAGATATAGAAAATGAATTATGTTGCTCAACAAAGATGAAGAGATCTCTGCTGCTTGGTCTTTGATCTGCTTTCTTAGTCCACTTTCTTCCAGAGCAGGGGCCTCCAACCTTAGTAACTTTAAGGCTTGTGGACTTCAACTCCCAGAGTTCCTCAGCCAGGAAAGCTGGCTGAGGAACTCTAGGAGTTGAAGTCCACAAGCCTTAAAGTTACTAAGGTTGGAGACCCCTGTTCCAGAGCTCACTTTATGAGCCAACGCAGCTGATCCCTTTTTACAGGCCCCGAGATTCTCACCAAGCTGCCTCTCTTCTCCCAGTTCCTCACTATGGTCTTTCAACCCTACCCATTTCACTAACCAATCCTCCTATTCCTCATTTTAACAGGCAGAGCTACGGAGGGCAGATATAATAGTGGCCATCCTACTTCATAATTTGTAGGGAGACCGAGGAGTAGTAGCCCAAACTGAGACTAGCCCCAGATTTGTGTGTGTGTGTTTCAGGCATCAGCCTTGTTAGAAAAAAGGTCACCCCAGTCCATTCTTAATGATGGCTTAAATGCCTGATGCTGACACTTGGCTTTGGCTAACTGAACTGCAAAGCTGAGGATTTATGGAATCAGCTCTTTCCATGCAAGTCGCTGAACTGCTTTCATATTTTAATAATATCCTGTCACACCTGGTGACCTGAAGGATAAAGTCTCGATCCCTATTAGAGACTCCATTAGCCACGCAGTGGCTCTGAAAGACTATTCTTTAGGCAATTGCCTCTTTGAGTATCAGCTGTGAAACACCTTCCCCATCAAACTGAGATCCTAGGAATGGCTTGTGACCAAACTCTGGTAAATGGCACGAAAGGCTAATTTCAAGATGATGAGCCATATATATATATATCAAGGATTTTTAAAGTCATGTTTCTTTCCTCCCTGCTGCAGGAAATGAATCAATTGCTAACCCTCTGCTACTTTATCATCTTAGTCCCAATTAGATCACCTCCTTGGGGCAAAGGAAAATTTATTTTTGATGAAAACTCTTTTTTTGTTTGTTTCTTTGTTTCAGATATTTTGCTTTGCTAACTGGTGAAATGCAAAAGGGAGTTAATAGGACTTAGTACTTCACAGTTATGCATTTTTCCCCCATAGGCTGAAGGCACAATTTGACCTTTAAATGGCATGTTGGGAGTTGCTGAGTAAAAAGTTGATGAGACCAAGACATGGAAGTGGAGGAGAGCAGGGCTGCATTTGATTTAATCTAATTTATATTTAACTATATTTAAATTAAAAGCGACATCATGTATATAATCCATTCCCCTTCTGGCACTTAAAAATACCATAATTCAGTGGCAAATCCTACCAGAGCTTTGAGGGTCCCGTTTATAGCTCTTGAGAGGCCCCCTGGCCCTGGAATCTCAGACTCTGCACCTCTTTCTACCGCACAATATATGTGCAAGCGCAGAAACTCAGCCTTAGATTTCAAACATCAGAGGATTTCTGCTCCGGAAATTTCTAAATGGGAGCGCAAGTACATTATCCTTGACAATGGTAATTATTTAATGGGGCACTTCAGCAAACACTGCAACAGACACAGCACAAGTGGAGAAATGGATTGTCACATAAATAGACATTAGCATTCTCAAGTAATAAGAATGGGAGCAGAAAAGGAGGTTTAGACCCAGAGGTGGAACTGCTCTTTCACTACTGCACATTCGGTGAAGTATAGCAATTAAGGCAGGATGTTTTTGAAATATTCTTCATCAGATTTATCTCCCTGAATTCTGATGTTTCCAAATCTTAGTGTTTTCAAACACATACATGATCCCCTGCTGTTTTGCCTGTTTCCTCCCCCTCGGCTCCCGCACTTCCCCACTTCTTTCTGGATTCAGTAGAAGATGTTATATTTACTTTCACTTATTTATATTCACTTTCCTGAAATGATTTGCAAGAGTGCTTTAACACATTGTCAGACATACACAAACATACTGATAATTTGGATGCCACAGTATTTTTCCAAAGCACACATATGTAATGGTGACAGAGTAGGTAGAAAATACAAGGAAAGGAAGGCAAACAATGGAAAATACTGGATTCCAGCTACTCTTAAATTTAGAACCCATGCTGCATTAAGGGCTGTGTGAGTGCATCGGTGTTGACTCCTGGCAACTGCCTGGACAAGTCCCTGCAGTTTTCTTGGCAAGGATTTTTGGAAGTGGTTTGCCATTGCTTCCTTCTCAGGGCCAAGAGATAGTGGCTGGTCCAAAGGTGGCTTTATGCCTAAGGCAGAATTCAGTCTCTCAGTTTCTGGTCTGATGCCTTAACCACTACACCAAACTAGCTCACACCTAAAGGATTAGTTTCATCCCAAGCAATGTGTTCTTAGAAAATGTGTATATCAACTTGCTTGTTCCGAACTCCCAACATTTTGCAATGATCCTACACTGGGGAATAGGAATAGAAATATGATTTGGAATTATTCACCTTGGCTTGGGCCTACACTTTTTGAGGAGTTTGACATATATAAATGACATGTGCATTTCCTAGTTATATTATTTTTACAAATAACTGAAGATGGCAAATAGTTCCGGCATGCCTTCCTCCTCCTATTTTCCCCACAACAACAACCCTGTGAGATAGGTTGGGCTGAGAGAGATAGTGACCAGCCCAAACTCACCCAGCTGGCTTTCAGCTAAGGCAGGACTTGAACTCAAGTAAAGCTCATCCTGCTTTCTAGCCTGGTGCCTTAGGCACTAGATCACACTGCCATATATCTCTTTGCAATATGATAATAATGAAGTTTCAATCACTAAACTAGAAACATAATCAAAAAGTGAAAGCTAGTTTAAAATCTGAAACAAGGCTGTGGTTGAAGTTCATCCTCCAGGATTTCTGGAAGTTGTCATCCCAACTCAGGTTGGACATGACTCCTGTTAGGAGTTTGCATTTTATTTTGGGAACCAATATCAGATTGCTCACTCAGTGACTTTCTGGTGGGAAATTGACCTCTTAGGACCAAGCAGAAGCATTATGTGTGTTTTTGCAATTTCATTCTGTTTTCATCATCATCATTGTAGCCATTGTCTATCCACTGCAGGATGAAGGCCTCTTCCGCATGTCTCCAACCAATACTGTCTTGAGCTTTCTTTTGCCAGTTGGGACCGCAATACTTGCTGATGTCGTCGCTCCATCTTGGTTTAGGTCTCTTTCGTGGATGCTTTTTATCAAGTGGAGTCCATTCTATGACTGCCTTGGTCCACCTACCATCAGTTCTACTTGCTATGTGACCAGCCCATTTCCATTTCAGTTCTTTTACTCTCTTGATGATATCGTATACTTTTGTTTGTTCTCTAATCCATGTGCAGGTCTTTCTATCTTGCCTTTTGATGCTGGGTATGTATCTTTCCATAGCTATTTGCACCACTCATAGCTTTTGTATCGATTGTGAAAGTTAGTGTCCATGTTTCATTGGCTTATGTTAGAATAGGTAGCACACACTGATCAAAAACTTTTTTTTTCAGGCATGGGGGGGGATGTTTTTCTTGAAAATTATGTTTAACTTGTCAAATTCTGTTTGATGCTCTTTAATCCAATAGTACTTTCAACCCCCTTAGGTAGGCCAGCTTTCCAGTGGGATTTAGACTCCAAGGGTAGCTTCTTTTGCTTTGCAGGGAGGATTATTCCAAAGCTAAACTTTAGATAGATTTGTAATGTCAAGTGGGGAGGGAGGATTTTGCCTGAACTTCTGTAGTAGGAGAAGGAACCTGAATCAATGACAATGTTCTGTCAGAGCATTAGGCTTCTACTAAACTGGAGAGGGAAAACACAGCTGATATCCAGTGAAATAAGCTAGCTTCCTTTGCTACCCAAACTTTCCCATCTTCCGGATCTCCCTTTTGTCAACCAAACAAATTTCTTCTCCCTCCAGGAGCTCCCTCAGAAACATCTCCTCCGCTTTCCTTGTGTTCGAGATTCAGAACTAAGCCTTGCCAGTTTCTCAGCTGGCCCCCTGCAGCTGTTCCTTTTAATAGCACATTGCTGTGCAAAATTTTAGCAAGTGATATTCCCTTCAGTGGCAAGCATCCTTGGCTGATGTCGGAACATCAAACTGCTGATAAAGGGACAAGAGTAGACTTGGCCTTTTTTTTTTCCCCCTCACATTGTTTGGCAGTCCTCCTGAGAATTGCTCTTTTTCACATTCCTGAAAGTGAAACCAGCATTGATCTAATAATACAGTCCTCGCTAGGCACTTTATGCCTTCCAGCAATTTCCAGGTAGACATCATGGGAGACTTGGCATAATGCTCTATGACATCACCTCCCTGTAGAGATGGGTGGTGAGGGAGGGGAGGGAAAGGAAGGGGAGCAGGTTGGCCCTAAAGGAATAACAGTGAGCATCAAACATAGGGATGCCTTCCTTTGCTTAGATACTGGGTGAGAAACCTTTTTTGCAGGAGAAACAAAAGGGAATTGTCGGAAAGATTCTCCTGGAATAAAGGTTCAGGTGTGAGAGCCAGAGTTATATTAATTGTGACTTTCAGGTGTGAGAGCCATGCCATGTACCATGCCAGAGTTATATTATAGCTAACTTAAAGGCTGAATGCCAAAGAATTGAGGCCTTTGAACTCTGGTGCTGGAGAAGATTCCTGCGAGTCCCTTGGACTGCAAGGCAATCAAACCGGTCAGTCCTAGAGGAGATCAACCCTGACTGCTCTTTAGAAGGCCAGATCCTGAAGGTGAAACTCAAATACTTTGGCCACCTAATGAGAATGAAGGACTCACTGGAGAAGAGCCTAATGCTGGGAAAGATTGAGGGCAAAAGAAGAAGGGGACGACAGAGAATGAGGTGGCTGATGGAGTCACTGAAGCAGTCGGCGTGAGCTTAAATGGACTCCAGAGGATGGCAGAGGATAGGAAGGCTGGAGGAACGTTGTCCTTGGGGTCACAATGGGTCGGACACGACTTCACAACTAACAACAACAACTTTCATAAGATGTAATCGAATTGTATCCAAAGTAGTTTTTATTCTATTTTTCAGAACACTGTTACCATCCCACCAAAGTGATACCTATTTAACTGGATTTGCATGCTTTTCAAACTGCTAGCTGAGCAGGAGCTAGGGCAAGTAACGGGAGCTCACTCTATTGCAGGGCACTCAGGTCTGAAACCTGGGCTGTCTGCTTTCCGTCTGACAAGTTCAGGGTCTTTAACCACAAAGCCTTTAGCATATAGTCGTGCTGGCCACATGACCATGGAAATATTTTCAGACAATGCTGACTCCCTGGGCTAAGAGATGGAGATGAGCACTGTTCCCTAGAGTCAGATACAACAGGACAGGAGAAACCTTTACCTTTACCTTTTACTTATTTTTCAGACTGTGTTCCCAGTATATGGCTTTAGGCCACAAAAGAATTGTACACCCCTGCATTGCAGAGTTCAAGGGCCAACCTTGGCATCAATTATGCCCCCAATATCTCTCACTAAGGTCTATTACAGCCCCAATTATACTTTTCTGAAGTGCAGGTCAAGAATTATCAGCTTGATTGTTGGGATATAGTATCTGAATTTCCAGTCCATAAAGTGTTCATTCTTGCAGTTCAAGAAAAACACTCATTGCTCTTGATCCATTAAGAAACCAACTCCTCCTGTTTGGTTGGATGGCCCCGCCTCAAAACAAACTTCCCTGACTAGAGTGACACAAGAAATGGACCAATAAGCACGGAGAGAATCTCTCAGAGCAAATGTGGAATGGAACATGGAACGCACCATGTGAAGCGTTTCTTTTAATTTCCAACATGTCAACAGATTTGAGGAAAACATTTTTCAGTAAGCACAGCTGCTATCAATTTGGGTAATGATAGTCCATCTCCATTTTTTTGTTGTTGTTTTCGTATATGTTTATGCAAACAAAGCAAGCAAATTCCCTCACAGAACAAAGATGGTATAATTTTAATTCACAAGCTACTTATATTCAACACATGGTCAGGATAAATACACATATGATTTTATATATGATTGATATATGATTAAATTTTACAGCTTGAAAACCTATGAAGGAATATTAATATCCCTACTGAAAAAGTGGTATCTTGACTGTGACTATTGTAGCTGTATCTTCACTGGCTAATATTATCATTTGTATTTTCCTTTTCTCTTTTTGGAGTTTTGCCCTAATAGTGAAACTGCTCCAAGTTGAAATTGCTTTTGGACCATGTTGAAATGGATGAGAAAGACTTTGTTAATGCTGTTGCAGCTAAGGACCATAAAGGTTGTCTCCTTCATGGCCTGGAGATGAGATTAAGGCGTCACAAAACATGGCACGGAAAAAAAAAGTTATTCCCAGAACATGTTTTTGCAGGGATTAGCTAAAAATGGGAAAAGTTTTGTTAGACTGTGTACTATTCCCCAGAGTCTCATGATGAAGATTTCCCCTTCCCTACCGGGAAATATGGAGCCCAAACCAGGGACCATCTTACATCCAAAACATACACCAAGGACGTTCAAGGCCAACTTTCTATTGGAAAGTTGTCCTTTCTATTGGACTTTGAAGTTGGAATAGAAGGGTCACTATGTCTGTCTGTCTGTCTGTCTGTCTGTCTGTCTGTCTGTCTGTCTGTCTGTCTGTCTGTTGTCTTTCTTTTTGGATCTCATACATAAAACAAGTAGCCAATATTTGATGTAGCTTTAAAGCCCCATGTTATTCCTTTTCTATGAGGATTTTGCTTATTTAATAGTCATCTCTCTGCAAAAACATACAGAAGAATAAAAAGGGAATGCAACAATTATTGCCAAGAGACATAGGAGCTACATAGAACATATTTATCAATGAGAAACCCTCTTAATTCTCCAGCAAAATATGGCTGTGCTGGTAAAAAACCACTATGTATGATATCACTATGATGCTAGACAATAATCTCACCCTCAATAACTGAATGCTAGTAGACACTGTATATGTTAGGATTATTCCATAAATAAGGAAACGAATAGTCATTACAGAGTCACATTTTTTCTGATTTTCGTGCAGCATGCCCTTGCTAAAACAAATAATTGGCACATTGTTCCCAGGACGTTTCATTCTCCATTTTGATGTGACTACAATACCTCTGGAAACTAAATATAGTAAAGGACATGTGAAGCTCCAAAGATTGGCCAATAAAAATAGCTAGAGCTGTTGAAACAGCAGGACTAAATAACAGATTGCTTTTACAGGAAGAGAAGCAGTGAGCAGGAATACACAGAGCCAAGTTATAGCTGTGAACTGATTCACAGCCTTTTACTCTCATACTTGTTACTCTTTGTGCCCATACTAAAGCCTTGTTTTTAACAAAGTCACTACCTGATTGTTTCTCCATGGAGCCCTGTTATAGCACAGCAAACCTCCTTAAAGGAAATTGAAGAAATACAGAATGAGCCAAGTGTCCTATCTCAAACTCAACGCTAACTATATAGCCATGGATCCGAATCCTTGGTCAACTTCATATTTCTTTTTTTTTTTTTTAGATGTGAAAAAGAAAGGGATTGAGACACTTTTTTTAAAAAAATGACCATTAAAATATGAAAGTGTACATGTTTTTTCATGTGCTTATTCACACAGGTGGGAAAGCAATTTCCAAAACATTCCTAAATGGTTATTTTAAGCTACCTGTATTATTCCATAAATTGTTTAAACCAGCAATCAGAATTGAAAAGACATTTGATAATTATAATTTAGGGAAACCATTATACAAAATGACATTTGATCCTAAATGTAAATATCACAAGCTAAAATTAAGGATTTAATCTAAAATAAGGAGGAGTTGACATGAATAGTATTCTGCTTTCATTCCAAAATCTCTTGAAAAAAAATTATATTCCTGTTTCAAATCTATTTGTCTTCACACCTATTTCAATTCAATCTAAGATTAGCAACATAATATTATACTGTCCACTCACCTATAAGTTCCACTGAATTCATTTACTCCTAGTCCCCAAAGTGTAGTTTTTCAATTTAAAGCAGCAATTACTTTACTCTATCAACTGCATTTTTCTTCCAATTGTTGCATTAAAAAAATCCTGAAGTTGAAATCACTAAAATGCTTTCTTATCTCTTGACAATATGTTTGTGCTGACTTCAGGAAATTTAGAAATATAGTTTAGAACCCTGGTGCTCTCTCAACATTCTTCAGTTTATTCAATATTTAAAGGATTAGAAAGTTTATTGGCCCGCATGTTCTGTCACAAGATGGATCCTATATCTACTTATCACACACAATCTAAAGCACAGTATTCTGTAAGCAGAGCCTTGTCTTCTAACTATGGCCCCATTCAGAAATTCATGTAAAAGTATACATGGAAGGACTAGTCCAGGGGTCAGCAACCCACGGCGCTGGAGCCGCATATGGCTCTTTCATCCCTCTGCTGTGGCTCCCTGTTGCTCAAAATATGTGTCACAACCAACAATGTGAGACACCTGCTAGCAAATGATTTACTGAGCTTTTTGATTCCTGGTAGGCCAACCATGGATAAATCCAAGAAAAGAAAAGTTTCAGAAGAAAACAGAATGTTTAATTAAACTACATATGCTAGTTTTGTGGCCGCTCAGGAAATAGTCAGGCACAGGGAAGGGTTTTGTGGCTCCCGGTATTTTCTTTTCTTTGGGAAATGGGTCCAAATGGCTCTTTGAGTGTTTAAGGTTACAGACCCCTGGACTAGTCTTTGCTCTGCTCTGATGTCCTTTCCATACTGAAAGGAAGGCTTGAGGATACCCTGTAGTCATGTTTTCCTATGTTGGAAGAAATATCCTTCTGGGTTCAGTTCCAAGTGGGGAAAAAGACACTGGATTCATGAAAGTTGTTTGGAAAGAAGGTTTATTGATGAACAGAATCACATGCCTTGGAGATCTTGGGCGAAAAAAGGGAAGAGATGCTGAGAGTCCCTGGGTTTTATACCCACTCTGGCTTTGAACTTCCTGGGACAAAGGAAGAGTTGCTGTCAGAGGTCATGGCTAGCTTTGTAGGTTATCTGTGTGCTAAGTTTGGTTGGATCTTGTTGAGTGATGCAATGAAGAGCAATTTCTTATGTAGAATGGACTGGCTCAGGCCTTAATGGTCATTAACAAAGGTGGGGGGCAGTGTTTCTGCCTCCCTTTTAAGGGAAATATTCTGCCCTTTTAATATTTCCTAAAATATTTCATTTTCTAGGAGAGGGGTGGGTTTTAACTTCCTACAGCTAGAAGCAATTGTAATCCTCCCCTTAGTTAGGTTGTCAGTTGAAGGGAAGATTGCAAGCTACGTTTAACTAAATTTAGTTAAATGTATTTTTCCTTCAAGCCATGTTACTCCGTCCATTCAGAGATGAAGGAAGCAGATTTAGTAGGTGTGCAGATATTCCATGGATCCACTTCCGTAGTATCTGAGTGGTCTTTTGCATCTTGGATATATTTTCCTCCATGATTATTCAGGTCATGTGCATTGTTAAGTGGCAATCGGAATTGGATATTTGAGAAACTTGAAGAAATGAGCACAACTTTCAGGATCTGCAGAAAAGACAATGGAACACTCCAATAGCCAATCTTCATATGAAGAACTTTTCCAGAATTGGGTGAAAAGGGATATATTCTTAGGTTGCAGAAATTAATGAGCCTATTCCAGTATTTAAAATGCTATTTATTAATGAAGAAGGTTGAGAGAACAAGCACGTTAGTTCCAGCTCTGATTTGATTGTCATTTGTAAAATAGTCTTCGAAACACAATATCATTTGGTGTCTCTCTTCATAGATTTTGCTTCACATGCTCAGCCTGCACATGAAAAGAGTAATGGGAAGCCAAACTTATAAACCTCTTGTCATCCCCTCTTATCACACCCAACTCTTTGAATACACAAAGATGGCTTATGAGACCATTTTGACTGTGATATTGAAATGCCGTAGAGATATGGGATTTCTTCTTGATTACTTGAATGATCTTTCATTTTAAAAAGTTGAGAATTTTTACCTTGCTTGACAGTTTTAATTAAAAGCCAGTAAGAGTTCTCAATAAGTAATTAGATGTAGGTCTCAGGAGAACTGAGTGGTCAAATTTTGAAGGATAAATGTGAAAGTTCCTTCCTGGTTTTCCCCTAGCTACCTCTTCATTCTCCTCTTGCAAGATCTATACCTCTAATCAAATGGACCTTCCGAACCATGTCTTCTTGAAACTTTATTGTGTATTTCTAGATAAGGGAGGATTCTTACCAGTGGTGAAATCCTCCGTGGGTTGCCACCAATTTGCTGCCCACGCATGCACAGTGTGCAGCAAACATGTGCTGTGCGTGCACAGTATGTGCCAAACCCACGCTGCGCACACATGCAGAGTATGCACCAAATACATGCTGCAAGTGTGCATGTGCTGTGCATAACAAATGTACACCGCACATGCACACATGTGCAGTGTGCACCAAATGCACGCTTCATGCAGAAAAAGGAGGCTTATGAAGGTACGTAGAAGTGAGGAGGAGGACAGCTGTGCCGCGCGATTTATATTCGCTAGCAAATACAAATCGCACGGCATAGCTGATTGTCGGAAATACCGGTTGGGACAAACCGGTAGGTTTTTTTTTAATACCGATTTGCCTGAACCGGTAGCTTTTATTACTAGCAGTTTGCCCAAATCGGTGCGAACCAGTAGCATTTCACCCTGATTCTCACCTCTTCCGAGTGCAGAGAACTAAGCCTTCCTTTGCTAACATATTGCTCTTAATGTTGAGGAGATTTAAAATCTAAATGGGAAATTAAATCTTTTGAATATCCAAATTTCCTGAAAGTATTTTTTCCCTCCCTTTCCTGTATTTATATATAAGAGGGGTGATCCTCCAGTTTTAGATATATATATTTCCAAATGTAAGAAAATGTCTGTAAATCCACTGAGGAATAATAATTGGAACCTGAAGAGGAATATAACTCTGAGCTTTATTGCTTCAGAATTCAATGTTTTGTTCTGCCTCTGCTTCCATAAGATCACTTTGCATGGTCAGCTGGGTCCATTATATGGGTCAGTATTACCTCACAGGAAGTTTCAATATGCTGGCTTCATAAAATGGCATGGCTTATAAAAGCTCTGGCTGAAACTTTGAAATGCTGCTTCTTGTCAGACCTGATAAGATTAGACTACATAGACCAGTGTCTAATTCAAGATAAACTGCTTCATAAAACATGGTTATGCCATATAGCACCTATCCTTAACTTCAGAAGACCTATTAATATAGATCTCATTTCACCCTTGCCATTCTTTACACCAGCAATAGGCAATATTATACCTATTAAAATCTTGTAAGTTCATAGGCTTCTGGGTGGCGCCACCTTTCTCACTGGGTGCTAATTTATGGCACTCCGCATTGAATATGGTAAAAGCCGGATTTAACAACTGATCCCGGCTTCATTTCTCTCTCTGGTTGAAAGAGAGAGACAGAGCAAGGGGGAGGAATTGGGTAGATTCCCCTAGGGGCTTTGTTTTTGTAATACAAAGTCCTGAACGGTCGAATCCCCTTATTTACCCCTCCCCCAACCTCCAGTATTCTCTGCGCTCCTGAAAAAACAGGAAAAGAGGAAGGTGTCCACTTCTGCTAGCAATTGATTTCTTTTTGTGGATACGAAAAGCAGGCGGAACGAGTGTGAGGAACAACTATTGGTTTGCAAGTATTTTTGATTTTCTGACTTCTACCCTTTTTTTTAAAAAAAAAAAGAGGAATTTTCGCCCCCCCCCCTTCAGTTTCGTTTTAGAGAAACTGAAAGCAGAGCGATACATCAAAGGGAGCTTTGCTGTTGAATCGAAACTGAATGGAGATTTTATCTTATTGTGTTTGACTGTGGACTGTTGGATTATATTACGCTGTTTAAGTATTTTACAAGGGGATTCTCAGCAGGAATTTTGTTATGGAGGTTCTTTCAGAAGAATGGATTTGTGACTTTATACAGGACTACACAGAAAGTATGTATTTAATTATTCAAAATACAATTGATAAAAATGGGGGACGTTTTGGATGAGAGTTTGGAGCAAATTAACCAGTGCAATTATTCGGAAAATGGAATGGAGGACATACAAATAAAAGTGGATAAATATGAAGATTTGATCGTGAAGAAACAAGGTGATCTAAAGAAGTTTTCTTTAAATAGTTTGGATGAGCTGCCTGAATTTGTGCTACAGGAGATTGTCCTCAAATGGAAAAGACTCACAAGCTTAATGTTTCCCAAGAGTTCTCTTTTGGACTGATGGAATATCGGCAGTAATTTTTGGATTTCTGGACATAAGGAATTACTAGGAAATATTGTGATTGACTTTTAAAGGGAGCAACGAAGGAAAGACAGAGATTAATGCACCAAAAAAATGGCAAGAGACAAAAGTATTATTCTTGAAACAAGGTTTTTTTAAAATATTAATAGACAAAAATATTAGTGTCCCCGAAAGACAATTTGTGATTATAAGAGACTAGATATTTGGATATACTGGATTTTGATGAGGAAGGACTAAAGTTGAATAGATATTGTAATTAATTAAATAATATTGTAATTTTCTCTATTGAAATTTTATAAATTTTATAATCTGTTGTATTGAATTTTAAATAGAATATTCTTGAAAGATCTTATGTAAGAAAGACTTGGGGGGGAAATTATATGGTTATATGGTTATAGAAGCTATAAGGGAGATATTCTCTGAACTGGATTGGATTTTTATGCTTTAGCTGGTTTTAAATATTTTAGGATTAATTTGTTCTACTGATTTATATATTTTATTACTGTTTATTGTTAATTTTTTGAAGGATTTGGTTATGTAAGGAGGAAGTCAGAGCTAGAGAGGGAGAATTGGTATAATAGTTTTGGGAAAAAAAATTTTTAGCATATGTTTGTTTTATTTTTAACTATACCTTGTGTTTGTTCCGGGAAGCCAGGGGGGGAGGGGGGAGGGGGTTTGTGAAGGGAGAGGGGTTGGGGGGAAAGGGGGGGGGAATTTTTTTTGTAAAACTTTTTGAATAAAAAAAAAAATCTTATAAGTTCATCTCTTAGAATCTGCTATGCTCCCTGCCTCAATTGACTTTTTTTCTTTAAGATAAATTTAATTAATTAATAATAATAATAATATATGTTGTCACAAGAAGCAACCACAGGCTGTATTTAGAAGTACGTCCATTTAATCAGGACCAAGGCAAATGTTAAAGTGGGCTTTTGTCAGCTCTACCAGATAGATCAGATCAAGAATCAACTCCATCACAGGGAGAAACTATTTTTCCCAAGTGCTATAATAACAGGATCTTGTAAATCTGATTGTGCCACTTCTTCCCTTTCTTATACCCATGTGAATTATGGAGGGGGTTTCTCTAAGACACTTACACGTATTTTCTGTTTCTTTTTGACTTTAGCTGATTTTCTTCTTGTCACTTTGGTAGGGGATCAGGCCTATTTCTGGTGAAGTAATCTTTACTGCATTTTACAGATACAGAAAGAACTTACAAGGGCTGGAATTTGTCATTTTGGTAAATAGATATTCCCTTTCTCCCTCACAGCCATTTTATAAATGGACGAGATCCTTACAAGGCAATTATTTTGCTAAATATAATTCCAAGATGTTCTCATAGTTGTCAGTTTACCAACCACTTGATAAAAGTTTTTTTTTACAGAAGAGATAACCTATAACCCTCTAATTGTGGCTAAAAGAAAACTTCTTTTGTCCTCCAGAGGTAAAGGTAATTGCAGCAAAGATTTTCAGGAAAAAAAACATATTTTCTTGAGAGTTCATCTTCTCTGCTTTAAAGGGCTTTTAAATAACCCTGCTCCCAAAAAGAGAAAGGAGAAAGAGAAATATGATTTACAAATTTTGGCCTATTTCTTGACTAAACTGATTTTTTTTTTCTAAATGTTTCACTGTGTCTTTAGTCCCTATTTTGTGTAAAAGCTTAGAAAGCACCTATCACATAATTGTCATCTTTTCTTTCATCTTATTACTCTAGTTTAGGCCTACCACACATAACAGAAGTTTCCACATAGCTGTACTTCCGCCATAGTTGTGTCAGCATCTAGGGAGGACTTTCTCGCAAAACAAAACAAAAATCCTATAATTTTGTGTCATATATATCTGAATCTCCATATGTTCATTCAGACATCAAATATCTGGAAAATGAAATCCTGGAGCAAAACAATGGGCAGCAAACAGATAGGCTTCATGTTGTTCCAGCAGATGTGCAGGACATAAGCAGCCAAACAGCCTAGTGTGTTCTTTTCTGACACAGTTTCACAAAGTAGAACACTCAGCTAAAGAGCCACAAGGAACTAATGTGGTTGTGAAGCAGAAGATGTCCAATGGCACAATCACCCCCTCAGTGGGACCAATTCTGCACACACCATTTTTTAATTTCGGAGTGCTGTTAGCTCAGGCTAACTTCGTGGAGTGGAGAAGCTTTGTTCAAAAGAACTCTTCTTCCCTCTTGGCATTCTAGCTGGAAGTTCAAATAGCAATCTTCAGAACTCCTACCAAGTATATCAGAAGTAGATCAGCGGGCAATTGGAAAATAGACACAGAGGCACAAGAGGTTGCTTAGCTTTGTTTTTCTCAGCAAAAGTGGCCACAGAGATTTTTGCTGCCGTGCAAAGTGAAAAAAACAAATGATGTGTGCTAAATTGGCCCAAAACTATACTGAGGATTGTTTTGAATGGAGAATGAGTATATAAAAATGTTAGACTTGCAGTTTGGATTTTGTGGTACTGTTACCTTGACTAGGGAGTCTGACACACCTATCATATATCACTAAGACAGAGGTGGGTTTCATCAGGTTCTGACCAGTTCTGGAGAACCAGTAGCGGAAATTTTGAGTAGTTCAGAGAACCTGTAATAAAAATTCTGACTGGCCCTGCCCCCATCTATTCTCTGCCTCCCAAGTCTCAGCTAATTGGGAGGAAATGGGGATTTTGCAGTAACCCTCCCCTGTCACGCCCACCAAGCCACACCCACCAAGCCACAGAACCAGTAGTAAAAAAATTTGAAACCCACCACTGCACTAAACACAAGGTGTCAAACATCTGGGTTCCCCCTGTGGGTTGCCAATTCCTGTGACACATCCCTTGATGCCTATCAAATACCTCGTGCCAACTGTCACTCAACCAACATACATACATCCTTCTTATAGAACCCCCAAACATCCATTGTTCAACCATCCATTGCTCAACCGATCGTAGTTCAACCAACCAACCTCCAACTGCACGTTGAACAGAACCTCCAACCATCCATGGATCAGAACCTCCAATCAACTATCATTAATAACTAGGTACCCCTTATTTCCTCTTCACCTAACGCTGCAGATCTTAAATGCAAATTGATAAACGCAAGAAGCATTGTAAACAAATTGCCTGAATTTATACTCATGTTAAACAATGGTACATTTGATATTATATTTGTATGCGAAACATGGCTGAACTCATCCATCCCTGACTCCATTATTTCAGACAAAGAATACCATGTTTTTAGATCAGATCGTGAAATCCGCAGAGGAGGTGGAGTAGCTATCTTTCATAAAAAGTCACTGAATCTAAAAAATGTTCAAGTTGCACATAAACTTGCTATCTCTGAAACTACTGTAAGCGACCTGTCCCTTAACACCACACTTTGATTCCTACTATGCTACAGAACCCCTGACTACAACATCGCACATGCGAACATGTTAACCTCACTACTAACTTGGGCTACGTCTTGCCCATATCCTCTCATCTTCCTGGGTGACCTCAATCTACCTCATATTAACTGGATAACAAACGAATGTACAACTGAACCCATCCATACTACTCTATACAACACTATCACAAATCTAGGTCTTGAACAACTAGTAACTAACAATACAAGAATCAACAACCGCCTTGATCTCATCTTCTGCAACAACACAAACTCAATTTATGGACTACAAATAAAAGAACCCTTTTCCAACAGTGACCACAGCATGATAAACTTTTGTCTCAATATGCACCCTTACAAAAATCATAATAATAGTATTCCAAACTACAATTTCAAAAAAGCCAACTATGACCTTATAAACACCTACTTCTCATTTCTTGACTGGCAAAAGCTATTCTCATCCTGTATCACTGCTGAAGACCACTACAGAGTTTTCCTACCCGAAATCAATAGAGTCATTAAACTCTACGTACCACAAACCACCACAAAAATCAAGAAAAACAAATTAGCCATATCAATAAAAAAGCTGCAATCAAAAAAAAAATCCCTTTGGAGAAAAAACAAAAAGGGACATGTAGCTAATTTCAAAAACTGATACAGAGATATATGCAACCAAATAAAAATTGAATGCACCAATTACCACACTAAGCAAGAAGAAGACCTTCTGTGCACAAATTCCAATTGTGCTTTTTATAATTTTGTGAACAACAAACTTAATGACTCGAGATCCATCCCACCACTAAAAGAATCTAACGGCAAAGAAAATAATGATGAAACAGTTAAAGCAAACCTCTTTAACACATTCTTCAGCTCAGTCTTTGTTAACAGTAATGGCTCATACCCGACATTCCCCAACCGCACCAACAATGACCTAACACATATAGATTTCACTGAAGAAAATGTTGAAAAAGCTCTTCGCAAACTGAAACCATCCCTATCTATAGGACCTGATGGACTATGTGCATACTTCTTAAAAAAACTTTCCACTAATATAGCAGAACCCCTAAGCATAATCTTTGGAAAAGCCTTCACGACCAGTTCCCTTCCCAAACTTTGGTCACTAGCCACGCTCATCCCTGTCTTCAAAAAAGGAGACCCCAGCCTAGTTGAAAATTACAGAACAATCTCTCTATGCTGCGTCACCTGTAAAGTTATGGAATCTATCATCAACCAATCCACCATCCTCCACCTAGAAACAAACAATCTACTCTCTAATAAACAATTTGGTTTCAGAAAAAAATTACCATGTAACTTACAACTTCTTCACTGCAAAAACATATGGACTACAAATCTTGATCAAGGCAAAACAATAGATGCAATTTACATGGACTTCTGTAAAGTTTTTGACTCATGACAAACTTCTCCTAAAACTAAAATCCTACGGCATCCCCGGACCCCTCCACAATTGGATATCAGCGTTCCTGTCAAACAGACAACAAGTGGTCAAAATAGGTAGTGCCCTATCAAATCCTGTTCCTGTCAATAGCGGAGTTCCCCAAGGCAGTGTTCTTGGACCAACACTCTTCATATTATACATTAATGATCTCTGTGACCATATTAAAAGTAATTGTGTTCTTTTCGCTGACGATGTCAAACTATTTAACACTACCAAAAATACAGCTACCCTTCAAAAAGACCTTGACTTTGTGTCAAAAACTTGGCAACTCCAAATCTCAACCAGCAAATGCTCTGTCTTACACATTGGAAAAAAGAATCTAAACACTAAATACAAACTCGATGAACATTACCTTACAGATGACCCCCACCCTGTTAAAGACCATGGAGTTTTCATATCCAATGATCTAAGTGCGAAAGCCCACTGCAACTACATCGCAAAAAAGGCTTTAAGAGTTGTAAACCTAATCTTACATAGCTTCTTCTCCAAAAACACTACACTACAAACCAGAGCATATAAAACATTTGCTAGACCAATTCTTGAATACAGCTTGCCTGTCTGGAACCCATACCATATTTCAGACATCAATACAATTGAACATGTCCAGAAATATTTTACAAGAAGAGTTCTCCACTCCTCTGTATACAACAAAATACCTTATCCCACCAGACTTGAAATCTTCGGTTTAGAAAACTTAGAACTCTGCCGCCTTCAACAGGACCTGTGTTTAACTCATAGAATCATCTATTGCAATGTCCTTCCTGTTGAAGACTACTTCAGCTTCAATCACAACAATACAAGAGCAAACAATAGATTTAAACTTAATGTTAACCGCTTCAATCTTGATTGCAGAAAATATGACTTCTGTAACAGAGTTGTTAATGCTTGGAACATACTACCTGACTCTGTGGTCTCTTCTCAAAATCCCCAAAGCTTTAACCAAAAGCTGTCTACTATTGACCTCACCCCATTCCTAAGAGGTCTATAAGGGACATGCATAAGAGCACAAATGTGCCTACCGTTCCTGTCCTATTGTTTCCTTTCATTATATCCAATTAATATAGTTATTACATACTCAAGCTTATATATATGCTCATATATTGTATAGTTATTTTCATGCTTATGCTTATATATACTGTTGTGACTAAATAAATAAAGAAATAAATAAATAAACTCTCTTTTTACATTTTAAATAATATTTTCCCTTTTCTTAAAAAATGGGAAGCTGGTTTGCTGTAAAACAAAGCATCGGCTTCCAACATTCAACTTTCGTGGAGAAAAGGAGCCACATATGTTTTCTTAGAAAATAAAAATGTTAAGTAGGACCAGTCCCTCATATTAAGCCTTCACCCATGAGTGGATTGTTCCAAAGTGGTCAAGGGTATGGCAGGTGCTGTGAAATGTTTTTTCCCCGAAGGCCATCACTCTACTAAACAAATAATTCCCTCAACACTGTCAAACTATTTACTAAATCTGCACTACTATTACTCTTCTCATCCTTCCCATCACCCATCTCCTTCCACTTATGACTGTAACTTTGTTGCTTGTATCCTTACGATTTATACTGATATTGATTGTTTCCTGATTGCTTATTTATAGCCTATGACTATCGTTAAATATTGTACCTTATGATTCTTGATGAAGGTATCTTTTCTTTTATGTACACTGAGAGCATATGCACCAAGACAAATTCCTTGTGTGTCCAATCACACTTGGCCAATAAAAAAAAATCTATTCTATTCTATTCTATTCTATGTGGAAGACTTAAGTATGCCATTTGTTACTTGATACATTTTATTTAAAAACAGATCTTCTGTACATTCAATCTAACCAAAATACATTTAGAGGCATAGTAATACTCTTTTAAATGCCATCTAGGTATGTAGTCACTGATCTAATTATCTCATATTAAGGTAATCAGAATTGTCTTCACGTTCAAGATTTAGGAACTCACCAAAAAAGTTGGTTATTTCACTTTCATTACCAAGCAACAATCCATGCCATTGGCTAACAATGACACTATACTTGTTATGTAAATTCTATGTTTGTAACCTGCTGGGGCTCTTTGTTTAAGGTTTGGGGTTGGTGACTCACTGTATTCAGTAAGATAAGCATCTTGGTCTTCTCCAGTTGGTTTGCTAAACTTTTTGGGTGTTTCTTCCACCTTTGGATAAGTAGGGAATCCTCAAGGATCTGTCATAATTCCTTTCCAGAAACAATTCCATTAATAGAAGGTAATCAGTTCATATTAAATGATAACCTGCCCATTTTTCCACATTACAGCCTAGCACGCCCCAATTCCTGGTAGTAAATATATTCTTAAATAGAACTCTTTGGAGAGATGGGATTTATTATCAAGTTAGCCTTCTTCTTAAGTAGTTGATATTCAATTGTCTGGATCATTTAGACTTTGATGCTTTATTTACTTCGTACACAATAAATTGTATTCTGCCCAATCACACGACTCTGGGATTTGCATCAATAACATTTTATTATCCATAGTTATTATTATTATTAACATCCTTTTGTCTGCTATTTCTTTGTTCCTATTCTGTTTTTATAATCTTTTTAAATGTTTTCAATAAATACCTAAAACCATTATCATGATTAATTATTATTTAGGGCGCCCAGGGTTGCTTGCTTGGTGACATGACATCTATATAAATTGGATAAGTAAATAAGTAATTATCAAAACTCATAAACAGAAACATAGGTGACTAGAGGAACCAAGAGGAGGCAAATATCAAAAAGAATGCCATAATGTGTACATCTTGTCACACACACACACACACACACACACATTTAAGGGCTGAAGTCAACATTACAAAGTTGTGATAGGGTGGGTTTTTTTTGCAGTGGTTCTGATGAAATCATTGGATTCTGCAGCTGCCACTGAACAAACATTTACACAGAATGTAAAATCAGATCTAAAAGATATGAGGAAGAGTGGGTAGGTTGGACAAAGTCATTCTCAACACTTCTCCCTTCTAATGGACTTTTAAGATTCCTATTACTGGACCTATATAACATTATAGGACTGACAGGAAGAAAAATTGGGGAGACTGCCTAGTTTTTTAGTGAGCCAGGAAAAGGGACTGAATACTGCATAAATAAAATTGTAATTTAAATATTGCCACAAAATTATTTCCAAAGATCAATGTGTTCATTTATATGGCTTCCAAATTATTGGCCTGGAAGTAGTAAGCAGCAGATCATTCAGAATGAATAGATTTGCTCTTATTTAAGAATAATGACAGTGCATGATAATTTGTATGTTTAATGCGCTATAGAAACATTTCCCAGATAACAGTTACTTAATTAAAATGATCATGAAATGGGTGTTGCACTATTCCAGACTCTGCTTCATTTGATAACAGGACTAATAACAGATTTGATAACTGGACTAAGACACTGAAATCTGCAAGTGTTGATAACTGGACTAAGACACTGAAATCTGCAAGTGTCTTGGAAAGAATTAGATTTGTGGCCCATTCGCTGGCTTACTCAGTTTAGCACTAAGATGAACAAAGAAATAAAAGTTTGCAGGCTCAAGACTATAATATATGAAGACATTCATTGGAGAGGGCAAAAGAGGGTTGAACTTAACTCCCTAACCCAAGCCATCCCTTGGATGAAGTGTGGCAGGAGAAGAAAGAAACATGGAATTTTGTTGTCCATAACCTTTGTTGGTCAATTGAAAAACAACGAGTTTACATTATGGATATTTTTCAGTTCACCTTCTGAGAGCCAAATGCTACGTTGATTCTCATGCAGAATTGTTCCACTCAAGCCAGGAGCTCTCTGAAGCCTAGAACGAACCTGGGAATTGACTCAACTGGAACACCATTTTAAAAAATGCTCCAAATTGATACATTGCAAATAAAAGCAGTATTACAAGCTGGCTATTCCAGTAATATGTACCTTCGCTTTGTCCAAGATGAGATCAGCCAGGGATATCCACAGGGAAGGCCACAATGGTTGGAAACAATAGGAAAGACATTACAGTGCAGATGGGGATACAGATGGGTTACACAGAAAAGCCAATGCCCAATGCTTGCAGGACTCCAACAATGAAAATGGTCTGGGCTTCACTTCTTTCAGCTTCTGTTTCTTTTGTAACACATGAGATGCTCCTATTTTACCCTCCAATATCTCACTAAGCAAGAGGATGCTTCCCCGAATTCTAGTTTTCCTTTACATTGTTTGTGGCTCCGTAAATCAAAGACAAATCCCACATTGTGGAGTTTTTTTCTCCATGCTTGTAGTATCTACAGGGAAACATCAGCAGGTAGTCAATATCCTGCCTTGATCCATTTGCAAAGAGGTCACATCCAAACTTAGTTTTTATGTGGTTCTTCCCCAGGCCTTAACTGCCTTTAATATGGTTGAATGTGTTATGTGTTACGTGATAAATCCTTTTTAATGTGTGTATTATTGCATGCTTTGATATAAAATGTAGGGGTTTGTAAAGTAAAAAAGCAACTTTATTTGATTAAATACTTCGAATAAAATGACAGTGTTTGTTATGTTGTTTTTTTAATTGGCAATTTATTTCCTTCCTTCCTTCCTTCCTTCCTTCCTTCCTTCCTTCCTTCTCTCCCTCCCTCCCTCTCTCCCTCTCTTCCTTCCTTCCTTCCTTCCTCCTCTCCCTCCCTCCCTCCCTCCCTCCCTCCCTCCCTTCCTTCCTTCTTCTGTGGGAAGCCTTTAGGGTTGTCAAGTGATACAGAGATCTATAAAAGAATCAAAGAGATCTTGACTGGTCTGTGAATTAGACATGAGATAAATTTCTGGACATACATCTAGACTAAAACAAGTATTTCTTCCTTTGAAGGAAGATGTAATGTTACACATCAGTTGGTTTATTTTAGGATTGCCAGACCTCAGATTTTAACCTTCTTCTCTCGGGGAAAGGGTAATATTTCTGGGGAATGACTAGAATAAAGGAAGGTGTTTTTTTCCCCGTGAAGTATCACCAGACTTTATTCCTTGACTAAAGTTCTTTAGCCTCTGACAGGCTAGCAACTTATAATGCATCTTATAGAAGGGCTGGAATATTACAGAAAATCAGAGCTGAGTTAGAATGAAACCGGGCATTGCCTATCCTTAAAAAATAAACTCATATGAACTTTTTTTTAGACTCAATGAACAGATAGAACGGTGGATCAAAGTACTGGACAAGACCACTTCAAGAAGCGCAGGAGTGGATTGTGACTGGAATCAGGCAAGCAGACTGGCAGAGCAGAATACAAGGCAAGAGAAATGGCTGAAATTCTATCCCAAGCTATCTCGGTTGATCTTAGGCTAAGCACTACAAAGAATGCTTATTAGGCCCTCGCACATGTCCATATGTCAAAAATTTTCCCTACAGGTTCTGTAGGCATGGCTTGGTGGGCGTGGCAGGGAAGGATACTGCAAAATCTCCATTCCCACCCCACTCCAGGGGAAGGATACTGCAAAATCTCCATTCCCACCCCACTCCAGGGGAAGGATACTGCAAAGTCTCCATTCCCACCTCACTCCAGGGGAAGGATACTGCAAAATCTACATTCCCACCCCACTCTGGGGCCAGCCAGAGGTGGCATTTGCCGGTTCTCTGAACTGCTCAAAATTTCCACTACAGGTTCTCCAGAATCTGTCAGAATCTGCTGGATTTCACCCCGATATGGAAGTTAACAGCAATCTATCATCATGGTACTTCTTCACGGTCACCATTGCTCGCCTGTCATGCATAGTACACAGCAGCTATTTCATACATTCCCCTCAAGATGTTATGCCAACAGTTAGATCATCAGGTATATACAGTAAGAACAATAATATGTGATGGGTGCCCTGTGCTTGATGAGGGAGGTGATTTGGTTTATAGGAAGCACTTTGAACTTGGCAAGAAAACAAGCAGGTTACCTATGTTCAGTTTTATGCTTTATTTTGACTCTCGTCTTTAAATATTTAGCCACAAGAAAATCTCAGTCCTATCAAAAATGAGTCTGTTGTGCTCTGTTTTCTACAATAATATCATAATATTCATTGCTTTTCAAACGATACTACCATAATTATACAAATCGGTTTTTAAACTACAAATTAAACCTAGACCTTCTGGAGCCACACTGTCTGATCCTGCCTTTCCTTTAGAAGCAACAGATACTAAACTGTACAATGGGTTTTCACCTAATCTATGTTCCGCAGAGCAGAGGTAGAACAAAAGCACTGAAGAGAAGAGACGGCGCTGTGGAAAGTCATAGGGTGCTTACCCTTCATGTTTCTCTTTCTATTTCAGCGAAGGGTTCAAACGTGAACGCATGAAAGCTCTTTTGTGCTAACATCAAATAAAGATTATTTGTGCCAAAACTGACAATAAGGTTTCCAGAGGGTTTGTTGTTTGAATAGGAATCCTCTAACCTTAGTCAATGCAGAGATCTAAGTCTGCCAATAATATCAGAAGAATCCCACATGTTCAAACATATGCCTGCATTCACAATAGAAGATTAGACCTGGTCATTTTCACCTTTAAAAGTGAAAGGGTAAAAAAAAAATCCATCCTTGGTCAAATTCACCATTTTGATCTGTGTATGTCCTACTATAGCTCAATAATAGGGCATATACATTACATGCAGAATTTCCCAGGGACAATCCTAATTATTGGCTACTAAAAAGTCCAAGAAGAACAGGCCAAGCTTCTGCAAGTTCAGACACCAGGGCTTCTATCTTCAGAATTCCCCTACCAACACTGTTCTGCTGAGAATTCTGGGACTTGAAGTCCATGCCTTTGGCACCTATATTGAAGAAGTTAGAATGGACATATCCACCAGGTTATAGATTCTATTATTTTTTTCTTATTTCAGCATTGATTTTCACCTTGTTGTTGTTCAAAAAATAAAATTGCAGGAAAAGTTTTTAGAAACTTTTGCTTACTTTGCTTATTTCTATTTTTTATTTCTGTTTTGTTTAAGAGATACATTTAATTTGATTTTGCCTAATATGTATGTTTCTGTAAGCAAACTTTACTAATGCAATGCATTTCACTCATAGTATATTTAGGTTTGTATAGGTGTGAATGTGTGTGTAAGGAACTAAGTCATGTAACTAATGATTCAGTGCTTATATCAATTCAACACTTACATTGGATCAATGTATTTTTTTTTAAATAAAGAATTTCTGTCTCCCCCTTCTATTGACCTAGTGACAAAACATGGATCCCCATTTCACTCCAACAACTTAGAGGACAATTATTGATAAAAGATACAGTACCAGATAGAAGGATAACTCCACTTATATTATAGAAGGCAAGTAATAAAGCCCTCAATTTGCCTAGAAACCTACTCTCCTTGAGGGAACCTTACTTCTGACATCCTAATTATTGTAGGCTTTAACAGGAGGAAATATTGGAAGAGAAAAGGGATTATTACAAGGCAATGCTGATGGGGAATCCCCTTCCCATATGTCTCCCCCTCCTCATTTCCAGATATTAACTTTTTCTTAGGGGTAACGCCAGTTACAGGTAGTTCTCAATGTACCACCACAATTGAACCCAACATTTCTGTTAAAAGTCACAATACATCATGATATGTCACATGATGCAATCAAGTTTGACACCTATGGACTAAAACTTCCATTTTGGGGCAGTGGTGAAATCTAATTTTTTTTTCTACCGGTTCTGTGGGCATGGCAGGGGAAGGATACTGCAAAATCCCCATTCCCTCCCCACTCCTAGGGCCAGCCAGAGGTGGTATTTGCCAGTTCTCTGAACTACTCAAAATTTCTGCTACCAGTTCTCCAGAACCTGTCAGAACCTGCTGGATTTCACCCCTGTTTTGGGGGTGAGAGAACAAGTACCGATAGGCAGAGATCGTGTTGGAAGATGGTGTGGATTGCAGATTTAATCAATACGGATCATCTTGAACCTAAGAGAAAGGGATAAATCCTGCAAGGAATTGCAAGTACATCTGTGTGAGTATCTGAGCTAGGGAGCCTTTTTGTGCTCGTCTCTGATTGAGGGGACAACTTAGCAATCTGTATGAATAATGGAGCAGAAACATTATGAAAACCTTAACCTCTATGTCCGGCAAAGTATAAAAAAAATCATACTTTATTTCGAGATCTTTTTTTCTATTCCTCGTTGAAGGAGTAACTGGAGAGCTAGACAGCCTATCTGAAGCCTCAGCTTCTTTGCAAATCCTTGCTTATTCCTGGGGAAAAAAAACATTCTGAGCTGCCTGAAGTCAGGTCTTCTTAACAGATTGGACTTGATCAGCAGGACCAGGAAGGGGGCAGAGATATGTCAGGGCCTTCCACTCGGTTGGTTGTACTTACAGGTCCAAGGAGGCTGTTGCTCCATCACTAGCCCAGGCATTGTTGATTGTTTTTCTCCCACTACATCTTCAATTCTCAAAGCTATTTCCCCGATGGCTGCTTGTTTCTCTCTCATTGCTATTTCTCACTGACAAGCTTTCATTGTGTTGCCATTTCAGAAGTCCACGGCTGGCATACCAATCCCTGTGGAAAAACCTCATGTAACCAGCTCTGGGCGATATTTCTGTAATTTCCTGTCCCAGATTGGGATTGGGAGTCAGCAAAGGATCAAATTCAGAAGAATGTTGTGGCCAGGGAGACGTACAGAAATGAAACCAGAAATCCTTAATCAAACCAATCTAAAGCTTCAAGAAGGATCCAGAGGGCAAAGATAAGAGAGCAAAGATCAAGGTGTAGTAATCAAAGAGTCACTATGACAGTCATAGTCCAATACACAAGAGTAAACAGCTTTACCAGTTCACAAGCAATAGATTGCTTCCAGCAATGAGGTATTCTCAGGCAGAGAGCTTCATGTAGAAAGATACACCACTCTGCTCTTATTTGTGCGGTGTTCATTAATCTGCTATGGATACATGTACTGCTTTAAGTCAGCCTTACCCTGACTTAGCTCAATTGTCAAGCCCGCTCAAGCCTAAGATCACCCAGACATGCTGGGATATCACATCCGATCTTATTTCCCAGGATAGAGCATTTTTAAATCAAGGATTCCCAAGTGCCACAAACATCAGTTCACTCCTCCCTATATGGTACAATTAAGTTTATATTGCCGTTTCACCCACCATACAAATCCTCCTTCAAAGCAAAGGAATTTGGCTTTCCATTCAATAACAGGATAATATGGATTGTTTTCTCCTATACAATTTTATACTTCTTTTGCAGATTTTTCACATATTGCTTTTGAAGCTTCCGAGACATTGAAATCCGAAGGCTAGGATCTTAAAGAGATATGCTTAGGGAGTCTCTGCAGGATCAGACAAAAGAACTCAGCATTGTGGGCAGCGATCTTTTTTTTTTTAAAGGAAAGATGGGAAAATCTATTTTTTTTTTGTTCAGCTGGTCTTGCAGATAACTTAACCTCATGTTTTACATGCCGCAACACAAGGATATCTTCCTGTTCTTGAGGCATAGGCTGAAGCATTCTAAAGACTTCTTTTGCTGTTCCAGGTTGGAAGTGGGGTTTACATTCTTCTCCCAACACAAATCCTTCCCATGTGGGAAATCTAGTGTTTCAGTGACATTCTGTCGTGTCCCACTCCTCCGCTGACGGCCGGGTCGGGGAAGTCCGTATCAAGCATGCCTCTGCAGCTCTGCCAAAGTCCTATCAGAGTTCTCAAGGCAGGCAGGAGACCAGGAAGTGACTTCAGCAATCCAAGTTAGACTTTGCCTGACTCAGAGAATGCCAGAAAGCAGATCCTTTATATAGGCCATGGGGTGTGGCTCCATGACTCAGCACTTATCCAGGCCTGCCCCTCCCTTCCTTTTGCTGACGTCGCCTCTCTACTCTCTGGAAGCGAGGATCTCTCCAGCCTCCAGCTGTTGGTAATCTTAGCTCATGACTGGCTTCACATTCTTCAGGCTCACATGCTGTGGGGGAGGGGTTTAGTTGCTCCGTTTGCCTGGGCATGGTGCCAGGACTGGGGGCTGAAGGCACGTCAGGCCCTTCGTCTTGCTCGGCCTGTCCGGGCATGGTGCCAGGGCTGGGGGCTGGAGGCATTCCAGGACATTCTTCCGAACTATCAGCGTCCGGCAGGAGATAAGAGGGGCCCGGCTGCGGCAGGGGGAGCGAGCGAGACACAACACATTCTGGAATGATGGGATTAGGTACAGAGATCCTCCTCAGCTCTTATTAGGGGACTGGAGGCTAAAACATATAAAGAACAGCTGCTGGGATTGGATATGTCTAGTTTAATGAAAAGAAGGACTAGGGGAGACATGATAGCAGTGATCCAATATCTGCCACAAAGAAGACAGAGTCAAACCACAAAGATGAGGGAGTCAAGCTATTCTCCAAAGCACCTGAGGGCAGGACAAGAAGCAATGGGTGGAAACCAATCAAGTAGAGAACCTAAGAACTAAGGGGAAATTTACTGACAGTTAGAACAATTAATCAGTGGAAAAACTTGCCTGCAGAAGTTGTGAATGCTCCAACACTGTAATCTCTCTTTTTAAGGAGAGATTGGAAAACTATTTGTCTGAAATGGTATAGGGTTTCCTGCCTGAGCAGGGGGTTGGACTAGAAGATCTCAAGGTCCCCTCCAACTCTTCTCTTCTCTTCTCTTCGTTGCCTAGGTCTGCTGTGGGTACAACCAACTTGCAATGCTTTTCCCAAGGTATCTCAGCCTGTGGACGGGGTTGCCTTTTCCAAGATAAGCATCCAGTTGACTCTCAGCTTTCTCACAAAGCTTTCTCACAATCTCTCACACTTGGAATTGGCACCTTTCCTCACATGGCAACAAGGAACAATATTGTAACATATGGAGTCTATGGCCTTGCCAGCCAAACTCATCTCTAGGCCAAAGCCATCCTAAGACTTAATCACGATCAACTACTTTGCTCCAGATCCAGACAGGAATGATGGCCACCAGCTGATTAAGTGGCTTCCTGAAATTTAACTCAAAAACAGATGAGGTATTCATATTTCTGTTACAAGCTCAGCTAGCCAATCTCCAGCTGCACTGTGCAACCAGTCACAGCAAACTCCAGCAGCTCTACCTCTTTCCTCAGGATCATCAAACATCCACAGTCGATCTTTCCAATCCTTCCCCATATCTTCTCTCTTCACACAATTCTTCACCATGTACTATCCGAATCAATCCTCTTCCACAAAGTTTTCATCACCTTCACCAGTTCCACTATCTATTCCTTCCCTAGATTCAAGACAGCAATATGCATCTACTTTATTAACCACACATCAGTCATAACCTACTATAAACATTAGATGCAGTGCACTAAACCGATGCCTGATGCTGTCTTAAGGCTTGCATTTTTAAGAAGCCATATACCAGAAATATTTTGACTAGCTGGCCAATGGAGCATGCATGACCATACAATGAAGTAGGAGAAATCACTTCCCAACCCCACCAAGCCACATGTTCAATGGAGGAATTGGTGGTTTGTTTTCCCACCATCCTACCACTCACTGCTATGTAATACAAACTCTAAGTAGAACCTCATTGCTAAGGTGTAGTAAAGCACAACTGTGTGAGGAGCAGCACAGTTTACGTCATGCACTTTCCTGCTTAGGGAGCAAAGCATATTAAAGAGGTTCTCTGGGTGAAGCCTGAACTTGCAACAGCCCAAAGGAAAGCAATGCAGGCCCTGGACTAACCTACTTCCTGTTTCATAAGCTTGTGCAGCATAGCCATAAATAGGTGCTGAGCAGATCTGTTGACAGAACAACCACTTATCATATTTGCCGGAGGGTTCTTCTTTTTTTTAGTTTCTATGATTGGATATGATTATTAAATGTTTGCATTCACAGAAGAGCAATAAACATTCTAGAGCTAAGGAGGCACCAATGGTTTATTTGGAAATAAATAATAAATTCCACGAGTGTCATTTTCGAATAAGTATGGTAAGGAGTGCATATTCATTGGTAAATATTTATCCCCACCCCAGGCCATGCCACTGGCATCCTGGATTGCAGCAATATGTTAGGCGGGATTCTGCTGCAGGGTCAATGAATGCTTAGGGTTATTTTCCTCTCTGGTGGATCATTCAGTTGAAATAAGCAAACAGATATCCGTCCACCAATGGGCCCTCCACCTTCTGCAAATCTTTTGCGCCTCTGCTCAGAAAAAGGGGCCCCTCTTCTTTCTTTCACCTGTCATGTTCCAGATTTAAATGTTTGCATTCACAGATTTACAGAATAAAACCTAGGTCCTAGACAATGAATAGCTCAGGTATTATTTGTGGGTCTATGACAATTCACCATGGCCAACTTGCTACGGCCAACTCACCATGGCCAAGTCGCCATGGCCAGCTTGCCACAGCCCACTTGCCATGGCCAACTTGCCTCGGGACAACTTGCCATGGCCAACTCGCCACAGGGCAATTTGCTGTGGGACAAGAGTGACACTAATATCAAAGAAATAGTGGAATAGAATTAATAAAGAAAGGATGCAAAGGGAGGGACTCAATGAAATGTGAATGGCAAAAATTAAAATATTTATCTATTTTGAATAATTTTATTTATTTTATTTATTTTTATTTGAAAGAACAGATAATATATATAAGTATAAGCATGAATTGAATACATAAAATAGATACAAATAGGGGAAACATTAGAACAGGGATAGTAGGCATGCTGGTGCTCTTATGCACGCCCTTACAGATCTCTTAGGAAAGGGGTGAGGTCAACAGTAGACAGCCAAAGGTTAAAGTTTTGGGGGTTTCGGGAAGAAAACACAGAGTCAGGTAGCTCATTCCAGGCACTGACCACTTTGTTGCTGAAGTCATATTTTCTGCAATTGAATTTGGAGCGGTTCACTTTAAGTTTTTATCTATTGTATGCTCGTGTATTGTTGTGGTTGAAGCTGAAGTAGTAATTGACAGGTAGTACATTGTAGCAGATAATTTTATGAGCTATGCTTAGGTCATACCGAAGGCAGCATAGTTCTAAGTTTTCTAAATTTAGAATTTCAAGTCTGGTGGCATAAGATATTTTGTTGCGAGCAGAGGAGTGGAGGACTCTTCTTGTGAAATATTTCTGGACACGTTCAATTTTGTATTAATGTCCAATATGCAGTGCAGGTTCCAGACAGATGAGTTGTATTCAAGAATTGCTCTAGCAAATGTTTTGTATGCTCTGGTTAATAGTGTGATATTACCGGAGAAGAAGCTACACAAGATAAGGTTTACAACTTTAATGCCTTTTTGGCGATGTTGTTACAGTGGCTTTGGTGCTTAGATCATTAAATATAAATACTCCAAGGTCCTTGACAGAGTGAGGGTCATCTACAAGGTCATGTCCACTTAGCTTGTATTTTGTGGTCTGGTTCTTTTTGCCAATGTGTAAGACAGAGTATTTGTTGGTTGAGATTTGGAGTTGCCAATTGTTTGACCATTCTGACACAAAGTAAAGGTCTTTTTGAAGGGTAGCAGCACTGCTGGTGGTGTTAAATATTTTTATATCATCGGCGAAGAGAACACAGTTGCTTCTAATATTGCAAAGGTCATTTATGTATAGTATGAAGAGTGTTGGTTCTAGAATGCTGCCTTGGGGGACACCGCTACTAACAGGTGCAGGATTTGATAGAGAGCTCCCTATTTTGACCATTTGTCTGTCTGACAGAAATGCAGCAATCCAATTATGTAGGGGTCCGGAGATGCCATAGGATTTTAGTTTTATACGTAATTTGTCATGTACCACTGAAACAAAGGCTTTACAGAAGTCTATGTAAATTGAGTCTATTGCTTTGCCCTGATTGACATTTGTAGTCCGTATGTTTTTGCAGTGTAGAAGTTGTAGATTACAGGATAATTTTTTTCTAAAACCAAATTGTTTATTAGAGAATAGGTTGTTTGTTTCTAGGTGGGGGGTAATGAATTGGTTAATGATTGATTCCATGACTTTGCAGGTGATGCAGCATAAAGAGATTGGTCTGTAATTTTCAACTAGGCTGGGATCTCCCTTTTTGAAGATAGGGATGACCATGGCTAGTGACCATAGATTGGGGGGCTGGTCCTGAAGGATTTTTTCAAAGATTATGCTTAGGGGTTCTGCTATAGCAATGGAAAGCTTTTTTAAGAAGTATGCACATAGTCCATTAGGTCCAATAGATAGAGATGGCTTTAGTCTGTGTAGTGCCTTCTCAACATTATATTCTATGAAATCTATTTGTGTTAGATCATTGTAGTTATTTGTGGTATGACTAGGGAATGTTGGGCATGAGCCATTGCTGTTTACAAAGACTGAGCCGAAGAATGTGTTGAAGAGGTTTGCTTTAAATGCTTCATCATTGCATTCTTTACCGTTAGGTCCTTTTAGAGGTGGGATGGATCTTGAGTCTTTAAATTTGTTGTTTATAAAATTATAGAAGCTGTGGTTAGATTTCATGCACAGTAGGTCCTCTTGTTGCTTGGTGTGGTAATTGGTGCTTTCAGTCTTTATTCGGTGGGATATATTTTTGTAGTGGCTTTTAAAGTTAGCTACATAGTCAGTTTTGTTTTTTCACCAGAGGGATTTATTTATTTTTTTTGGATTGGAGCTTTCTTATTGATATGGGTGATTTGTTTTTCCTGGTTTTGGTGGTGATTAGTGGCACATATAGTTTAATAACTCTATTGATTTCGAGCAAGAAAATGTTATAATGGTCTTTGGCAGTATTACAGCCAGAGAATAGAACTTGCCAATCAAGAGATGAGAGGTCAGTGTTAAATTAAATTTAAATTGAATTGAATTGTTAAATTGTCCTGCAGCTAGTTGTCCAGTGGTGAGTTGGCCATGGCAAGTTGTACCAAAACAAGTTGGCCATGGCAAGCTGGCCATGGCAGTTGGCTATGGCAAGTTGGCTGCAATGAGTTGGCTGTGGCAAGTTGTCCGATCCCCCTTATTTGTAACTTAGAAATACTGAAGTTTGGTGTTTTTTCAGTTCTTTCTCAAGTTCCTGAAGGTGTTTTAAAGGACCTAATTCTCTAGGTTCTTGTGCTCTTTAACACTGCTTATTAGAAGTCAGGCAGAGAATAAGAGATAAATAATTTCTTCCCTTCCATCTTTCCCTGGTTCATACATGCCAGCCGGTCTGATAAGAAAGGCAGGCAAAGAGTGCTGGGAGGAAAACTGGATGATAGCTTCAGCAACTGCAGATAAATACCCTGCATTGACCACAGGTACCGGGATAAATCTGAGGAAGAAAAGCCAAAGAAGAAAATGGCCTGCAGGCAAGAGAGAAACTGGAGCAAACTGGGGATTGTCCACAAAGACATGAAATTCAGACACTTTCAAACAAAAGTAGTTTCTTGTGACCTTGAATGTGAAGAGAGTATCAGGGAAAGAAGAAGATGAAACTACCTCTAAAAGAGTTACTAAAAAGAGCAGAGAGCCCCCATTTTAAAACATTTCCTTACCATAACATTAAGGGAAGGGAACCAAACAGCACCTGACTACCTACCCCTTGGGCAGTTTCTTCTTATGAATTCCCCTAACAATAATGTAACAACAACATGTCTGGCTAGGGAATGGAGAAGTTTCCAGGGGGATGGGGGTAGGGTTGCACGGACACCTCTCTCTCTAAATCTGCTTTCAGTTATTAGCCCAGCTCTGGAACTGATGTTTATTCTGGCTGTTTTAATGGCCAACCAGCCCATGAAGAAGCTACAAGACCCAGCTTCTCATTGGCTAAAAAAAAAGAACACATTTTCAGTCCTCAGAATCTGTGGATAGAATGAGCTCCAAACTTATTCAGACCTCATAGCAGGGGGTGAAATGCTCCCGGTTTGAACCAGATTGCCCAATCTGGTAGCAATGGCGGTGGGTGGTTCAGAGAACCGGTAGCAAAAATCCCTCCCCCTTCCCCATGCCCAGCTGAGCCGCACAATCATTAGAGGTATTTTTTTTTACTTTTAAAAGCATTTTTCCTTCAGCAGAAAAACCTTTTGAAAGTATTTTTTTTTACAGCCTCTTCCGCCAAGAGGCTGGAAAAAAATGCTTTTAAAGGGTTCTGGCGATCAGGCATCTCAGCTGGGATCATCAGAACACTTTAAAAGCATTTTTTCTATAACCTCTTCGGCCAAAGAGGCTGTTAAAAAAATGCTTTTAAAAGGCTCCTCTGGCGATCCCAGCTGAGTTGCCTGATCATCAGAGGCTTTTAAAAGCATTTTTTACAACATCTTCCATCAAAGAAGTTGTAGAAAAAATGCTTTCAAAGTAAAAATAAAAAAAAGTCGGCCACACCTACCCAGTCACATTACCCCACCACCACCAAGCCATGCCCACAAAACCGGTAGTAACAAATTTTACATTTCACCCCTGCCTCATAGTCTTTATATGTTTCGTTACAATCTCACTGCACATCACGTTATAATTTGCCGGTCATTTTTCAAGATGCTCTGGATTCTGTTCTTAACATTTTCAAGGGCCGTGTGCAGCCCTGGGACTTTGGACTATATATTTAAGTAAAGGTTGGGTTGCAAGCTAAGGTGATGCTACCCAGAAGGGATGAACTCTGATTAGCATTTCTGCTTTGAGTGCTACTGTTTAGCTATGTGTCAAATAGACAAAGAGGTAAAGGAACAAAGAAAACCTTTTAGCCGTATCCAGCCTGTATGACAGATTTTGCTACTCTTACCATAGGCCTATTGCTGAAAATGGCAGCCTCTCCCAAGACTAGCATGTGCTCCGAGTCTAAATCACAGCCACATAAAAGTCAAGCATTTGATTCAATGTGACTGTTAAGGTTGATGATTATCTGAATTATCTGGGTCGCTGTTTTCCTCCTGAAACAGAATTTTAATGCAGGGATTTATCCTTGCCATGGGAAGATAATGTTGTGTCGCTTTTGTTCATTTCCACAGTGGAAAATTAGATTAGGATGCTGAAGAATTGGACTTACTGAAGAGGGACGACGCTCACCCTGGTCATCACTTCTTTATCCTCCTACCATCGGGAAGGAGATATAGAAGTATAGCGAGCCGCACAAACAGGCTGAAGAACAGGATTATTATTTTTTCCATTTTTATATGCTTTAGATTAACAGTTCAAGTAAAATCTACATTATATACATATATATACATCCTCAACTTCCTTATAAATATTACCTATTTTTGTTTCTGTTGTCTATCCACCTATACCAATTTTCCCAAGCTGCATAATATTCTGAATCATCTTTTTCTTTTAATTCTAAGGTTTTCATTTTTTCATTTTTCATTCATTTTGTCACATTCAAATATTTTCTGGATAATCAATTATCTGGTGGTAAATTATGTTTCTTCCAACGTTGCGCGAATGCAATTCTTGTTGCTGTTAGTATATGTAGGATCAGATATCTTTTTTTTTTTTTATCAAATTTAGTTTTTAATATTCCCAGGAGAAATGTTTCTCAATTTGGCAATTTATTAAATCTTGTAGCCAACCTTGTATTTTAGTCCAATACTTTTTCACTTCAGGGCATAACCGCCAAGCATGAAAGAAGGTACCTTGGTGCTGGTTGCATTTCCAGCACTTGGGGCTTAGGTTTGGGTACATTTTAGCCAGCCTTGTTGGGACCAAGTGCCAACGATAGAGCATTTTATACTGGTTTTCCTTATAGGCAACCGATTTTGTTAGCAGATTGTTTCCTCTGCTCTGTCGAATTCTAATAAATAATTGTATAATTTAGATATTAATTTTCTTTCGGGGCCAATCACTAATTTATCTAGTTGTTTTGGTTCCATGTCAATTCCGTATTCTTCCATATCTTTCTTATATCTGGATTGCAGTTGTAAGTATGGCCACCAATCAATGGATATTCCCTGTTCTTTTAATACCTGATTATTTTTAAGCTTTCCCTGTTTATCTAGGATTTCTGAGTATCTAGGCATTTTGCTGATGTCTAATGTGTTGAGGTGGATCATAGCTCCCATAGTAGATAGCCAACCGGGAATTTTCATATAGTTGAAGAAGAGTTTTTATCCGTGGGCTGTCAGACTCCTGAATGAGAAATAACATCATAACTATGTAGTATGATGGACTGTAGGGCCAGCACAATTTGTAACATGTTCACACTGGTGCAATAGGACTGGGTGTTTTGTTAATATGATTTATTGGGTTAGGGATTTTCTGTCTTCACTGTGAGTTGTATTGTGTTGGGGGGGGTGCACTGAGGGAGCTCAACTAATCTCACTGTACATATGTTGTGCACTGACAATAAAGATTTGAAATTGAAATTATTCATACAGTACAGTTAGATATTTGTAGGACTGGCCTCTGACTCAGGGAAAAGGTCAAACATATGGGAAATTGAGACATAATTTTACTCACCCAAGGCAGGAGAAATTATCCCAATTTGCCCCAGTTTAATTCCTTGCCACAATTTCTTAGTTTGGGCTCCAGGGCAAGAGCCATGATCAAAGAGGGGAAATGTTAAAAAAAAAGTTTGCTTCTGGCTTGTATTAAACACCTACAGGAGTAGGAGGGAAGAGAGCACTGAATTCTGAAATCAAGATGTACATTTTCCCACTAAAGTGACGCTTCTGGATGCATCATCACCAATTACCCAATCCCAGCCTTTTGGTGGGCAAGTGAAATTGTGGGAAATAGCAATAGCACTTAGATTTATATATCACTCCACAGTTTACAGAATTCTTTAAGCCGTTTACAAAGTCAGCATATTGCCCCCAATAATCTGGGTCCTCATTTTACCAACTTCAGAAGGATAGAAAGCTGAGTCAATCATGAGCTGGTGAGGATCAAACTCCGGGCAGTGAGTTGAATTAGCCTGCAATACTACATTTTAACCACTGCACCACCATGACTTGTGGCAAGACAGTAGGGGAGGACTCAAGGATGATGAGACAGAGGCAGATATCCATCAAGCTGTGTTTCCTCAATAGTGTTAGGAATTTTGGGAATATGACAGGCATGGTTTGAGGAAATAGTTTCTCCAATCTCCAGGCAGAAAGAACAAGTTGCCTACTATGCAGCATGAGGTCATTGATCCATCTTGGAAGCCATCAGAGTCCTTGTCATTGGGCCAGGAGACTTGAAGGACTGCCTTTCTTCACTTGTTTCTCTATGTCCTATCAGATGTAGCAGGAAGGCACACTTTGGGTCTTGTTAAAAAAAGCCATCTTGCTTAACCCTAGAAAATCTAAAAGTTAGGTGTGATGGGCAAACAGCTTGAAAGGAAAGTTGGATCATATATGTTGGCAGTGGTGAGAATGTTAAATGCACAATGAAAGAAACACTAATTCCCACAGTGGAAGAAAGGAAGGTGAAGGTGATGGAATTGGTGGAGATGGCAGATCTGATTCTTCTAATTAAAGAGAAGAATTTATCTACCTTTGTTTCCATTTGGAAACCACTTCAGGATTTTGTACACAATTTTTTTTTAAAAAAAAGAACCTGTAACTTTAAGTTTTGAAGATTTAGAACACCTTTAACTTTATAGAAATGGTTGAATGGTTAACTGCTTGGAATACTTAGAAATACAAAGAAAAAAAACTGAGGCTATAACTTTTTTTTTTTTGTATTCTACTGCATTGAAAAAAGTGGGAAGTCACCCCTGTTTTTCTTTCTTTCCTACTTCTTTCCTTTTTCCTTAGGTTTTGTTTCTTTTTTTATTTTATCTTATAATAAACTGTAAAACAAAAAGTTGTCATCTTACAGGATCCAGGAAGCCGGCCTTTTTGGTCCAGGCTCCTGCCCTCTAGAACAGGGGTATCAAACTCACGATGTCACAGCAGTGTCACATGATGTATGTGGACTTTTCCCCCTTCGCTAAACTAGCCATGGGCATGGCCAGCACGTGATGCATCTGGCCCATGGGCCATGCGTTTGACAGCCCTGCTCTAGAACAGGGGTCCCCAAGCTTGACAACTTTACGGCTTGTGGACTTCAAGTCCCAGAATTCCTCAGCCAGCATGCTCTGGCTGAGGAACTCAGGGAGTTGAAGTGCACAAGTCATAAAGTTGCCAAGGTTGGAGATCCCTGCTCTAGAACATGTCACTAGCAGAGATGAGATTGGCCCCAGTCTTTCCAGAAAACCTTTAAAACATGGTGTGAGGATCAGGAAGTTAGTGAAGCACAGATGGTTTACCACAACTTTAAGGAGAGGGGTGTAATTTTGGCTGCCATTTTATTTTCTTTGGATTACATGCTGTATGTTTGCTATAACTATCCATGTTACTGTTTTGACCCCAAACTCTGCTCATCACCCAGAGTCACTTCGGTAAGAATGGTGAGTACCTATATCAAAATAAAAACATTAATTAAAATGTGAGAGGGAATGGCCAGAAAAGTTTATTTTTACCATTTTACCAGTTAAAGAACAAAAGAAAGAAATTGGCAGCAATGCTGTTACCTAGTTTGGTAGAGAAACAGCTATAAGGAAACAACCAAGTTCAGAGAGCAATAAGGACTCCAAAGAAAAAAAGGAGGCAGATTTATTTACACACTACATGAGGAATGCCCTTAGCAAAAACAGAATTCAGTTTTTCCTAATTCATGCTGGGAAGCAGGAACAGGTCCAGAAGTCTACCAAGTGTCTTAAATAAATGGCTTCAGCTTTTTCCGGAGCACCAGGTCTGGCCACAAAGGATCATGGCTGCACTTTGCACAAGCTGAGATAATATTTATCTATACCACAAGCAAATCTCTTTTATCTTGCATTTAGGGTTTGTCAAAGTGAGAAAAGCTAGTGATGAGCAGGGTAGTGTTTGGAAGCACCCTAATGCCTCTACATCAGGGCTGTCAAACTCCTGGCCTGCGGGCCAGATACATCATGCCCTGGCCACACCCACACCCGGTTTAGCAAAGGGGAAGAGTCCAACTATGTCATATGATGCCGCCGTGATGACATGAGTTTGACACCCCTGTTCTACATCATCGCATGGTCTCCTTCTGTGTGACAATTGGGATTTAGTTCTAAGGATTAAGAAAGGGATTTAGCCTGAGAATCTGAGACAGGCGGCAGCATAAGAGGTAGTCTGGGAAGCAGCTGTAAGCATGGAGAAAGAGTGGAATGCAGTACTTACGATTGAATGGGAGATCTTTGGACAGCTGAAGTTGGTGGTTCTCAATGAGTGAAGTGAAGATCACACATGAGGGTATATCAAGTTATAAGAACCCAGATATAAGCAGGAAAGGCAAAGGCCATGAAATTTTGAAAAGAAGGAGGAGGAGGAGGAGGAGAAGCAGCAGCTTCTTACCTGAATCTTTGCTAAAAAAAGAGCAGTGGAAGGAATTAAATTGCCATGTGACCAGGACAATTAAAGAAGAATTTATCTACCTTTGTTTCCATTTGGAAACCACTTCAGGATTTTGTACACAATTTTTTTTAAAAAAAAAAGAACCTGTAACTTTAAGTTTTGAAGATTTAGAACGCCTTTAACTTTATAGAAATGGTTGAATAGTTAACTGCTTGGAATACTTAGAAATACAAAGAAAAAAAACTGAGGCTATAACTTTTTTTTTTGTATTCTACTGCATTGAAAAAAGTGGGAAGTCACCCCTGTTTTTCTTTCTTTCCTACTTCTTTCCTTTTTCCTTAGGTTTTGTTTCTTTTTTTATTTTATCTTATAATAAACTGTAAAACAAAAAGTTGTCATCTTACAGGATCCAGGAAGCGGGCCTTTTTGGTCCAGGCTCCTGCCCTCTAGAACAGGGGTATCAAACTCACGATGTCACAGCAGTGTCACATGATGTATGTGGACTTTTCCCCCTTCGCTAAACTAGCCATGGGCATGGCCAGCACGTGATGCATCTGGCCCATGGGCCATGCGTTTGACAGCCCTGCTCTAGAACAGGGGTCTCCAACCTTGACAACTTTACGGCTTGTGGACTTCAAGTCCCAGAATTCCTCAGCCAGCATGCTCTGGCTGAGGAACTCAGGGAGTTGAAGTGCACAAGTCATAAAGTTGCCAAGGTTGGAGATCCCTGCTCTAGAACATGTCACTAGCAGAGATGAGATTGGCCCCAGTCTTTCCAGAAAACCTTTAAAACATGGTGTGAGGATCAGGAAGTTAGTGAAGCACAGATGGTTTACCACAACTTTAAGGAGAGGGGTGTAATTTTGGCTGCCATTTTATTTTCTTTGGATTACATGCTGTATGTTTGCTATAGCTATCCATGTTACTGTTTTGACCCCAAACTCTGCTCATCACCCAGAGTCACTTCGGTAAGAATGGTGAGTACCTATATCAAAATAAAAACATTAATTAAAATGTGAGAGGGAATGGCCAGAAAAGTTTATTGTTACCATTTTACCAGTTAAAGAACAAAGGAAAGAAATTGGCAGCAATGCTGTTACCTAGTTTGGTAGAGAAACAGCTATAAGGAAACAACCAAGTTCAGAGATCAATAAGGACTCCAAAGAAAGAAAGGAGGCAGATTTATTTACACACTACATGAGGAATGCCCTTAGCAAAAACAGAATTCAGTTTTTCCTAATTCATGCTGGGAAGCAGGAACAGGTCCAGAAGTCTACCAAGTGTCTTAAATAAATGGCTTGAGCTTTTTCCGGAGCACCAGGTCTGGCCACAAAGGATCATGGCTGCACTTTGCACAAGCTGAGATAATATTTATCTATACCACAAGCAAATCTCTTTTATCTTGCATTTAGGGTTTGTCAAAGTGAGAAAGGCTTGTGATGAGCAGGGTAGTATTTGGAAGCACCCTAATGCCTCTACATCAGGGCTGTCAAACTCCTGGCCTGCGGGCCAGATGCATCACGCCCTGGCCACGCCCACACCCGGTTTAGCAAAGGGGGAGAGTCCAAATATGTCACATGATGCCGCCGTGATGACATGAGTTTGACACCCCTGTTCTACATCATCGCATGGTCTCCTTCTATGTGACAATTGGGATTTAGTTCTAAGGATTAAGAAAGGGATTTAGCCTGAGAATCTGAGACAGGCGGCAGCATAAGAGGTAGTCTGGGAAGCAGCTGTAAGCATGGAGAAAGAGTGGAATGCAGTACTTACGAGTGAATGGGAGATCTTTGGACAGCTGAAGTTGGTGGCTCTCAATGAGTGAAGTGAAGATCACACAAGAGGGTATATCAAGTTATAAGAACCCAGATATAAGCAGGAAAGGCAAAGGCCATGAAATTTTGAAAAGAAGGAGGAGAAGCAGCAGCTTCTTACCTGAATCTTTGCTAAAAAAAAAAAGAGCAGTGGAAGGAATTAAATTGCCATGTGACCAGGACAATTAAAGAAGTAAATCATTTGGGCAGCAGAGTATGGAATAGACATTAGGGGATCATGAAGAGACAATAGACAATTAGTCTAGATGAAGGGCGGCTAGAAATTGTAATGGAACAAAAAAGCACAATTTGGTAATAGACTGGAGACTAACAACAATGAAGAGCAGTTTCAAATAGAACCAAAGCTACCTTAATCTTAGTGTGTTTAATAGGATGGATGAATAATGACATGTGGCATTTAAATCTGAGACTATGATGAAATATTCAAGCAGAGTATTCAGAGAAGCGGTTGGAGAAATGGGATTAGAGAGAGAAAAGGAAGGAGGCCTGGGGCTCAAGTCATAATGTTGGCAAGCGTGCCTGGCACTAAGAGTCTCCAACACTATTTAATGACATCGAAATTGACTGTTAACCAGGCCATGGTCCATTTTTAGTACTTCTGGCCCTCTGCTTTGAACCATAAAGAACTATTCGCTCAGATGCACACCGTTGAGCACAGGTCTCCAATGGCTGTTTTGTTCATATGATCTGGGACACCTTCAATGCCACCCTTCAGATTACAGTAAGTTGTAACAGTTCTTGTTAAAAACCAGCCTGTATACAGTACATATAAACAATTTTAAAGCTAGCAGGTAAACAAGGTCAGACTTTGCTATCATTTGGATAGAAGCTCACAAGGAAATTCTGAGGCTTCCAGCTAGATCGGGAAGTTGACAACCACAGAAGGGGGAAGCAAATCCCTTCCATAATGTTGTTTTATAAGCTGCATGGATATAGTCAACAGGAGTCAGACTTTTTTCTTTTTTATAAACCTTTATTAACATTTAAAATCCTAAAATACAAATAAAAACACACCTATAACAAAAATACATCTGTAATAATTATACAATTCAACGTCATTCTGACAGTACATAATTCTTAACTTTGTTCATCTATTCCCACATATTCCTACTTAATCGACATATTTAAACACATTTTATATCTTATTTTATTCTATACGTTCCTTATTTTTAATTTCTAACCATTGATACCAATTTTCCCAAGTTAAGTAGTATTCCGAGTCTTCCTTATTATTTAATTCTAAAGTAAGTTTGTCCATTTCTGCAGACTTTTTTTCTTTTTTAAGATACAAGAATATCTTGGGAAAATGTGGGGGCACAAATAAGAGGACCGACATTATTTCCTCTTTTTCAGTGGTTACCCATTTTAAACCAATGCACAGAGCCAAAATAAGGACTTCAGGGAAGAAATAAATCAGCCTTACCTCTATGCCATAATAAAAATATAGCATCGGTATAGAATACCACTAACGCTATTAGAGATGGATGCTTTGGATGGGGCCAAGAAAAAAAAATCTTCGTAGTAAAAGTTGCATGAATATCACAAAAGCAAGTTTTTAATTGGTCCCATGAATAACATGGCAACTCAATACAGCTTGGCAAAATGGCCACAGAAAAGAGAAAATGCAGCACAAGAGAGACCACTTTCTCTCCAAAGATAAACGTACCTAATTATTCTGCATGCTGGTGTGACTTTATGGCCCTGAAAGAGGCCTAAGCGGCTGTGTGCCATTGATTTCTGGATTTCATACAAGCCGAGGGATAGTACGGTTGCCTTTAATTTGACAGATAATAAATGACGGTGCCTGAAAGGCACCCAAGTGAAAGCTAGCAAATCCTTTTTCTCTTTCAGATGGGCTGTTTAGCTTCATGTACACCTTTATTTGCTACTCCTGGGGTGAGAGGACTTCAGGCTTGTCAGTTCTCCATTACTGTCTTAATATGTACCAACCACAGCCAGGGGCAAAAGAACTGCAAACAGCCTTACCCCCCAAGCAGCTGGGAGCATCAAAAACTTGTCTTTGGAAGTAGAATTGAGCTGAGGATGCAAACATCCACTCCTGGTGATCTCAAACTCTCTTTCTTCCCATAATATAATGCTGGTAGAGAAATCCTTTGGCTGCTGTTACCAAAAAAAATAATTATTGGGAATCAGAAACGTGACCTGATCTTCTGCTAATCTGCCAGAGATTCAACGATTAGTTCTGTCAGAGTTTGCAATAAAAATCAAATCCAGAAAGCACACACAAGCAGTCTGATGCAGCAGGATTCATTAACTTCTTTATATACATAATAACAAATGTACAATACCAATATAGATTCTTCTTCAACATTACAGCAGTTACAAGGCAGGAGAGAACAGATAGTTTCATTTCAGCAGAGCAGAGTAGCTTTAGTTTCTCTGCACAGACTCAGAAGCTGCAGACTAAGACGCGCCATGGCTCCAATCTGTCTCAGCTCCCATTGGCTGACTTAGTTGCTATGCCTATTCATTGGCTGACTTTGTTACCTTGTCTCTGCCAGTTCATAAATAATCTGACAAGTTCCTTCATACCGTACATTTTTCTGGCCATCTCTATTCTTCCGATCTCTATCAAATTCCAGTACTACTCTGGCCTGGATTGATGAACCACATATTCTGATTAGCATTAGCAGACCAAATTCCCTGGCTGCATTTTTGTCATGGTATTTGTGGCCTTTTTATTTGGCCATGGTATTGAAATGGAGATTTTTTTCACCTTTTATATACCTATCCATCTTTAGTCTCTCTCTTAATTCCTGTTGGAAAAAGTGGGCAGTTAATCCTCAGAAATGCTCCTTTCAAAAGTGGAAACAGTACCAAAAATATTGGTCCTACCCATTCTGGGGGTACAACTAGGGCATGCTCGGAGGACTATAAAAAAAAGTACTGGCTGTTGCCCATTCAGGCACTTTATTTAAAAATTTGCCCTAATAGTGATGACAATGGCTCCAGTTTTTTAGACATAGGCAAAGTAATATTCTGGTCTCCCCTTTGGTTTGGGTCATTTTTCAATTTGCATTTCAAAAAGGTGCCCTCATTTAATTTTTTTCTTCCAAGATTTTTAGCTTTCTTTTCAGACCTGGACAATGTTTTTTTTTTCCTGAACATTTTTAGCACCCATTGTTGTCACATGTCAATAATTCTGCAAAATTGTATTTAAGCCATGAGCTGGCTCCAAGAGTGTGCCATTATTGCTTTTCCGGGTATAACTTGGAAACACTAATAATCACACAGCTCACTCTTTCAGTACCTTCCTGCCAGTTCTTTATCTTCTTTCAGTTATATTATAAGCTTCCTAGCTGTAGTAATAACTTCTTTTTTGTGACTTGTAACATATGGTTAGTGTACTGTTCACTACCACGCAAAAGGGACTTTGTAAGTGTTTTCAAAAAGTATGGAAAGAAAAGAAGTTTGTGTATTTATTAAATTTATATGCTACCTATCTCACTTTGCAAAGCAAATCTGGATGGCTTAGATCTAAAGCAACAAGCAAGGATGATCAGATTTTATATTGTATATTTCTCATGTGTAGAACTGGCCCTGCCTCTAGGAATCCATTTTTGTAATTCTAGGCATGATTTCTCAGATATTAATTCCTTCCTTCATGCAAGGAGTTTTCAAGAATCCCTCCAAAAAGCCCTGAAAACATATTTATATTTAAGTAGTCTCAGATGAGAAGAAGCAGGATTTGTTCATCTTACACTTTAATATGACTTTACTTAATTTCCCACTTGCAAATTAAGAGGTAATCTGGTATTCAGTTACCCTTTGAATTTTTCACTCCTCTGAATTTTGCAAGATAGTTCTTTGATTAAAAACGTGTACTATAAACATGAAAATGTGTAAGATTGTGTGAAAATAACACAGAAAAAGTTACATGATATTTAGGGAAATTGTTTTCAATTAGATAACTACAAATTAGGAATGTTTCTATGTGTGTATGTTTTTTAATTAAGAAGTGATGCAAAAACGGGACAATCCAAACTGAAAAATGTACCCACATGATGAGGAAACCTCTAATTATACCAACTAATTTATAGGGTAGGGTGGGAGATAAAATTACTGCTTCAATCTTCAAATAGTTGTCACAAGGCACATCAGATATGAACATATCAGTTCCATTACACAACCATCTTCTAATTTAAGAGCCCTGGTGGTGCAGTGGTTAGAATGCAGTAATACAGGCTAACTCTGCCCACAGCCAGGAGTTTGATTTTCACCGGCTCAAAGTTGACTCAGCCTTCCATTCTTCCAAGGTCAGTAAAATAAGGAGCCAGATTGTTAGGGGCAATATCTTGCTGTTGAAAACCACTTAGGGCTGTAAGGCACTATGAAGCGATATAGAAGTCTAAGCGCTATTGCTATTTAGTTATCCAGAAATCCAGCCTCACTTACATTCACCTTGTCTAACTGTGGTTTATGTGTCCCAAGGCTGTACATGCTTTATAAAGATTCAGAAGGGCTTTGGGCCTTGAAAAAAAAAAACAGAATTTTTTTTTTATAGCTTTTGTGGGAGCCTGAGAAAGTGATGTTGCTGGTTTATGAGTTGCCTTATCTATAATGTAACTTACAGTTAAGGCAACTCATAAGAGTTACAGATAAGCCAAATAGGAGTAGTTTTTTTTTTTCAAAATGACATGACAATGTGTCATGTCCATCCTCAGGTGGAAGCTGAAAAAGAAAATCAGCCTGCTGTAAAGAACAGCAGAAATAGAGTAGAGTAGAACAGAGCAGAACAGAACAGAACAGAACAGAACAGAATTCTTTATTGGCCAAGTGTGGTTGGACATATAAGGAATTTGTCTTTGGTGCATATGCTCTCAGTGTACATAAAAAGACAAGATACAAGTTGCTTTTCTCATGCAAACTTGCCAACCATTTACCTTTTCAGGAAAGTTTGAAGTCATTGGTTTCATTTCAGGAAACTTCCATGGATTGACTGAAAAGTTAGGAAGAAGTACACTAAAGTTTCAAGAGTAGAAACCAATGTTTTGGCTGGGAATTCAGGTTGAAGAGGAACAATGTCACCTCCCCCAATACCAATATGTAGGGTGAATAAAGTAAAAGGTAAAAGGTTCCCCTCACACATATGTGCTAGTTGTTCCCGACTCTAGGGGATGGTGCTCATCTCCGTTTCAAAGCCGAAGAGCCAGCACCATCCGAAGATATCTCCATGGTCATGTGGCCGGCATTACTAAATGCCAAAGGCACATGGGACACTGTTACATTCCCACCAAAGGTGGTCCCTATTTTTTCTACTTGTATTTTTTATGTGCTTTCGAACTGCTAGGGATAGCTCAGGCAGTAGAGAAGCCTGTTATTAGAACACAGAGCCTGCAATTACTGCAGGTTCGAGCCCGGCCCAAGGTTGACTCAGCCTTCCACCCTTTATAAGGTAGGTAAAATGAGGACCCAGATTGTTGGGGGGGCAATAAGTTGACTTTGTAAAAAAATATACAAATAGAATGAGACTATTGCCTTATACATTGTAAGCCGCCCTGAGTCTTCGGAGAAGGGCGGGGTATAAATGTGAATAAAAAAAAATAGGTTGGCAGAAGCTGGGACAAATAATGGGAGCTCACCCCGTTACACGGCACTCAGGATTCGAACCGCTGAACTGCCGACCATTCGATCGACAAGCTCAGCATCTTAGCCACTGAGCCACTGCATCCCTCTGTAAGATGAATAGTGTCCTTTTTAAAAAAAAAAGTTTTCGATTAAATAATTCTCCCTTGCAGTATCCTAAGCAATGAGACCTTTTTTGTCTCTATTGTCAGAAACTTCCCACCAGACTTGCATGGATGCCATTACATTACAACAAGCAAATGTGTAGAGTAGAGAGTAGGCTCTCTAGCATGATGTTTGGAGGGTGGGGTTGTTTATCAGATCTTTATTTGTGTAAGAGGTGGCTGAGAAGATAAAAGCAAAATATATAGATAACACATGCTTTGTACAGGCTGCTTTGTGTGGGCATTAATACTTTCGGTGGCGCACAGTAAATTTACAGTTTACTTTCATCTTCGTAGTCTTTCTACTGCTTTCAAAAATAGTCTCATACCTGCACGTGTGTGTCTGTGTGTTTTGCATGCATCGCAGGAACAAAGGTTTCTTTTTGTAAAAAAAAAAAAGTGATTATTCACAACTGTATACTTCTATAAGTGAGCATGAGCAACATTTCAACCAAAACCCAAAGGGGAGAAAAATGTTAATCTCTCACTTCATGCTTGTGATTAAAGGAGACAATTGGAAAAGCTATTGTAAAACACCACACTCCCATTGGGAATTATAATGCCTTTAAATTGAAATATACAGAATGGAGTCATGCTAGAAAATCCACATTAACTAAAAAGAAATCCACGATAGAAATAGTGGCAGGAAAAATAACTGGAAAGAGAAAAAGGCTCCCTCGCTGAAGAGTTTTGGAGGAAGCAACATAAGTGAGCCCAGATGTCACTTTCCTAGAGTGGAATCCAAGTCTGTCTTGTTCCTTTTTGTGCTTCAGTAAAGATGGATAGAGCAGAAGCTTCTTAAGTATCTCAGTTAAGAGGTTTTAATAAGCTGTCAATAAACAACAGAGCTGAGGAACAGATGCAGAGATAGGATTTTATGCATCAGAATTCTCTTTTTCTAAAAAACAAAAAACAAAAGAAGAACTCTGTTTTGAAAACCATTTTATATTTTTGTATAATAAAGACATAAAGTACTGAAAGAAACGTAAAGTTAAGATATGTAGGCTTATGAGAATCACTTAAAGTATTTTTTTAAGCCAGTAAACATTCCCTTCTCCTAATAGTTAAGCAATTCAAAAAGATTCTATTAAGACTGAAGGTATTTGTAAGAGGTGCATTTCATCTCAAGGATGGCGAGAATTGTTATCAACAAAAGCAGTGCCTTTCTGAAGCAGAAAGCAGACTTTTCTGAAGAACGCTGATCCAAAGGAGTTAATTGGTTTCATGGTAATTCCGCTTATCTTTGCCAACCATTAAAGAAGCCTGGATTGCACACAAATTCATTTTGGATTCAGTCTTCCCTCTTCACTTTGGTGAAGCGACCAAGTAGAACAATTTTATAGCGTCCAAAGAGACAAAACTAGTTAACTATCAGAAACGATATATCTCATGGCAAAATCTTTGCAAAAGTTCCAGAAAAGAGTATCCAGACAATATATGCTCTATCCATAGAAATGGTTTGGTTATTCGTTAATTTCCTTGTCATTGGACGATACCAAGTGCAGCCATCTATGTATGGATTTCCTGGGCCATTGGCTTTTTAATTAGATATGACTGTTTTTTATGAAAAATGAAAACATCTGATCAAAATGATGATTAAATTGTGCAGAGATAGAAAAATTATTTGTGGGTACTCTTGCATACTGAGGGATAATTTTAATATAAGACATCAACTGTTGACTATTTTTTTGGGTCATGAATATCCAGCGGATGGACATTAGTCCTCCTGTAGGGCCATTTTATTGTACACAATGCTTGCCATCAAGCCCAAAAAATATACTGTACATTCCAGAAACAATTACTTCTTGTGACCCCATCATCTTTAAATTTGTATTTAAAAGTTAGAGCATCAATTGAATTTAACTATCTATTCTTTAGCTGTTTTTTATCTATTATATGTTTCTGTTGTTTTTTTGTCTGTGAACCGCCCTGAGTCCTTCGGGAGATGGGCGGTATACAAATATAATAAATAATAATAATAAAATAATAATCTATCTCATACACTATATCTACATGATCTTTTGCAGATCTCTTTTGCATTGGATCGTTTTTTTTATTAAAGTCACACTGAGTTTGTTGGTTTTTTTAAAAAAAGCAGTTGTGTCCCAGCAATTGTGGAGGAATTTTAAACTTGCAGCTCAGTTGTGCTTTTTGGTTGCTTGGTGGTTTTGCTTGGGATTTTACCTGTACCGATTATAACAGTTCCATTTGGAATCTGTCACACTGAAGGGCTGGACCATGGCTATGAGCAATCCAATATGGTCTTTGTAAAAGTTTTAATATGAAGTTGTTATCAAAGCTGTGGGAGGTTCTGCCCAAAGGGAAAACTCACCCTGATTGCATTTACAATTGCAGCGGAGTATTGCTGAGAATAGATGTTGGAAAAAATAGTATTGCCAAATATTAGATTGGTCATAACTTCTTAAAGTATACTATATCTGGCCCCCATAGGAAAGTATGTGCACGTATCTTCTTTAAAAAAATATGCTGTTGCTGTGATATGATAGGTAAGTTTAATGAAATAGTGCTAATAGTTTAACTGGAAGCCTACAGATAAAATCATTGCTGTCTCTTTCTCTGAATGAATGCTTAAAGCTTTTTCCTGAAACTCTTTTATTGACGTGAGAGCTCCTACAAGAAATCTAAACCAATCTACTAATGAAGCTTCATAACCCAGATTGCTTATATCCTGCAGAGAGGCTCCAAACATGGTTTAAGACAATCTTTTCCTTTCTCTTTTTTTTATTTTATTTGCTGACATCAGTGCTGGTTACAATGTATTCTTCACATAACTAAGGCAGAGTATCGGCAGATAGCCCAAATCTGCAAAGATGAAGTCAGTAAAGCAAAGGCTCAGAATGAATAAAGACTTGCAACAAAAGTCAAAGATTTTAAAAAAGTATTTTTCAACATAGAAATAACAAGGAAACAGTCAAGGAAACAGTAGCTCCACTTAAAGAAAGAATATGGCAAGGAAGTAACAGGCAGCAGAGAGAAAGCAGAACTGCTTAACTCATTCTTTGCATCAGTCTTCACGCAAAAAGAAACTATGGCCCAACCTACCAAAAACATAGCAGTAAAAGACAGACTAGAAATAAAAATTCAAATAAGAAGAAAACGATTAGAGAGCACCTAGCTGATCTTGATGAGTACAAATCACTGGGACCTGATGGATTACATCCCAGAGTTCTGAAGGTGCTGGCAGATGTTATCTCAGAACCCTTGTACCATATTTTTCAAAAATCCTGGAACACTGGGGAATTACCTGAGGATTGGAAAAGAGCTGATGTGGTTCCCATCTTCAAAAAAAAAAAGAGGAGAAAACTGACCCAGGAAACTACAAACCAATCAGTCTAAAATCAATATTTCTCAAAACTTGAGAAGATACTAGAAAAGATGATAAAAAAACAGATCTGTGAACATCTACAAACAAATAAGTTATAACTAAACGCCAGCGTCGGTTGTTTAAAACAGATCATGGCAAACCAATCTCATTTCATTCTTAGACAAAGTGACTAAATTAGTAGACCAGCAAAATGCTGTGGAAATAGTATACTTAGACTTCAGGAAGGCATTTGACAAAGTAGACCACAACCTACTTCTTGGTAAGCTAGAAAAATGTGGGATAGACAACATCACCACCAGATGGATTTGTAACTGGCTGACAAACCATACTCAAAAAGTCATCCTTAATCTAAATGGAGGGAAGTAATCAGTGGGGTACCACAAGGCTCCCCTCTAGGCCCAATACTCTTCAATATCTTCATAAATGACTTAGATGAGGAAATAGAAGGGGCACTCATCAAATTTGCAGATGACACTAAGCTGGCAGGAATACCCAAAACCCCAGAAGACAAGCTCAGGATCCAAAAAGATCTTGACAGACTTGAACAATGGGCCCTATCCAACAACATGAAATTTAATATGGAAAAAATCAATCACTTAGACAGGAAAAAACAAAGGTACAAGTACAGATTAGGTAAAACCCAGCTCAAAAACAGTAACTGTGAGAGATACGTTGGATCCCTAGTGGACGATCACTTAAATATGAGCCAGCAGTGTGTGGCAACAGCCAAAAAAGTTAATATAATCCTTGGTTGTATAAACAGAGGCATAGAATCAAAATCACATGAAGTATTAGTACTGCTTTATAAAACCTTAGTAAGTATACTGCATCCAATTTTGGTCACCACATTAGCAATAGCAATAGCACTTAGATTTATATACCGCTTCACAGTGCTTTTACAGCCCTCTCTAAGTGTTTTACAGAGTCGGCATATTGCCCTTAACAATCTGGCCAATTTTACCCACCTCGGAAGGATGGAAGGCTGAGTCAACTTTGAGCTGGTGAGATTCGATCTGCTGAACGGCAGCTAGCAGTCAGCTGAAGTAGCCTGCAGTACTGCATTCTAACCACTGCGCCACCTCGGCTTTTACAAAAAAAGATGTTTTGGAAAAAGTTCAAAGAGCAACTACGATGATTAAAGGCCTGGAGACAAAAACACATGAAGAACAGTTGCAGGATTTGGGTTTGGCTAATGTAGAGAAAAGAATGATTAGGATGGCCATAGTAGTAGTATTCCAATATTTGAGAGATTGCCACAAAGAAGAGGGGGGGGTCAACTTATTTTCCAAAGCACCAGAGGGCAGGACAGAAAACAATGGATGGAAACTATGGATGGAGAGAAGCAACCAGGCAGTAAGGAAAAACTTACCAACAATTGTTAATTGAAAACAATTAACCAGCTTGACTTCAGAAGTTGTGGGCACTTCAACACTGGAGGCTTTTAAGAAAAGACTGGACAGTCACTTGCCTGAAATGGTATAGGCTTTCCTGCTTGAGCAGGGGGTTGCACTAGAAGACCTCAAATGTCCCTTCCAGCTCCATTCTGATTGATTGATAGTCTTTGATTATATTAAGTTAGCTGTCAGGAGATATAGAATATCCAAAGCAGTTGACTAGATAATAGAAACTCTGAGCACTTCCAGATGATTAGGCTTTCTGTCTCCCAACCCTTCTGGATATACTTTAAATGCACATTAAATCAATCTCAACTCCTTGAGTGTCTTTCTCTTCTAGTCTAGGAGGGCAGGCGAGGGCTAGCTGAGTATCTAGAAGTAAAGGGTACTTCTCTCTTTCACTCCATTCCTCTGTCTTATTAAAAAAAAGAAGATTGCTGGTGAAAACCAAGGCAGGCAATTGCCGATTGCTTCTCAGTTTCAAGTTATTGCAGAGGTTTCCTATTCACCCTAAGGATCTCCTCTCAACAAATCCATAATCGCCACACTGTTTTGGAGGAATTCCTGGTGTTCCCAGAAACCAAATTACAGAGTGTAGAGCATTATTTTAATCCATCTGGATGTTTTGCCATCTTTCATTCTTCCCCATTTGCTCCCTTAAAATGGCATTTCAAGAAAACAACTGAATGGATCACCGTGGCAAGCCCCCAGTGCCCCCCCCTCCTTTGATCAGCAAGACGTTCATCTCCTGCCAAAGCCACAGTTGCATCTTCACCTACTGTTGTTTCTGATCTGTATTAGGCTACGCCTAAACGCCACTTTATAATCCTTGGTTTATATTGCATCCAGTTTTGGTTGCAGCAATATAAAAAGATGTTGAGATTCTAGGAAGAGAGCAGAGAAAAGCAATAAATATGATTAGGGAGATGGAGGCTGAAATATACAAAGAATGGTTGCAGGAACTGGGTATGTCCAGTTTAATGAAAAGAAAAACTAGGGGTGACATGATAGCAGTGTTTCAATATCTAAGGGGCTGCCACAAAGAAGAAGGAGTCAAGCTATTCTCCAAAACACCTGAAGGCAGGAAAAGAAGAAATGGAGGGAAACTAATCAAGAGAACCAACCTAGAACTAAGGAGAAATTTCCTGATAATCAGTGGAATGACTTGTCTCCAGAAGTTGTGGATGCTTCAACACTGGAGCTTTTTAGGAAGAGATTGGACAACAATTAGTCAGGAAATGGCATAGGGTTTCCTGCTTAAGCAGGGGGTTGGAATAGAAGATCTCCAAGATCCCTTCCAAGTCTATTATTATGTTATGCCAAGAATGAAGAAATTGTTCATGTTTGCCACTAGACAAGCCATGGCATGATATTGCTATAGTAGTCTAAGAGTCCCTAAAACACATATTTTAGAACTGATAGCTGAAAGAGTATAAGAGAGTCCCCCAAATAGTTTAAATTCACAAATGGCTTCCCTTTATGCAGCAGTCTGGACATTAAAAAAAGATGAAGCCAACAGGCTAACTGATGCTCTAGTCCTTTCACGCCCATAATTTTGGAAAATGAAATTTCCTCTCACAGATGGTGCCTCTTAGCCTTCTGCTGGGAATTTTAGTTGTAAGGTGATGACATCTGTTATGATGGGAGTGTTGCATGTTATCTTTGAATCAAAGCAATTAGTTCAGCTAATCCTCTGCCAGTTCAGAGTTATTTTCCACAGCACATTTAGCAAGGCAATAATACTGACATTATTTTACAGATTCCAATATTTTACCTTGAGATGCTACATCAGCTCTGAATAGGCCTTATGGATAACTTCTATTGACTTTGAACTTAGGTTTCTCTTTTTCGTGGTGTTTTTCTTGATATACTTCCTGGTGAAGCTCATTTGTCTGATATTGCTTTCTCATTTATCATGATAGACATTCTGGGTAAAATGGCCATGGGGATGGCCCGTAACACTGTCAGATACTCTACTCTCTATTTTTCTGTTGCATAGTTCCTCCTTTCTTATATTTTTTCTCCCCAGGATTCTGCTCTTTCATTTAGCACCTTTGTCTTTCCTTCCCATAACCTTGTTCTTAATTTCCTTTAAGAGCTCCTTTAAAAGCTCCCCAACCTGGGTGGTCTCCAAGCTTCTGCCCTGTGGCCCAGTATGTATAAGCTTCTGTGTTCCAAAATGTTCTTCTAGTAGTTCATCACACTCCATTTATCTATTTTTTTTAAAAAAAAAGCAATGAGCATGTAAACAATTTATATTGGAAATATAATTTATATTGGAAATAATTGCAAAAAAGACATTGGAACATCTCCGTTCATAGGAATTGTTATCCCAGTAAGCCTTTCACTCCTGATGGTAACAGTGAAAAAGAACAAGAAAAGGGAAACGCATTAACATTCATATTAAGAGGCATTAAAATTAAGGTCCCATTCCAGGTATCTCAACTATGAGAGGTCAGAAGCCTTGCAATTCACGATGGGTCTCCCAGGGCCTACTTTGCTATCTCTTTGATGCCAGGCAAGGACTTTTGAGGAAAAATCTGTTAGAGGAAAAAGTGTTAAATTATTTTAACCAGAAAGCTAGGATTAGGATTAAAGTCCAAAGACTATTCTTCCCCAAGAACTTCCAGATGTTGCTGAATCTAATGTCCTTATTGTGTTAGATTAGTTATCGGTTCCTTTCAAAGCTACTGAAAGGGTTCAAAGCCAATTTGTTTTGGATTTTTTTAATGCACTTTGAATTTTTTTACTCCTGTATCCAGTACAAGTATATTCTTCAGAGTTGATTTATGCTTCTTTTCCCTGGTGTATTGGGACTATATTCTGAGAGTTGTAGCCCAATCCCTAGGAGAGCCGCCTTCGACATGACCTGAGCTTAACTCATAGAATCATCTATTACAATGTCCTTCCTGTCGGAGACTATTTCAGCTTCAATTGCAACAATACACGAGCACACAATAGATTTAATGTTAATGTGAACTGCTCCAATCTTGATTGCAGAAAATATGACTTCAGTAACAGAGTTGTTAATACTTGGAATACACTACCTGACTCTGTGGTCTCTTCCCAAAATCCCCAAAGCTTCAACCAAAAACTGTCTATTATTGACCTCACCCCATTCCTAAGAGGTCTATAAGGAGTGTGCATAAGAGCACAAGCATACCTACCGTTCCTGTCCTATTGTTTTCTTTTGTTATATCCAATTAATATAGTTATTACATACTCGTGCTTATATACATGCTTATATATTATATAGTTATTTCATGCTTATGCTTATATATACTGTGTGACAAAATAAATAAAAATAAAAAAATAAATAGAAAACCAAGCTGAAATCTAAACTTATTGGTGAAACCTCAGACTACATTGCTTCTATGTGGCCTCTTCCTGTCCACTGATCTTATTTCTGATTAATGATCCTGCTCATGAGGTGGTAGGGAATTAGTGCCTGCATATTATTTTGGACTTTAGAAACAAGCTGAATATTCTTCCAGCATGATAGTTGATTTGTGACCCATTTGGGTCTTTGCTCTGTTTCCAGGATAGTGCCATTAAAACATTGTGTTTTTTTTTAATTGTCTAGCTTTATTGACCATACTCCTGATGCATTAGATCCAGAAAAGTCAGGGAGTTCATGACCTCCGTAGCAACCATGACTTTGTCATAAGTAATCTCTGGCTTTAGAGGTAGTAGACCATTACATATACCTTGGCCAACAGATCCCAATGGAAGGTGATAAAATAAAGGAAATTAATTGGTGTGTTAAATTTGGTTGGCAGGCATTTGGCAAGCTAAGCATAATTGTCCAGAACAACCTGGCCCTATGACTGAAGACAAAAGTTTTTGATCTGTGTGTGCTACCTGCTCTATCATATTCCGGTGAAACAGGGACACTAACCTCACAATCGATACAAAAGCTGTGAGTGGCGCTAAGAGCCATGGAAAGGTAAAATGCTTGGCATTACAAGACAAGATAGAAAGACCTGCACATGTATTAAAGAACAAACAATATCAATATCATCAAGAGAGTAAAAGAATGGAAATGGAAATGGGCTGGTTATATAGCAAGAAGGATTAATGGCAGGTGGACCAAGGCAGTCATGGAATGAATTCTACTTGACAAAAAGTGTTCACCAAAGAGACCTAAAAATGAGATGGATCAATGGCATCGGCTAGTATTGTGGGCCCAATTGGCAAAGGAAAGCTCTGGACCATATTGGTTGGAAACATGGGGAAGAGGCCTTCATCCTACAGTGAATAGACAATGGCCGAAATGATGATGGCTTTGAATCTCTGGCTTAACACATGTTGGCAGGTCTTATATTTGTTTTGGGAGTGTTGTGCTGTGATCTGTACATCTACACCAAAGCCTTGGTCAAATCACTTCCTGGTCTAATTGAAATTAACAGCCACCTGGGACCTCTGTTAAACCTCTGCCGGATGGATTTAGAGGGCTTCTGAAGTTTCCCAATGAACTGGCAGGCAGCTGATCCACTGATTACTTGATTAGCCTGTGGTAACAGGAGGTGATCCAGGCTTTTGATGAAATGGCCCTGAGAATCTTCTTTCTGCACACTGAACTCAGGACTTGGCTTGCCTTATCGAGAAGCTCCAGAAAATGAAGCATCAGAAATGACACTTAGAGCAGGGGTCTCCAACCTTGGCCACTTTTATGACTTGTGGACTTCAACTCCCAGAATTCCTCAGCCAGTGTGTGCTGGCTGAGGAATTTTGGGAATTGAAGTCCACAAGTCATAAAGTGGCCAAGGTTGGAGACCCCTGACTTAGAGCAGGGGTGAACCTGATCTCCCCATGACATTCAGAGAAGCAAAGTGCTGCTACTTCTCTGTCCTTCTTGTATCAATGGGCTTTTGGAAGCAGTCTTGCTTGGAACACAAAATTTCCCTTTAGGGAGGGGTGATTATGAAGATCTCCCAGATGGCCTCTGTAACTGCTTTGCACGGCATTTTTTCACACAGAGTTGCTCAGATTTACTAGACCCTTGTCTGTTCCTGGTGCATTATCTATTATCTTGGGCTCTGTTTAGCTTATAGATTTTGGAGTTAACAGGATGCTTTGTGGAATGACTTCTGCCTCTTGCAAGCTTGATTCATTCCCCCTTTTAGCTCCTGCACAAGGCCAGGAGTTTTGACAAGCTAGATCCAGGGAAATTATCACACCTTCTCAGTCATCCAGGTCATGGTTGTCCCAAAGGTGCTTTTTCGAGATGTAACTGGACTTTCTGGTTTTTCTTTGAAGATGAAGAAGAGCCGAAGAAGATTCTTGGAAAAGAAGCAAAATGTTCAAAGAAAAAACCAGAAAGTCCAGTTGCCTCTTGAAAAAGAACCTTTGGGACATGTTGAAACTATGTTGGGGATTGAGCTGCAGAGCACTCTAGACAAAACCGATTTATTTAGATTTAACCCTTTCCAACAGAGTTCATCATTGCATGAAACAAAGATGGCATTGATTCAAGGGTGAAATTAAAAAGTTCCCCTACCAGTTCTGTGGGTGTGGTTTGTTGGGGGGGAGGTCATGTGACTGGGTAATGTGGCTAACTCAACATCACTCACATCGAGGGGCTCCTCATCAGCTCCTCCCCTCCCAGCCACTCTTTGTCGCGAATGGAAGGAAAATGGGGAGGGGAATATTCCTTCCTACCATCCTTCCCTCAGTCTGTGCTGAGATTGAGGAATAGATGACAGGCAGGAAAATCCCCTTTCCCATTTTCCTGCCTTTCACATAAACGGATCCATTCCAGCTCCTCCCCACCCACGTTCCCTTCCCTCCTGTGGACGACCTTAAAAGGGACAGGCTGCAGCAACTCCGTAGTGAATGGAGGGAGAAAAGTTAGCATTCTCTCTCCTGCATTTAACACTGAATTCTGTGGCAGAGAAAATGCTAACTTTTCTCTCTCCATTCAAAATGGAGCTGCTGCTCTCCTTATGGTTCCCTCCTGGCCCCCTCCCTCCTGGGGACTACCTTAAAGAGACAGGCTGCAGCAGCTCCGTTCTGAATGGAGGGAGAAAAGTTGGCATTCTCTCTGCTGCATTTAACTTTGAATTCTGGGGAATATCGAGTGGCTGGAAGAGGTGACCGGCAACCGGCCGGGCGTGAGTGGGGCCAAGGAGGGGTAATTACTACCAGTTCGGCAAACTGATGCCCATAATCCCTAGCGGTTCACCTGAACCAGTCCGAACTGATAGGATTTCACCCCTGCATTGATTGCTCTAGAGCAGGCGTGTCAAACTCAGGTCATCACATTGTACTCATGTGACATATTGTGACTTTTTTCCCCCTTTGCTAAAATGGGTAGGCGTGGTCAGCATGTGATGCATCTGGCCCGTGGGCCATGAGTTTGGCACCCCTGCCCTAATGGGTGACCCCTGTGGAGCCTTGATGGGAGTTGTGCATCCCTCTTGATTTTACAAGACTTAACATTTTTCAGCACTAATTAACCACAGTAACACACAGAGCACCTGTGAGCACTGAGATTAACAGCAGTAGTAGAAGAGTGCTGTAGGAACAGTCCATTCCCCCTTATTATGCAATATCTATAAGAAGCCACTGAGAGAGATAATCGGTGATTTGGATGTGATACCTTCAGTATGCTGATGATATTTAGCTTTACGTTGCTACCCCAGGCTCAGCTTGAGATGCCACTGAAGTCTTGTTCTGAAGTTTGAAGGTTGTTTGAGTCTGTAGGGGACAAGGCAAGCTAAAGTGGAAGAGACAGGCTAAGTGAAACTCAAGCAAGCTAAAGTTGTCATGTATTCAGCAACAGCTCCAGAATTTGTCTCTCGAAAGGATGAGAGGCTGTGGCCAGGAAATGCTTTTTCCTAGCTGTGGCTGATGTACAAATTGGAGACTAATCTGCAGCAAAAAAAATCTGGCTACAACAACCTTTTATCACTATTCAGTTTGAATTTGCAATTTCTATAACTTACTAAAATTATCCTATCTGTAACTTTTAATAGTGTGAATGCCCTGGTGCATTACAGGGCAAACCTTGTCAACAAACATTGCTGTAATCTCAAATGGACTAACTTACAGAATGCCGGGACCCATTGCACCCAAGGGAATGAAATTTGGAAAAGAGGTGGCTGCTTCAGCACTGCTGGGCTGCTCCAGTCACACGATCCTCATTTTCAATCTTCCGTGACAGTTTCCAAGCCACTCACACAATTCTTCGCTTCCTCTGCCACTCAGCAGCAGCCGCTTAATTGCCTGCTGTGAAGGGAAGGGAGGGAAGGAAGAAAGGAAGAGAGGGAGGGAGGAATAGGGAAGAAGAAACTCCCATGCACCCTCCCAAACTCATACTGCCCCACACATGCACCTTCCCTGACCAAAGGGGTACCTCTTGTGCACTCCCACACAATCTTCCTAACCCATGCTGTCCCCCACGCGCACTCCCTGACCTGCATGGCACCTCTTGCACACCTCTGCACATCCTTCCCAAACAGCATCCCTGTGCACCCCCTCCCTCCCTCCCTCCCCCAGCAACCACTTATCTGCATGCACCACTGAGCCCTGGTGACGCAGTGGTTAGAATGCAGTATTGCAGGCTAATTCAGCTAGCTCACTGCCAGGAGTTCAATTCTCACCGGCTCAGCCGGTATTATCAGGTTTCCAGATATAACACAAAATGCTAGTTCTGACTTATGAAGTCAGAATGGCTTGTCAGGGCCACCTACCCTACCCTAAGTTCATTCATCTAGGAGAATCTGATGGTGGATCTCCAGTTTCATGAAGTGAGGAAGGTCTAGAAAATCTCGATTTTTAATCCTCCCTAGAGATTAGGCTGGGCCCTTTCCAAACTGTTCCTGAAGGCCCTTCAAAGAATTATTCCCCCCCCCCCATATATATATATTTAAATTTTCATGGAACTATGGTCATTTGGATGTCTTACAAATTTCGTTAACCTTGTTTTGGGCTATGGGTTATTAATTCTTACTCTGGCCATTTTACAAGATTTTTCTATTGCTGTGAAATGCCGCGAGTCTGGTAAATTATATGCCATTGTTAAAGAGAGGCGAAGGTTGCGATGGCTGTGAAAAGAACAGCATAACAAATAGATGCATATAGTGCTACTCATAAGCAACTCACAAAGAAGATGCAAGGCTTCTCTCCCCAGTGCTGTGCTCTCTAAAATTCCTTTTATGGAAGGAATGGAGGGGAGCCTCTTGATGCCTCGGCTATTTCCATGCATAAAACGGCCTCTTGCGTCCTCCCTTTCTTATCAACTATTCTCAGGAAGTAAAATTATGAATGGTACAACCCCAACCTTCCCCCACCACCACCACCACACACGCACAAACACACAGAGTCACCCTTTTGTAATTAAGGGAAATGATTGCCAGCATTTCACTTGCGCTTGAGCAACAGCTGCAGATGATTAAATCCCAGATGTTGGTTCCAGCCATGCAAATTAGGGGGAAAGTAGATTGATTTTGGAGGAATGATCCCATTGTTTAGTGGGTGTAAGTGACAGGAGAATTAAAGCTAGAAATGGAATGGGAAATTGGGTCAATGTGTTAAAAATTGTAGCGTACACATTGCAATCTTTCTATATTATACAAGCAGTGTTCCCCCTTGGCTGAGGCCTTGGGATTCTCTATATTACAGCTTCATTGTTACCCGGTAATCATCTGGTGCTCGCAAGAGACAGAAAATGTATTCGCAAACAAAAGGGAGTTTGAAAGGCAAATTTTTGCAGCATCCTAATTATTTTATTGCGCTGGTACACAATTGGGGAAAGCCTATTGAAAAAGCCACTATTCAGAAAAGGGGTAGAGTTGCTTTAAGGGTGCATACTTCATAGATGTTGGGAGGTGCAAAATGTTTTCATTATGGGGAAAGCTAAAAAAAAAAAAAAGGTCTTTACATTTTCTATAAGGCAAAAATAAAGCAATACAGGTAGTCCTTGACTTACAACAGTTCGCTTAGTGACCGTTTGAAGTTACAATGGCACTGGAAAAAAGTGACTTATGATCATTTTTTCACCCTTCTGACTATTGTAGCATCCCCATGGTCATATGATTTACATTCGTATGCTTGACAACTGGGGCACATTTATGATGGTTGCACTGTCCAGGGGACATGTGATCATCATTTGCAACCTCCTCACAAGCCAAGTCAATGGGGAAACCAGATTCACTTAACAACCATGTTACTAATTAACAACTGCAGCAGTAGTGGGTTCTGCTTACCTTTGCTACCAGTTTGGAACCAGGACCGCCTGCACAGAGCGTCTGTGATGATATCCGGGTGGGTGGGCGGAGCCTCCCTCTGCTGCCACTACCAGTTCACCCGAACCAGGGCGAACCGGTAGAAACCCACCACTGAACTGCAGTGATTCATTTAACAAAAGAAAAGTAGTAAAATGGGACAGAACTCATTTAATTCTCACTTAGCAACATAAATTTTGGGCTCAGTTGAGGTCGTAGGTTGAGGACTACCTGTATTTAAGAGGTAGCCAAAGAAACCTATGCATTATAGAGATCCTAGGGAAAATTTATGGGATGCTTTTCTCTAGACCAGGGGTCTGCAAACTTGGCTCTTTTAAGACTCTTTTAAGCAAAGCTGGCTGAAGAACTCTGGGAGTTGAAGTCCACAAGTCTTAAAAGAGCCAAGTTTGCAGACCCCTGATCTAGACTATTAATAAATGAGTGTTAACAGAAGCCATTTGGGGGGACAGAATTCTTCTGAACTAACCAGGTCTGCCAACTGCAATGATTCCAGATAAGCCATCAAGTAGACACACAGCAGAAAATATAATTGGCAAATCAAATTGGTATGATATTTGTTCCAGCTCAGGAACAAAATTGAATTAGTCATTTTGATTTGCTGATCCAATTTCAGGTTTTGGTCTGGTGGGCTTGATCCGAAAACAATATCAGATCAATTTGTTTTGCTTTGTTATAGCTTCCACTTCCTACTTTGGTCCAATTGATTTGCTGATCATATTTTACACTCCCCATAGATCAGTCGCTGCGGCTTGTATAGAAGGGAAGCAGTTGGCTCTACCATTCAGAACAAAGGACCTGATTTATGACTCTAACACCACTTGACCCAATTTCCCCCAGATAGAGACATAATTCCCATAGAAGACTAAAGCATGCACCTTAATGTTTCACTGCAACAACCTTAATTCAGTTTAATTTAAGTTTGAGTCCTAAACTAATTTACATAGGAGCCACTGTAAATGTGAAACTGTTGTTTCCAAAAGAAGCATGATGACAATAGGAGCCTTTCTGCACCTGCAATATAAACTTCCTTCCTTTTGTACAGAAACAGAATGGTTGAGGTGGTTAAGGCACCAGGCTAGAAAACAGGAGGCTGTGAGTCTTAGGCAGGAAGTCAGCTGAGTGACCTTGGACCAGTATCTCTCTCTCTCAGTGCTGAGAAATAGGCAAGAGCAAACCACTTCCAAAATCATAGCAAGGAAGCTGCAAGGTATAGTTCAGGAACACCAGGAATCAACACTAACTCAGACACTGTCCACTAAAAGGGAGGGAGAGAGGGAGGGAGGGAGGGAGGGAGGGAGGGAGGGAGGGAGGGAGGGAGGAAGGAAGGAAGGAAGGAAGGAAGGAAGGAAGGAAGGAAGGAAGGAAGGAAGGAAGGAAGGAGAACCAACTTTCTTGCACAGCACTGATTTACCACCTCCTTTCTTTGAGGCTGGTCCCAATCATAGCTGATAGAGAGTGAGAGGTTGAGCAACAACCCCTATTTTCTGTGGTGCCATAAAGCTCAGTGTCTCTCTACTCTTTTTTTAACATCTACACGAAGCCGCTGTGTAAGATAAACCATCTTCATGGGAAGAGATATCAGAATATAGATCAGTGTTGGCGAACCTTTTCCGTTCTCGTGTGCTGGCCTGCATGCCGGAAATGGCACGCGAAACTCTCCCGTGCCAAATGCTTGGCCTCACCAGCTCCTGTGACATTCGTGTGCTGAAATGCACACCGGCCAGCTGGCCATCTCGAGCGCGGTGCCAGCAACCCTGGAAGTGCGGCGATTTATCACGCATGCACGTGATGCCAACCCGGAAGGCCAGGTGCTGGCTCGCGCATGCGCGATGGATCACCACACTTCCCGAGTCCACTGGCATCATGTGTGTGACAGTCAGCTGGCCAGCATACATTTGAGCACACGAACGCAACAGGAGCCTGGGAGGCCACGCATTCGGCACGGGATGGTTTCGCGTGCCACTTCCGGCACACATGCCATAGGTTCGCCAACACTGATATAGATGATATTTGTACATCTCTGCCCTTGTGAACTAAGTGACGCTGTGGATGCCCTCTCATAGAAGCTTGGAGGCTGAGGGTGAGGTGGGAAACAACAGGCTTCCACTGAAAATTAGTAAAATGGAGCAACTAGGAGAAAGGGAGTCTACAATCTTGTTCTGGATAAGACTGCACTGTCCCAGACAAACCCAGTGCTCAACTTCATGTTGTACACCTGTTACAATGAGGCTGAGGTGGGGCCAGGGCCATCGGGGAGTGAGGTGCAGATTCCAGAGCCTCCAGAAACTGATAGTAGCGAGGAAGAGGAACAGGAGTAGCCTGTTCCTAATGCACACATGAGAAGAGCTGCCAGAAGGCAAGAGCAGCTCAAGCAGAGAGGACAACTCGGGAGTAGGGCCAAGAGATGATTGGCCCCTCCCATAAGGCTTAAAACAGACCAGCAACTGCGTTTGGGTTTTGCCGGAAAACAGCGTTGGTAGCTTCGTCGTCTTCTTCGTCTAGTCTTGCATTTATGGACCAAGGTTTGCGATAGGACTGAGGAATTTGTGTTGGGAGGAATTTGTTTTAATTTAGTTGAACTACGCTGGGAATGAAGTAATTCTTAGCTGTTCGAATAAAGTTTGTTTGTTTTTTCACTGACTGAGTTTCCTACTACCTACTTGGGCCTGGATCACAACAATCTCCTATATTGACTAATACTATACGTAGGGCTCCCCTGGAAGAGTATCTGGAAGCTGTGTGTGGTGCAGAATGCAGTAGTGCAAGGATTTTGGTGCCCCTAGTGTGGTGCATGCAACACCTCTGCTATGTGAGTTGCACTGAGTGCCAGTTTGTTTCCAGGTGCAATTAAAGGTGTTGGCGATCACCTTTAAAGCTCTTTGTTGTATAGGATCAGGTTACCTGAGAAACTATCTTGTCCCTATTTCATTGATGCATCCCCAACCAGTCAGACAGGTAGGGTATGTTGTGGATCCCACGAAGTAAAGAATTTCAACTGGCAAGCTCTCTCTACAATTTCCCTCACCCAGGGAACACTTTGCCCATGGAGGCCATGTGGCTTCTACTCTGCTGGCTTCCAGAAGAATATCAAAACCAGGCTCTGCCAACTGGCATGTGGGTTTTATTAGTACCATGCTGGGGTGAAATCCAGCAGGTTCTGACAGGTTCTAGAGAACGGGTAGCGGAAATTTTGAGCAGTTCAGAGAACCGGTAGCAGAAATTTTGAGTAATTCAGAGAAACAGCAAATACCACCTCTGGCTGGCCCCAGAGTGGGGTGGGAATGGAGATTTTGCAATATCCTTCCCCTGGAGTGGGGTGGGAATGGAGATTTTGCAGTATCCTTCCCCTGACACTCCCACCAAGCCAACATCATGACCACCAAGCCACGCCCACAGAACCCGTAGTAAAAAAAATTGGATTTCATCACTGGCACCATGTAAGCCTGAGGGTTGATTGGTAAGCTGACAATGCTCCCTCTACTTTTTTAATTTTCTCAGGTATTATTTTTAACTTTGTTTTAATTCCTTTTTTAACTGTGGCTTTTATACGATTCTGTGGTTTTATTTGTAAACCTCCCAGAGTTATGCAGGTGAGATGGAAAATGTTATAAATCAATCAATAAAAATGTGACCTCTATTTTGTCATGCCCAAGCAATGACAATATGATCTTAAAGGATCTCTAGCATTGACAGTGCACATTTTGCAAACCCAATCCTATTCCGTCTTAAATTATATGTCCTCTTAAAATAGTGCTTCTCAACCTCAGCAACTTTAAGATGCGTGAGCTTCAACTTCCAGAATTCCCCAGAAAGCATACTGCCTGAGGAATTCTGGGAGTTGAAGACCACATATTTTAAAGTAGCTAAAGCTGAGAAACAACGTATTAAACACACTCAACTCTTCCAAGACTGAGTGGCTGTGGATGCCAGCATCCCGATACAGCCAGCTGACTCCATCGCTGACTGTAGGGGGCGAGGCATTGGCCCCCATGGAAAGGGTTCGCAATCTAGGCGTTCTCCTGGATCGTACGGCTGTCTTTAGAAGATCATATGACGGCCATCGCCAGGGGAGCTTTTTATCAGGTTCGCCTGATACGCCAGTTGCGTCCCTTCCTAGATTGGGATTCCTTATGCATGGTCACTCATGCCCTCGTCACTTCCCGCCTAGACTACTGCAACGCTCTCTACATGGGGCTCCCCTTGAAGAGCACTCGGAGGCTCCAACTGGTCCAGATGTGGCTGCGTGGGTAGTAGAGGGAGCAACTCGAGGCTCCCACGTAACACCTTTCCTGCGGAAGCTGCACTGGTTGTCGGTGGTCTGCTGGGTGCAATTTAAGGTGTTAGTTACCATCTTTAAAGCGCTCCATGGCATAGGACCGGGTTACTTACAAGACCACCTGCTGCTTCCAAATGCCTCCCATCGACCAGTGCGCTCCCATAGGGAGGGCCTCCTCAGGGTGCCGTCGGCCAGACAATGTCAACTGGCGACCCCCAGGTGGAGGGCCTTCTCTGTGGGGGCTCCTGCCCTCTGGAACGAGCTACCTCCAGGGATACGTCAACTCCCTGACCTCCGGACCTTTCGACGTGAGCTAAAGACATTCTTGTTTCATCTTGCAGGGCTGGCCTAATAGTTTTAATGGGGGCTTTTAATAGAGTTTTAGTTTATAGAATTCTAGTTCGTTAGCCTAATTGAATTAGTCTTTTAATAATGCTTTTAATTTTTGTATCTCTGTTTTATTTGGCTGTAAACCTCTCTGAGTCCTTCGGGAGAAGGGCAGTATATAAATCAAAATAATAAATAAATATTAAACACACCTCTGTTTTCTCCCAGGAGAAAAATGGCATCATTCTACAATTCACTCTATCACATTTTATTCATTTTATTCATTTTATTATGTACAGGCTTCCCTCTACCTAAAATACAGGTTAATTCTGAATAAAATTGACCCAATAAAAGAGGTGGAAAGAATACTGTGTTTCAAAAAAAAAAAGTCCACCAGGATAGGGCAGGTCAAATAATTCAAGATGGCAGCCACAACTTTGTGACTGAAGCCATCAGTGGCGGGTTTCAAAAATTTTTACTACCGGTTCTCTGGGTGTGGCTTGGTGGGTGTGGCATTGCTTGGTGGGCATGGCATGGTGGGCATGGCATGGTGGGCATGGCTTGGTGGGCATGGTAGGGGAAGGATACTGTAAAATCTCCATTTCCACCCCACTCCAGGAGAAGGATATTGTAAAATCTTCATTCCCTTCCCAATCCAGGGGAAGGTTCCCAATCCATTTCCTCCCAATCAGCTGGGACTCGGGAGGCAGAGAATAGATTGGGGCGGGGACAGTTAGAATTTTTACTACCGGTTCTCCAAACTACTCAAAATTTCCGCTACTGGTTCTCCCAAACTGGTCAGAACCTGCTGAAACCCACTTCTGGAAGCCATGCACTCTTTTACCATGAATCATATATGCAAACATATATAAAAAAATTTTTTTGCTTCCCTGTGAATGCATCTACCCTTCTCTGAACAAACTCTTTTGCTTCCTGTTTACAAAAGCTTTCTAGTTTTCTATTTACAATTTATTTTCTTGGCCCTCGATATTTAGTACAGTAATGACCATAAGAATAACAGGCACTTGAATGACTCATTCCACTTTGAGTTGATTACTACAGCCATAAAACACGTTAGGCCTACCTCCAAAACTATTCTGTGCCTCATTTTAAAGGTTTCTTAATAGGTGAATCTGTCACACAGAAGATTAACAAAGAGGCCTGTGACTTTTATTGTTTGATTAATAGCCGTTTATTTTCACCCAACAGCAACCTGACATTCAAAGCTTTTGCTAATAATACTGGTGATAGCAAAATTGTTTACAAAAGAGGAGAAAAATATGACAAACCAGACTTCAGCAGTCTCTACAAAAGGAGAGGTTAAATTGCTCTGGGGCTTGAACCTTTTTTTCTTTCAGGATCCCTTCCCATTTTTAAATGGAGGACCCCAAAAGAGCTTTTGTTTGTTTGGGTTATGTTTTTCAATATTTACTGTATTAAATATTAAGACTGACATATTCATCAAATATTAATTTATTGAATCATGTAAAAATAACAGTATTAAAGCCATTATATACTAACATAAATAAGATATTTTTCAGGTGGGAAACTGTCTTTTTTAATTTATATATATACATATACATACATACATACATACATACATACATACATATTGTTAAGTTCGGGAAGTAACGAGGCTGGAGACCAGGGTAGTGACAACAGCTCTTTAATATATGGTGAACCCAGCAACCTGGCTGGGGAAAAACAACCCTTTATATACTGTTTAACCGGCGGCTTCAACCAATCAGCAACATGCTTGTTTCCCGCCTAAATATTTAAAGATACATAACACTCCTCCCCTCCCAGAAAACACTTTGCCTCTATTTACATTTTATTTACATGTTATTTTTCGACGTAGTCACGCAAATAACCTGGGCGTCTCCTAATTCTTTCGGACCTGCGCGGTTCAGTCCTGGGTGGTGTTTTGAGCTGGTCGGAGGGGCTTTTTTCTCCTCCCAGCTCTTTCTCTAGGCCATCGGGCCCTGGATTACTGGCAGTCTCTTTTTCTTGGCCCTCCGGCCTTGGATTACTTTTGGAGTTTTCCCTGCTGTTTCCATCGGGAACCTGATGGCGTCGCTGGACCTCCGGGACCTCAGCTAAGTCTTGCGCCTCCCCCGGGTTATGGTCAGCTGTGGGTTCAAATAAGGAGTGGTCATGATCTGTCTCATTTAGCTCGGGTTGTTCAGTTATTCGTTTCCTTATCTGATCTATGTGGCGCCTCCATACTCGGTTGTCTTGTAACTCGACCAAGTATGACTTTGGACCGGTTGCTTTTATGATTTGCCCTGCGAGCCAACTTGGGCCGTCCCCATAGTTGCGGCCCACACTCGATCGCCTATGCCCATTTCTCTCGTTTTTCTAGTTCCCCTTGTAACCCTCTGGTGTGTAATGGGATTCAAACGTCAAGTGGGCACCGGAGCTTCCGTCCCATCAATAATTCGGCTGGGCTTCTGCCTGTAGCAGTGCTTGGGGTTCTGTGCTGAACGGCCAGAAAGAAATCTATCTTTGTTTGCCAGTCACCTGGCTTGAGCCTGGACAATGCCTCCTTAGCGCTCCGGACGGAACGCTCTGCAAGGCCATTCGACGCAGGGTGGAAAGGCGCAGAGAGGGCATGTCGGATGCCCTCCTCTGCCAAGTATTCCTCAAACTGGGCTGCCGTGAATTGTGGGCCGTTGTCGGACACCAGAGTGTCAGGCAACCCGTGGGTTGCGAATAGGTGGCGGAGGGCTGCGATTACTGCCTCGGCCGTAGTGGATTTCATGAGTATGATCTCCAACCATTTAGAGAATGCGTCGACAACCACTAGGAAGGTTTGGCCGTGGAAAGGGCCAGCAAAATCAATGTGGATTCTTGACCAGGGCCCTTGGGGTTTTTCCCATTCCCTGACTGGGGCCGTTGGGGGTAGAGGTCTGGACTCTTGGCAAGCCTGGCATTTCCCTACCCTCTCAGCAATCTCTGAGTCCATGAGTGGCCACCACACATAGCTTCTTGCTAGCCCCTTCATCCTTACGATCCCTGGGTGACCCTCATGGAGGTCCAATACCTTTCCCTTAATTTATCCGGGATTACCACGATCACCCCATAACAGGCACCCCTTGAGCCGAGAGCTCATCACGTTTTTACAAATTCCTTAAACCGTTACCGGCGGCCACCCTCTTGTACCCAACCGAGTACAGTCCTTAACATAATGTCGGTATGATGCCGAGCCACTTCCTTAGATGTGACTGGGCCAGAGTCCAAAGAGTCAATAAGCAGGATGGGCGTCCCGGAGTGGGGTCTTGATCGCCCTGGTAGTGGGCATCTGCTTAACGCGTCCGCATGCCCCACTTCTTTTCCTGGTCGATGCTGCAGCTTGTAGAATAGGCGGCTAAGAAAATAGTCCATCGAGTCAAGCGTGGCGAAAGTGCCACAGGCGTTGGGCGGTCGCCAGCCAGTATTCCTAACAGCGGTCTGTGGTCAGTCACAATTTCAAAGTCTCGCCCAAAAACATATTCGTGAAATTTTTTTACCCCTGACACAATTGCTAGCGCTTCCTTATCTAACTGGCTATAGTTCCTCTCTGTGGAGGACATCGTTCTGGAGTAGAAGGCTATAGGGGCTTCTGTGCCATTTGGAAGTCTGTGGCTGAGTACAGCCCCACCCGTAAGGAGAGGCATCGCAAACCAGCACTAGGGGCAATGAGTTATGATATTGGATGAGCAGGCTGTCGCTCGAGAGCAGGTTTTTTACTGCTTCGAAAGCCCTACTTTCCGACTTCCCCCAAGACCAAGCAGTATTTTTCCCTAGAAGCTTATGCAGCGGTTCAGCAACGGTTGCTTTGTTTTTTAAAAAAACCACGTAAAAATTCACTAGCCCCAGGAATGCCTGTAGCTCTGTTTTGTTTTTGGGCGCTGGAGCCTTTCTGATTGCCTTGACCTTGCTCTCAGTGGGGTGAATTCCTTTCTTGTCTATTCGGTAGCCCAAGAATTCGACGGATTCTACCCCTATCTGGCATTTGTTCACTTTAACCTTTAGTCCGGCTGACCGGAAAATGCCCAGAACTTTTCTCAAACGCTCCCCCAATTCCTCTACGTTTTCGGCTGATATCAATACATCATCGAAGTAGGGAACTACCCCTGGGAGCCCTTGCAGAAGTCGTTCCATCAAATTTTGGAACAGCCCTGGTGCCACACTCACCCCAAATTGTAATCGGGTACACTTGAAGGCCCCCCTGTGCGTTACAATCGTTTGGGCTTCGGCTGTGTTGGCGTCTACGGGCAGTTGTTGGTAGGCTTGAGCCAAGTCTAACTTTGCAAAGACTTGCCCTTGCCCCAAAGAGTGCAGCAAGTGTTGCACCACGGAACTGGGTAAGCGCTTTTCTGTAAGGCTTTGTTAGCGTCGCCTTGTAGTCAGCGCAGATTCTAATTGACCCATCTGGTTTTACTGGGTGACGATTGGCGTCTCCCACTTTGCGTGATCGACTGGCACCAAAATCCCTGATTTATGAGCTTATCTAGCTCCTTGTCAATTTTGGTTTAAGGGCAAAGGACTCTCCTTGCCTTTAACCTAATGGGAGCTACCTGGGGTCTAAGTTGAAGGAAATAGGGGTCCCCTTGTACTTGCCCAGGCAGTCCTTGAAGACATCTTGAACTCGTTCATGAGCATGTCTTTCAGGTTACAGTCACTTCTGTAGATGCCAGTCACTCCCATGCCCAGTGCACGAAACCAGTCTAGTCCCAACAAACTAGGCAGGGTCCCTTCGACGATCGTGATGGGCAGGGTCTTCTTGTGTGGTCCGTGCTCGACTCGGACGGAGGTGGTCCCTCGAACAGGGATGCGATTCCCTTGGTAGTCGTGGACTCGTAGCCGTTGTGTTTGCAGGTGGCGCCGCGACTGACGGCAGTGACTTCGCCAAAGTGTCCCAGGACATGATGGTGATCGCTGACCCGTGTCCACTTCAGTCGGCACTGTACTCCTTCTATTTTGGGTTTGGTGAAGATCTTCTTCTCCACCCGGGTTGAGGCGCGGCCTATGACCACCGTCGTTTGGTTTGAATCCGCGCCTTTTTTGTTTGAGCCAATCGCGGGTCGCCTTGCCGATCCCGCGCTCTGATTGGCCGATTTGAATTTTCGGCGGGAAGGTTGGGGAGCTCGACAGACTTGAGCTAGGTGCCCTTTCTTCTCGCACCGCCGACATGTTGCGTCCTTGAACTTGCAGCGTTGGCGCTGGTGTTGACCCCCGCAACTTCCGCATTCGTCCCGGTTCTCTTGGCCCCGTTTCTCAGTTCGGCAAACCCCTTCCTCATCCTCACCGTCAGATTCGGTTTGGATCTCTTCTTGGTGCACCGGGGTTGACTTTGTGCTCGCCTTTGGTGTGAGGGGCTTTTGCAGTGTCTCCGCCGCTTGGGTTGACATTTCATGCGCTCTGGCTTCATCCAGGGCGTTTGCCAGCGTCAGATTGCTTTTCGATAGCAGCCGCCTCTGCAAACGCATGTCTCGGACCCCCCTGATGAGTTGCTCCAGCAGCACCTCCTCCAGGTCTCGCACCACAGTCTTTGAGGCTTTCCGCAGGGCGGCCATGTAGTCGCCATGGATTCGCCTCTAGCTGTCGGCGCTCTCCAAATTCAAAACGCCGCACGTATTTGGACGGCGTTGGCGCGAAATGGTTTTTTAGCAGGGTTTGCAGAGTTTGCCACGATACCGATTGTATCGGCGTTGGCTCTGCCAGGGCTTCCGCGATGTCGATGACCTCGGGGCCGCAGTGGCTCAAGAAGTATGCCCTTTTGCGGTTATCTGGAACTCCTTGCAGTTCGTTGGCTTCTAGAAAGCTTTCGAAACGGGTCATATACGTTCCCCATTTCTCTCTGGCCGGGTCAAACGGTGCGGGCGGAGTGTAACTGGCCATCTCCGCTTTTCTGCCCTGTGTTTGCTGGGTTCGGTTCTTTCGTGCTTCAGCTCGGTTCTGGTGCTCCTTAGCCTCGAGATCCCACCTTCGTCGCCAGTGTTAAGTTCGGGAAGTAACGAGGCTGGAGACCAGGGTAGTGACAACAGCTCTTTAATATATGGTGAACCCAGCAACCTGGCTGGGGAAAAACAACCCTTTATATACTGTTTAACCGGCGGCTTCAACCAATCAGCAACGTGCTTGTTTCCCGCCTAAATATTTAAAGATACATAACACACACACACACATATATATATATATATATATATAGGTCTTTGGTTGTTCGGGTTTTCTCCCGTGTAAGATTGGAAATATAACCCCCCCAAGCACATCCTAGATCTGACCAACCACTGCCTATCCAACACATACTTCATCTATAATGGACAAAAATACAAACAAGTAGAAGGAGCACCCATGGGATCACCCCTCTCACCTGTCATTGCCAATCTCTACATGGAACACTTTGAAACCCAAGCACTAGAAAAATCTGATCACAAACCCAAACTCTGGCTCAGATATGTAGACGACACCTTCATAATCTGGCCACACGGGAAAGAAAAACTTGACAACTTCCTCACACACCTCAATAGCCTACACCCCAAAATACAGTTCACCATGGAAACAGAAGTTAATAACCAACTTCCCTTCCTGGATGCCTTAGTCTACAGAAAACCCAATGGCTCCCTAGGACACACCATCTACCAGAAGAAAACACACACAAACCGCTATCTGCACGCACTCTCACACCACCACCCAGCACAGATCAACTCCGTAGCCAAGACACTCATCTCCAGAACAAAATGCTTAGCTGATGAACAACACCTAAAACCCGAACTAGACACTCTCACTAACGTACTAACATCCAATGGATTCCAAACAAATAAGATTACCAAGCTAATCCAAAAAGAACCCCCCACTAAAATCCAAGACAGAGAACAAGAAAACGGCACAGCCCTCCTCCCATATATAAAAGGCACCACAGACAGAATCAGCAAGATCCTCCACAAACACAACATCAAGACAGCATTCTGCACAAACAGAAAAATATCCACCATCCTAAGAAACCCCAAAGACAAAATTGAGTTAGAAAATCAAGGAGTATATGAAATCCCATGCACCGCCTGCCCCACCACATACATTGGACAAACCAACAGAAGAATAAGTGCACGCATTGAAGAACACAAGAACTCATTCAAAAAAGAGGAACCAACTTCTTCCCTGGTCCAACATTTTAAAGTCACAGGACATGATATTGAATTTAAAAAGACCAGAACTATCGCCAAAACTGAACACTTTAACAACAGAATAATCAGAGAAGCCATTGAGATAGAAAAACACCCACACAGCATGAACAAACGAGATGACACCTCCCGCCTACCAGCCATTTGGAAACCCGCCCTTATTGACAAACGAGTCCCTAACACGAGGAATGACACCAGACCCACACTCAAAAGGTCCACACAGGATGTCACCACCACACATCCACCCAGAAAGCAGACCCAAACCCACACTGATCATGAAGCACGACCAAGGACCAGAAGCCAGACCGCAGCTGCAACATTAGCCATTTCAAACCCCTCCAATCCATTCATGCAGCAGACTGACACCCACTATGAAGATGTAGCACGATCACAAAGCCAAACAACAGCTATGCAGCTCACCAGCTCAAATCCCCCTGCAGCACAGACTAGACTGAGCACAACCAAGCCCCCACCAACACAGGACACACCCCAGCCAATCAGAGCACAGAAAACCCCATCCAATCAGAGCACAGCCAAGCTCCCACCCAATCAGTTCAAACCCCACTAGCAGTTAAAAGGAAGAAACAGCTGCGATCACACATTGCTCCCAGAAGCACGAGCTGAAGCCTGAAGATGACGAATGAGACTTCGAAACGCCGCCAAGACACTTCCAATCTTACACGGAGAAAACCCGAACAACCAAAGACCTATATACAAACACCCGTGAAAACCACAGAAAACAAATATGTATATATATATATATATATATATATATATATATATATATATATATATATATATATATATATATATATATATATATATATAGGTCTTTGGTTATTCGGGTTTTCTCCCGCGTAAAATTGGAAGTCTTCAGACGTTCGTAAGTCTCATCTTCGAGGCTTCAGCTCAAGCTGAGCAATGTGCAGTTGCTGTTCCTTAACATGAGGGCTGATTGCACTGTGGGCTGTGGTGAGTGGGTGGTTTGTGGTTCTGTTGCGGGATGAGCTAGTGAGCAGCTGTTTGGCCGAGTGTGCCCGTGGTGGTCACGCTGCGGCCGACAGTTCAGCGATGGCTGATTGCGCAGGTGAGGTGCTGGCGTGGTGTCGAGCCTGTGGTGGCTGGCGTGGGGTGGTGCGTGTCGGCACTGTTCATGCTGACAGGCGCTTTGATGAGTCTCTGTTAGTTCAGTTGTATGACCAAGTTCGTGCCTGTGTTAGTTGGGTGTTCCTCGAATGAGCTGTCTTCATGACCAGTTGTTTGTCCAGCTGAGGCAGGCGCATGGATTTCACGCCTGCCCCACCACATACATTGGACAAACCAACAGAAGAATAAGTGCACGATTGAAGAACACAAGAACTCATTCAAAAAAGAGGAACCAACTTCTTCCCTGGTCCAACACTTTAAAGTCACAGGACACGATATTGACTTTAAAAAGACCAGAACTATCGCCAAAACTGAACACTTTAACAACAGAATAATCAGAGAAGCCATCGAGATAGAAAAACGCCCACACAGCATGAACAAACGAGATGATACCTCCGCCTACCAGCCATTTGAAACCTGCCCTTATTGACAAACGTGTCCCTAACACGAGGAATGACACCAGACCCACACTCACGAGGTCCACACAGGATGTCACCACCACACATCCACCCAGAAAGCACACCCAAACCCACACTGATCAGGAAGCACGACCAAGGACCAGAAGCCAGACCGCAGCTGCAACATTAGCCATTTCAAACCCCTCCAATCCATACATGCAGCAGACTGACACCCACTACGAAGATGTAGCACGACCACGAACACGAAGCCAAACAGCAGCAGTGCAGCTCACTAGCTCAGATCCCCCTGCAACACAGACTAATTTGAGCACAACCAAGCCCCCACCCAAACAGGACACACCCCCAGCCAATCAGAGCACAAAAAAACCCACATCCAATCAGAGCACAGCCAAGCTCCCACCCAATCAGTTCAAACCCCCACTAGCAGTTAAAAAGGAAGAAACAGCTGCAATCACACATTGCTCCCAGAAGAGCTGAAGCCTGAAGATGACGAATGAGACTTCGAAGCGTCCGAAGACACTTCCAATTTTACGCGGGAGAAAACCCGAATAATCAAAGACCTACATACAAACACCCCAAAACCTCAGAAAACATATATATATATATATATATATATATATATATATATATATATATATATATATATATATATATATATATATATATATATTCTGAGATTTTCGCAGGTGTTTGTATGTAGGTCTCTGGTTATTCAGTTTTTCTCCCGCATAAAATTGGAAGTGTCTTGGCGACGTTTCGACGAAATCCCATTCGTCATCTTCAGGCTAGGTGTTTACAGCTTCGTGCTTTTCTCCTAGAAGACACTTCCAATTTTACGCAGGAGAAAACCCGAATAATCAAAGACCTACATATACACACACATACACACACACACACACACACACACACACACACACACACACTAATCAGAAGAGTGACATTGTTTTACATTTTTACAAATATCTTCAGCATCTGGCAAATAATTTTGATTTTGTGGCGTACCGAGAGCCTCCTGGGGAATCCCCCGGAGGTCTTTGGTTTAAGGAACACCGCTCTATGGTATTATCTGGATTAGACTGCGATTATTAAACTATAGTGCAAATGCTGATAAATTTTAAATCCATACATCATTTTAAAAACATAGGTGTATGCATAGGTCAGCCTTCCCCAATTCATTTCAGTTTTACAGGCATTCCTTTGCAATGGAAAAACAATAGAATAAAGCTTCAAACTCTTCTCCAAACTCTCCCCTCCCCTTTTTCTTTGCTTCTTCTCACTGCCTGCCCCTCTGCCTCTCCAGTTGCAAACTCTTTCCCCATTTCTCTGCTGTTTCTGCTTCCTCCCCTTGCATATGAAAAGAAAGCTCTTCCTTGTCCTCCAAAGACTCATTTAATAGGGAACCCCTCATACACAAGCATGGTTGCCCAGCTATCAGAGAGATATTGTTTCTGATTTATATAGAACAAAAATATACAAAAATGTATTTATTTATCTTTCCATCTATCTATCTGTCCATCCATCATTTATCTATCTGTCTGCCTGCCTGCCTGCCTGCCTGCCTATCTATCTATCTATCTATCTATCTATCTATCTATCTATCTATCTATCTATCTATCTATCTATCTCACTTCCTCAGAAAACCTGCCCACAAATCAGATCCCTTGGATTCCCAGGATCCTGAATAAGAACCTCTGTCTTTGCATTATTCTTTCTTGCAAAGCAGGCACCCGATGATCATTCAATAAAGTCCAACCATTTCTCCTCAGTGTTGTGCTCCTTCCTTCGGCAAAAGTTCCACGGCAACTTCAATGTCAGAAGAGTCTTATGAAAATTCCAAAGCCCCTTCCTCCCCACACCCAAACAGGTATACATATTTATGTGCCAAATAACATGGACTAACATTTCAAAAAAGTAGGAACAGCTAATAAAATGGGTGTTAGCTCCGATGATGAAAGAGATGGACACAGCTCTTTCAGTAACAACAGCTCTTTATTAGTAGACCAGTACAACCCAACAGAGTGCTAGTCTGGTAGTGTCCTCTTTTATAGAGAGCTGCCAGACAGCTTAACCAATGAGATTCAAGTACTTTCCCGCCTTTTTGGAGGACCTGAGTGAAAACTATAGCACACTCCTTATATGATACATAACAATGGGTCTTTCAAATTACTGGGGAAAAGACAGCAAAGCGCTCCAAAGGATAATAAATCTCTGTGTTCAATATAATCGGAACACTTTTGTTTTGGAAGCAATGATGGACTGAAAACAGGTTAGTTTTTCACAGAGCCAGTGATCAAAATTCCTCTCTGGATAAATGGGAAGACTTGGAATCGCCTATAAGTACTCCATACAGTTGCTCCCTATGCAGAGACTAAAATAGTGATCTTCAGGGGTTTTAAGGACTCTGGGAGCTAGAAAAGTCAACACTGCCCAAGCCATGCTTTGGTGCCTTCAGACAGAAACTGGTTCACTCATTCCCTCTCTTAATTGCCTCAGGAAATGGATTGTTATCTGCTTTTTGGATATTATGAACCTTCAGAACAAGTTCCATCACACTCCATGATTTTCTTTATATCGTTACTGAAAAATGTTTCATGCAAGTTTAAGAGTTATTTTCAAACATTTCTTTTTTTATTTTTTATCACCAAAGATACAATACAAAATGCAGAAAAGGGAAAAAGATTTTAAAAACAGACTAACAAACTTCCAACACTGACCACAACAACAACAACAAAATATGTACAAAAAACTCTCAGATACCAAATACTTCTAAAATTAAAAATAAAATAAAAAAAATCCACTCTGGCTGAATGATGAAAGATGTATTAAAAAAATCTGATATGATTCCCTCCCCTTACATAATGGGTCTACAAATAGTAATAAACTTTCCCATCATAACTTTAAGAACTTTTTAAAAAAGTATTCTGAAATAAACAGCAAAAGGTGATTAAAAGATTGATTTTGAAAACTTTTAAATGGGCTAAGGGGCCAGACGGATGGGAAATAAGTTTTTGAGACTAATTATAAGAGCCCTTCCTATGGGTTGTTTAAAATCTTATTAAAATGTGTGAAGATTTTAAATCTAAGTGTAAGAAACCTTCCCATGAGAAAATGATTAGAGAAAAATATGATAAGAGGAGACTTTGAAGGGTGGACAATAGAGGCAACCAGAAAAGGCCAAAGATTGTAATTAAAGCAGAACAGACTCGCTAATACAGAATAGAGAAAAGTATTTTAACTTTTGAAAGGATTTGAGGATATTTGGCAACAATACACTCAGAACTTTCTTTTCAGATCATCTGTTACAGTAAAATGGGTTCAAAAGAAAAGATAGGGTTAGGGTACAGATGATGTCTTAAAAGGGACAGACAAATTTTTTTTAAAATCCAAAGAGTAACGTGGAAACTTTCTTATTCTTATTTTGAAAGTGGTGCATTATATTCACAAAGGAATGCCTGAGAAAAGACAAAATGAAATTAGCTTTTGGGACACAATTTAAAGGGAATGAACACCAAGATTTTTAAAAGCAAAAAGAAGGAATAGAATAGAATAGAATAGAATAGAATAGAATAGAATAGAATAGAATAGAATAGAATAGAATAGAATAGAATAGAATAGAATTTTATTGGCCAAGTGTGATTGGACACACAAGGAATTTGTCTTGGTGCATATGCTCTCAGTGTACATAAAAGAAAAGATACGTTCATCAAGGTACAACATTTACAACACAATTGATGATCAATATATCAATATAAATCATAAGGATTGCCAGCAACAAGTTATAGTCATACAGTCATAATTGGAAAGAGATTGGTGATGGGAACTATGAAACGATTAATAGTAGTGCAGATTCAGTAAATAGTCTGACAGTGTTGAGGGAATTATTTGTTTAGCAGAGTGATGGCCTTCGGGAAAAAACTGTTCTTGTGTCTAGTTGTTCTGGTGTGCAGTGCTCTATAGCATCGTTTTGAGGGTAGGAGTTGAAACAGTTTATGTCCAGGATGCGAGGGATCTGCAAATATTTTCACGGCCTTCTTCTTGATTCGTGCAGTATACAGGTCCTCAATGGAAGGCAGGTTGGTAGCAATTATTTTTTCATAAGAAGGAATATAAACAGTGGTGGGATTCAGCCAGTAACTTTCTGAGCAGTTTGGTGAATTGGTTGTTGGAAGGAATCATTAGGGCAGAGAACCGATTGTTAAATTATTTGAATCCCACCATAGAATATAAATATGGTTTATCTGATCAAAGTTAACAAATATAATATGTGCAATAGTTCTCAATGGGGTTTCTCAGCCAGGAGTGAATGATGAGGCTTTAAAGATTTATATAAAGATAAGGGCCAATTTGGTCTGGTTGTTAAGGCACCAGGCTAGAAACTGGAAGATCATGAGTTCTAGTCCTACCTTAGTCAAGAAAGCCAGTGGGGACCTTGGGCCAGTCCAGTGGTGAAATCTGAACCGGTTTACTATCGGTTTGCTGGCTGCGCATGCGCACTGCATGCTAAATGCGTGCTGCACATGCGCATGTGCAGTGCTCACTATGCACCAAATGCAAGGAGTGTGCACATGAATACGCAGTGCACGCCAAAAGGAGGCATGGGGTAAGTAGAACAGCGCATGAAGGGGTGATCAGCTGTGGCGTGCAATCTTTTTTTTTTACTTTTAAAAGCATTTTTTTTACAACCTATTCGGCTCAGCTGTGATCGTCCGAGCCTTTTTTTTACTTTTAAAATCATATTTTACAACCTATTCAGCCGAATAGGTTGTAAAAAAATGTTTTTAAAAGTTAAAAAAAAGGCTCTGATGATCGTGTGGCTCAGCTGTGATCGTCAAAGCCTCTTTTTTTAACTTTTAAAAGCATTTTTTAAAAGAAGTGGCAAGCGGGCAAGCAGGCAAGTGGGCAGGCATAGGCGGGGGGGGGGGGGGGCTGGCAAGGATTTTTGCTATCCGGTTCTCCAAACCACCCACCACAATCACTACCAGATCGGCCAATCTGGTCCAAACTGGGAGCATTTCACCCCTGGGCCAGTCCCTCTCTCTCAGCCCAACCCAACTCATAGAATTCTTGTCCTGGGGAAAATAGGAAGAGAAAGAAGTATGTTTGCTGCCTTGGGTTGAATACCAAAGACAGGAGAGAGAGAGAGAGAGAGAGAGAGGGAGAGAGAGAGAAAGAGAGAGAGGGAGGGAGGGAGGGAGGGAGGGAGGGAGGGAGGGAGGGAGGAAGAAGATTTTTTATTTTTCAAAGAAAGCAATAAGCTATGATGTTAAAAGAATGATACAGGGTTATACCAGAGTCTGAAAATCATGGAAGACTCTGGGGTCCCAAGTAGAATTCCAAATGATCTGTGGATGTTTGGGGTTTGAGAATGAAAACATTTTAACTTTAGGGATGGGTAAAATATGAAATGGAGCACCACTGAACTAAAAAAAAAAGCACAGAGAAAGTTTAGGGCAAAAAAAATAGCATTTTGCAGGACAGGGGGAAACATGTTTTTGACCGGTTTCAAAGGAGCAACTTTTCATCTATAAGGTAAGATTAATAGCCTTGCCTTTTTACGGCATTCATAGTAAGAGTAACTCTAAAATGCATTAAAAAGAATGGAAAAATGATTTTTTTTTAAAAAAGCATGTTGTTATGCCAACACATATGCATTTCAATACTCTCTCTTTGTATATATTCAGTTTAATTTTGTGTATATATTTGTGTGTGTGTGTATGTTGATATTGATAAATATAGATAGATATAATCTATATGTGCGTGGGTGTGTACATGTAGCATGAATATGTGTAGTGGGTGTGTACATGTATAAACAAAATGACATATACTGTATATTGTATATTTTTTCATATAGGTTGCATATGTGCATATATAAATGCACACACACCACAAAAATTATTTTTGTGGTGTGTGTGTGTGTGTGTGTGTGTGTGTGTGTGTGTGTGTTTAAGGAAGGGAGGCAACTGGCAATTCCTAGGAGCTGCGAAAAATCTCACTCTAAGCGAGATTTTCTTAAAAACGATTTTCTCAGAGTTGGGCAGGCATGGGTATGTAGAAGTTAGCACCCATCCGTCTCCTAGGAAAATAAGATATTTTAGGAAATATTAAAAGGGCAGAATATTTCCCCTAAAAGGGAAGCAGAAACTCACCCCCCCAACTTTGTCAATGGGCCGTTAAGGCCTGGGCCGGTCTATTCTACATAACAAAGTTCCTGCAGGCAGAGCCATTATAGGAATTGCCCTCACCCAAGATCCAACAAAGGTAGGATTAGCCCTCTACCCATCTAGCAACAGAACGCACCACAAGGCACTTGGGGAGATTGCATCATCCAGCAAGGCTCAACCAAGCTTGGGATTTAGAATAGAATAGAATAGAATAGAATTTTTTATTTTTTATTGGCCAAGTGTGATTGGACACACAAGGAATTTGTTTTGGTGCATATGCTCTCAGTGTACATAAAAGAAAAGATACGTTCATCAAGGTACAACATTTACAACACAAATGATGGTCGATATATCAATATAAGTCATAAGGATTGCCAGCAACAATGTTACAGTCATACAGTCATAAGTGGAAAGAGATGGGTGATGGGAACGATGAGAAGATTAATAGTAGTGCAGATTTAGTAAATAGTTTGACAGTGTTGAGGGAATTATTTGTTTAGCAGAGTGATGGCCTTCGGGGAAAAAGACCATCACTCTGGTGTTGTTCTGGTGTGCAGTGCTCTATAGTGTCGTTTTGAGGGTAGGAGTTGAAACAGTTTATGTCCTGGATGTGAGGGATTTGTAAATACTTTCACGGCCCTCTTCTTGATTCGTGCAGTATACAGGTCCTCAATGGAAGGCAGGTTGGTAGCAATTATTTTTTAGGACAGACTACAGAGTTACAGAGGCCCCATGGGAGTCTGACAACCAATCAGAATACAAGCTCAAATTCAAAGCCCAACAGAGGGCATAAAACCAAGGCACTGTCAGCATCTCTGCCCTTTTTCTGCTCAGGAACTCAAGCCATGTGATCCTGTTCATCAATAAACCTTCTTTCCAAGCAACTTCAGTGAATCCAGTGTCTTTTTTCCCACTTGGAACTGAACCCAGAAGGATATTTCTTCCAACAGGTAAAGGACAGGAGCAGCAGAAAAGGTTTGTTTGAATATGCTTTAAGCTAAAGAAATGGAAGCAGCAGGAACAAAGAAAAGTGATCACATGATCTGGAGTGCTTGATTAGAAGACGGGCTAAAACTGAGAGCATAGCCAAATATGTATCCTGGGCTTTAAAATAGTGGGTTTTAATAGAGAAATAATAAGCAGAATCCCATGGCAGAAATGCTAATAGGAAAAGGGGCTCAAGAGGAGCAGGAGTTCTTAAATAAGTTGATATTAAATGCATAACTGTGAACAGTTCTAATGAGGAGAAAAGCAGAGAGCAGCAAAAAAAAATTTTTAAGGCCAACATGACTGTAAAATGGTTAGTGAATCTCTGAGTACAAAAAAAGGGGGACACGTACAAGAAAGGGAAAGAGGGCCAAGTCACAAAGGAAGATGCATATAGCTGATGTCAGGGAGGCAAAACTTTCCTGGCCACATATGAGTATGAATCAAAAAATGATTTTTGCTCATGACAATAAATGGTAACAGTTCTACATGTAATCGTGTGTGTGTGTGTATTTTTATCCTCTGAAAAGTTTGGCTTTTGTCATACTATTGTATTTATATCATCCATTTTTTCCCCAAAACATAGTAGGACATTGTAAAAACATGTGTTTTAAAGAAGCATTATCCTTATTGTATCTCCAACAAAAGTGCTGTATTTGACAGATATATTGCACTACATTTTGTTTTTATAGAAAAGAACAATCTTTGATGGTCCTATTCTATAAAAAAAACATAGTGGAGTGCAATATATTCTAAAAAAAATTGTGTAAGTCATAGTTCAAGTTCCATTGACACTTTTGCTATAGAAGTTAAGACGCTCTCCTATTGCCTAGACCCTAGGCAATAATTCCATTCATTTCTTAATATCTGCATGCCACATTAGCTTATTGATAACAAATATCTATAAAAAGGAATTGTGCTTTTATCTCTTAAATTTCATTCTTCTTCAGCCCATTAACTTAACCCAGTGTTTCTCAACCTTGACCACTTTTAAGATGGATGGACTAGAATTCCCCAGCCAGCCCAGTAGCTAGCAAATTCTAGGAGTTAAAGTCCTCCTATCTTAAAGTAGCCAAGGTTGAGAAATACTGCCATATCCTTTTTGTTAATAATAATAATAATAATAACAATAACAACAATAATAATAATAATTTAATTTTTATACCGCCCTTCTCCCGAAGGACTCAGGGCGGTGAACAGGCAAAATAAAAACAACAATCAAATACATACAGATTAAAATATAATTAAAAAACTTATTTAAATTAACCCAATCTAAAAATACTTTTAAAATCCCAAAACCTAATTTAAAAATTTAAAACCCTAAAACAACTAAAATTCTATGCCAGTCCTGCATGGATAAATAAATATTGGGTATCAATAGATGTATATATTACACTGTACTATGTGCATTGTTACTTTAGCCTGCCCTCATTAAAGTTTAGTTAAATTTAATCTGTTAAGATTTGTTCTTTCCAGATCCATGCTGAATTCTGGGAAATACAACCATATGTGGTTTTAAATTGCCCATTCATCTGTCAATCTATGACTTTTTCTAGACTCTTCCCTACTATTATTGTAGCCTGAATAATCTGTATTTTAATAATTTTTCCTTTCCTTTCCCCTGTTTTTAAAACTATTTGAAGATAGTGATAGTGTTCAGCCAGACCACTAGCCAGTTTCTTTGTATTCAGTTTGTCTGGTCCTATGGAGTTCAACTCAAACATTCCCTGGAATTGATCTTATTAAAATCAAGCTTCAGTCCAGCTTTTTCATCCAGCTTTGATCACAATTTCTTACTGGAACATACAGATTTGTTAAAAGGAGATACTGAACCACAATTGGAGTGGTGTAACTCTGCCTTTTTTGCTACCTGTTAGCATGTTGCTATTGCATGATACATTGACTAGGAGGGTGGAGTGGTTCAGAGTTGATTCCAAAGAAGTGTTTTCAACAGTGCAAGTGTGTGTACATGGTCCCCTTGTGCACTATTTAAACAGCCACATCATTTCCTGATGTTGAACTTTCCAAGTACTGATTCTTTAGTTTTCAGTTTGTCACTGGGTTGTGGTTAATAGTATCCACCCTTAACTTTTTGAAAAATAATAATATTCAGTTTGACAATAACGGATATAAATGGTATAGTAAAGAAAATTACATTCTTTGACATTCTACATGAAAGTACACAGAAACACATACTGGTATATGAGATGCTATATTTATATAAATAACTTTATGCCTACGTAATTATAATTCAGCTTGAGTGCGCATCCAGCTCTCCACAATATCGATGTTCCTATTAAAAACAGGAGTTAAAGCAGCTAAGAGAAATTTCATCAAATCTTTATAAGTACACATTGTAGGCGCATTTAGCACCTATTGATTTCAAATGAAAAACTTAAATGCCTGCTTAGATTGTTGTCCTGTATTTGACGAAAACAGCAAATATAATTATTCTAGATTTATAGTCCTCACCCTTCCAAAACATAAGGCATGTTGCAAAAAATGTTTAAAGTACCTAAAGCAAGCCGTATATGAAAATAAGATAAAAAGAGAGTACCTACAAAACCATAGTAAATATCATTTCAGGGTGGGATAGCAGCAGAGCAACCAGCAGAAATGACATGTCTTTGGAGATTCTCAATCATGCAGGTCATGGTTGTCCCAAAGGTGTTTTTTTCAAAAGGCAACTGGACGTCAACAGAAGAGACAGTTGAGACAGTGTAAGAGCAGACCAACAATAGAGCAAGACTAAAAAAAAAGGCAAAAGTGATACTGTGCTTGGCTGAGTAGTAGCCTGATCTACTCAACTACATGGCCTTCCTCAAAAGGCCTCAAAGAGTCTTTCCCCTGAATGATACAAGGAAAACAGGACAGTGGAAGCAGCAATAACCCATCAGAAACCTGGAGGCAGTTGGTTAGAGTGCTAGACTGTAGAGCAGGGGTCTCCAACCTTGGCAACTTTAAGACTTGTGGACTTCAATTCCCAGAGTTCCTCAGCCAGCAAAGCTGGCTGATGAACTCTGGGAGTTGAAGACCATAAGTCTTAAAATTGCCGAGGTTGGAGACCCTTGCTGTAGAGCACATCAAAATCAGCACCATGTTCATATGGAAGAGATGTCCAAGACCCCAAGAGCTCAAAAAAGAGGGCAAATTCAGAAAGAGGGTAAACAGAAGTTTCCATAGCCTTTCCAAACCTAGCAGTGGCTCCAGCTAGTCCACAAGCTTCAAGAGCAAACATCTAGATACCCTAATCATATAAATCCAAGAGAAAGGTGGTGACACCTTGAACAGCACAGAGAAACTCTGAGGTGTGAGAAAGCTACACAGACTCACAATACAAAACAAGAAAACAGGTGCCACTCCACAATTACAACACTGCTCCCAGTTTCAACTGAGAAATTATTATTTTTATTATTATTATTATTCAAATTTATATACCGCCCTATCTCCCTAAGGACTCAGGGCGGTTGTGAACATCCTAGATAAAGCCAATTTTTTAAATTCCCGGAATTCCTGGAAGTTTGGCCTTCAGACAAATAAGCCATCAACAGGCATATAGAGATAAACAGCATTTACCATTTAAAAAGACAATTAAAAAATTAAAGAGGAAAGCAGAAGATCAGAAAACTGTCTCACCAGGAATCAACACCCAGGTAAGCAGGAACTAAAACCAGGATTAACACAGACAAACAATCAAGCAAGCAGTAAATAACAGTCTAATCAAGGAGCTACTAAATAAAACAGAGCAACACTAACAGGGCAAGCTACTGTACAGTGGATATCAACAGTCTACACACCCTTTATAAAACATCAGGTTTTTGAGACGTAAAAAAAATCAGACCAAAAAAAAAATCACTTCAGATTTTTTCAGATTTTCCCCCACTTTCAATATATCATATAAGCTGTACATCAACTGAAAAATAAAGTGAAATCTTTTGGGGGCGAAATAACAATAAAAAACCTAGAATAATTTAGTTGCGCAACTGTTGGCACCCTTAAACTAATACTCTGTTGAAAGACCTTTTGATTTTATGATAGCATTCGGTCTTTTGGGGTAAGAGCCTATCAGCATGGCATATCTTGCCTTGGGAATCTTTGCCCCCTCATCTCCTTGCAAAAGTGCTCCAAATCTGTCAGATGCCAGGGTACCTTCGGTGCACAGCCCTCTTCAGGTTTGGGTTCTGGCTGGGCCATTCCAAAATTTAGATCTTCTGGTGAAACCATTCTTATGTTGATTTGGAAGTATGCTTTGGGTTATTGTTGTGCTGAAAGGTGAAATTTGTCTTCATCTTCAGCATGTTAGAAGAGACCTGAGTTTTTTTGTGCCAAAATTGACTGATATTTGAAACTGTTCAGATTTCCTTCCACTTTGATTAAAGCCCCAAATCCAACTGAGGAAAAGCTGCTCCAAGGAATAATGTTGCCACCACCATGCTTCACCGTGGTTATGGTGTACCTTTTGGAGACGTGCATTGTTGTTTTTACATACATATTGGAATTATAGCCAAAACATTCAACCTTGGTTTCATCAGACCGTAACACATTTTCCCATATGCTTTTGTCAGATTTGACATAGGTTTTTTGAAAATGTAACCAGGATTGGATATTTTTCTTTGTAAGAAAAGGCTTCCCTCTTGCCACCCTATCACCCTATAGTATCTAAGGTGATAGCCACAACTGTCCATTAAAATGACAAAGCCTTCAGTCCTAACTGTGGAATTATGGGAAATGAAATCTAGCCCAACACATCTGGAGATGGCAGCACTATTATTTATTCATATGGCTTTGTGCCAAAATATCCATTTTTTCACTCTTCCTGCTCTGTAAGGTTTGTCCAACGATTCACAAATGTAAGAAGACTTTATTCCATTAATATGCTTACAGCTGACATTTATCAATGCTTTTGATCAATCACACCAGGATTGGATTTTATAAGGAAACATACAGCAAAGAGTCATTTGGACATGTGGAAGACAAATCATCACATCTGTTGCTTCCAGAGAATGGTGCCCTGATGGTGCCTATATGGTTAATATTTTAAGTTGAAATGATCCAAAGGGTAGGGCTTCATATACCATTCTGATTACCGTATTTTTTGGAGTATAAGACACACATCCCCCCCCAAAAAAAGAATGAAAATTTGGGTACATCTTATACACCGAATGTAACCCTGCACACCTGCTGGCCCTCACCCTTTGGCCTCTGCCTCCCAGCAATTTGCCTCCTTGCAGCGAACAGCAAACAGCCTGTTTCAGCTTCACTACGGCCTGATTAGCACAAGCAGCTGATTGTCGATTGGATTGGCTTCCCGACCTTCAGCTGTTTCAGGCTGCAGGGATTGCCATTGCCTATTGCCGTGCGTCCCATTTGCTGCAAGGAGGCAACTTGCTGGGAGGCAGAGGCAGACTTTTTTTTTCTTGTGCTAATCAGGCTGTGCTGAAAATGAAAATGAAAATGAAATGGGCTGTTTGCTGCAAGGAGGCAAATTGCTGGGAGGCAGAGGCAAAGGCAGATTTCTTGTTTTCCTCCCCCAAAAAGGTAGGTGTGTCTTATAGTCCAGAGTGTCCTATACTCCAAAAAATATGGTAATCAAAGACTTATTTTAAAAAAAATGAATGCTATTGAGTGATTTTAGAGTATTATATTTCTCTTATTTTCAGCTTGATTTTCTAACTGTATGCTTTTTTGTAGATTTAGTTATATTCTGTATAGTGTTCTGCACATAAACATTAAAACTAAGTCATGTGTCACAGTTTTTGAGCAATATCACTGCCAGCCTCAGTTGTTTCTATGGGCAAGAAATTAATTTATCACAGTTTCCCTCCTTTGCATTTTGTAAAACAGCCTTTTCCAAGCTGTGTTCACTAGATCTGCTGGACTTCAATTCTTCAATATTCAGTCAACACACTGCTAATTTTGGAGACATTGCTGTAAAACATCTTACTGAAGTGCCTGCGATGATTTTAAATTAGCAAATTTTAAACAAGCAAAATTACAGCACCAAAAATACAAATTATCCATTAAAAATGAGATGGAATAATATCAGCAATCTTAGCTAGAGTGGAAGAATTGATTTTTTTGAAAACTTTATTTTCAAAGGTTATGTCTGCATGGAAATTAGTAAATCAGAATAGCTCCATTCCATTTGACTACTTACCTTTAAAAGCATATTTCCAATCTAATAGCTTTTTCCTCAATGTTTAATTAAAATCCATAGGAAGATTCTCCAGGGTAAAGCCAGAGGTAAACAGTAGACCTTTACTTTACAAGCTTTATTTGCTGGTTGAACCATACATACATACATACATACATACATACATACATACATACATATATGTGGGTGGGTGTGTAGTAGGTGTGGGCGTGTGTAACTAAGTATGTATATAAATGGTATATAGCTATGATGGTAAATCTATGGCATGCATGCCAGACTTGGCACGCAGAGCTTTCTCTGTGGGCACGCACGCTGTCGCCCCAGCCAAGCCCCAATCATGTTTCTGCATTGCGTTTCACTTAATCAATTTCAATTTCTCACGACAGAAAAAGATCTCGCAAAGTTGGAATTGATTGAGTGAACGTTTTCACTCACGAGACAGAGAGAGAGATTTCCATCACAAGTATTTGAGGGGAACAGATAAACGCCAGCCAGGTTTAATTCTGGCTAGATTTCAGGCACCCATAAATCCAATGAACCAAAATCTCAGGACTGTAGGTTCCATTGCAGAATTCCTTTTCATCCATACCGCCATTGGTAGAAGGATCTTTCATGAGCCAAAACACACATAGAGGAAAATGGAGGCATGAATCTCGCTTTCCTTTGATAAGCTCTGGGACTCTCATAAGATGTAGAAGAGTGTTTCTTAATCTTGGCGACTTTAATGTCTGTGGACTTCAACTCCCAGAATTCCTCAACCAACCCATCTTAAAGTTGTGAAGGTTGAAAAACACTGTTGTTGGTCATTGGGAAATCATGTAAAATAATACAGATGACAGTAAAATGATGAGAGAGTGGGGGAGGGAGAGAGAGAGAGACAGAGAGACAGAGACAGAGAGAGCAATTTTATTAATAAAGCAGGCAGTGGAAATATTCCATCAGAAGAGCAATACATTTGGAACAAATTCCAAAATTCTACAGTTTCTTCCTCTTCCATATTTCTCTTCTCCTGTTTCTTCCTCCTCGCAAGAAGAAATCCTCTAACTATAAAACAAGATTTATTACCAGTGCCATAACCACTCATAATTTTTTATCCTTCCCTCCCAATCTTTGTTCATCATCTCATATAAAGTTGCTGGACAAGTCTAGTCATGACATTTTCAACACCGAAGAAAAAAGGTCATGATGCTACGGAGCCAGGTTATAGCCCTACAGCATTGTGTTAGCTTCAGTCTACATGGCTTGTAGGTTGTTTATGTGACCTTAACGCTGTGAGAAGCAAAAGTGCAACATTCAGATGCTATTTTAGATAGAAAGATAGAAATGACATATGACTGGTGGAAAAACTCATCTGTGCCTCCATGCTAGGAAATTAAAATTTTCTGTACTTTTTTCAGTTCTTTCTGAATGACCATAAAAGACACCGGATCACTTCTTCGAGGTTTCAGTAATAAAAAGAACATCAGCAATCATCTCCAAGATCAATACAATTCAGTATTGACAGTTGAATGACATGATCCTGTTAAGAGAAACGAGAATTCTCCCTCCCATCCAGTGCCTGAAAACAGTGAATGGATTTACTGTAGTTTCTTAGTGAAAGTTTGCTCTCCCTTTTTTCCTATACCTGTAGATTGAGTAAGTCAAGATGGAAATTAAATTCTTGAAGGTAAGATTATATTAAGCACATTCATTTGTGCCAAAACATGTTGCAAGTTGTCGTGCTGGGACAAAGAAGCAATTGAATAACTCCTGCTGACAATAAATTGTTTACAGTTGCATTTAACTTAATGGTTGGTAAGGCCTAAAAAAAGAAACAAAAGCCCAACTTTAAAATAAATGCCTTAGAAAATGTAACTGGTACTTATCATCCAGCTTTAGTTTAGAAGTTAACAGGCCTTTTGAAAGTTAGAGAAGAGATGGGGGGGGGAGTCATTTCTAGGATGATGGCGCTTGCTTTTAGAAGAAACACTGAATGAAAAGAGCCAAAGGTCAAATCCATATTTGGTTGCAAAGTTCAATGATTGGAAGGGAGAATTTCGTGATGTCCTTTGCTCTTTGACAAAGCCCTTGCCTCTCCAAGTGGTAAAAAGTCTGGTCGCATTATAGTACTTCTGGCTTTGGAAAAAAAAAAAATCAAACTGCTTAATGTCTTGATCCATTAAGAAATTGCAGTGGCATCTTTAAAGTGAGACTAAATTGTAGGTTTGAAAAGACTTGGGCCTTTAAAACAGTGTCTCACGCAGACGTTCAGGCATGCCTTTGTCTCTTGCTCTGTGACCGTAACGCACAACATCTTTTTACAGCCCAGATCTGGTGGATCTACGATAAAGAATACGATTGAACTGAGTAAAATAAGCCACATCTTCTCTCCCAAATAAGTCACAGTGCACCTAAGTGACATTTAAGCTCCCATCCTTTAATAACACAGTTCTGCATTTGAAAAACCATAAGGACAAATAAAGTTCTTAATGCTTATGCTTTGATGGGGCTAGAATTGACCTCATGGATGAAAAAAGGCATGAAATTTAGCTTTAAGAAGGGAGAGGGATTTTTTTAAAGGAGATAAATAATAGCAGCAATTGTCTTGTGCCTTTCAGAGAGAATGTTTCCCGTTCAAAGTATTGTACAATATTGGAAGTAATCAAACAATGACTTATTTTTGTGCGAGGCTGCCCAGTTAGTTAAATGGGGAACCCAACCACAGCCCTTCTTCAATCAGGATGCTCTGGTGATAGACACCCAGGGGTGAAATTCAAAATTTTTCCCTACTGGTTCTGCAGGTATGGCTTGGTGGGCGTGGCAGGGGAAGGATACTGCAAAATCCCCATTCCCTCCCCACTCCTGGGGGAAGGATATTGCAAAATCTCCATTCCCATCCCATTCTGGGGCCAGCCAGAGGTGGCATTTGCCAGTTCTCCAAACCACTCAAAATTTCCGCTACTAGTTCCCCAGAACCTGTCAGAACCTGCTGAATTTCACCCCTGTAGACATCCATAGCCTGATCATTATATGGCTGGAATGTTGCAATGTGCTCTATGTGGAGCAACATTTGGAGATAACTTGGAAGCCCCAATTAGTCCAGCGTGCAATGGTCGCACTGCTGGTAGAACAACCCCATCACGCAGAGGTAACACTGATTTCAAAGTCATAACTATTAACCTCAAGGCCCAATTCACACAGTCGTTACTTATAAAGCCTGTTAGGTACAGCACCAGATTATACCACCAGCCATTAGTCTTGCCATTTTTAAAAAAAAGGTGACTTATGATCGACTTTCACACGTACGCCCTTTGTAGCATTCCCGTGGTAATGTGATCAAAATTCAGACACTTGGCAACCTGCATGTATTTATGACGATTGCAGTGTCCCAGGGTCACGTGATCACCTTTTGCAACCTTCCGACAAGCAAAGTTAATGGGGAAGACAAATTCACTTAATTACTGTGTTGTTTACTGAACAACTGCAGTGATTCACGTAACAACTCTGGCAAGAATGATTGTAAAACGGGGCAAAATTCACTTCACAGTGGTCTTGCTTAGCAACCAAATGTTGGCCTCAGTTGTGGTCATAAGTCAAGGACTACCTGTATTCTGTGGCACGTGTGCACATGTGTACACACACACACACACACACACACACACACACACACATGGCCCAGCTACCCTAAGCTTTATAAGGTACCATCTGGGAATAGAAATGTCTTCCAGGCAAGAAAGAAAAATCTGTTTAATGAATCAGATTGTACCTGCAAACATTATGTGCTATAATTTGCTCACATTAAAAGATATAAGTGGACCCCGCAGAACTGATGCAGCAAAACAGTTCTCTGTCTGGGAAGCAGTACTGATTGCTCAGGATGCCTGAGTTTCTTAATGCCTTCTTGACCAGATGTAAATCCAGCTGAGATTTTCTGAAATTCATCTGAGTGTATCCACCGAAGGAAATGCACAATTAGCTAAACCCTTTTCCACAGCTCCTTAAATTAAGTCTTTAGGGTTCAGCGCGGCTTATGTTATTCAGATACTCTCACTTTTTCTATATTTTCTTTTTCAGTATCCAAGGCAATAAATTACAGCAACATGGAGGATAGTGAAGACCAGCATTCAGAGTATTTTCATGATTACTGTTTGAAAGCAGAACCATCTGCTCCCTGCAGTCCTATCATATTAGCCGTGTTACAGTGAAAGACACATACTTTGTAAATTCTATATTCATTTATAAAATGGGACTAACTTCCCATCCAGGACTATATAGACTTAATTCAAAACCAAATCAGCGTTCCGATTATATCTCGTGTATTTATTTGCTTGCTTTTTTTTCCCTTTTCTCTCAGTCTGAGATAATAACTTCATAGGTTATTCGATATTTCTGAATTAACCCATGTTATCTGGCAAACATTTTCGTAAGTAAAAATTTAGACACCCTGGTGTTCACCCGAGTGCATTAGAACTACAGATTTTACACATTCCCATCCAGAATTCTGGGGTGTCATTAGAGTTGCATTCCCAATAAAACCAAACAATGCCAGGTTAGGATAAATTGAGGAGCATCTTGGAGCCACTAAGTCTTCTGTTCAAAATATACCTGTTGAAATTTAGCAGACGACCTTAGAAAAGGTATTTTAATTCTTTAGCCCTGCACCTACAGCAGAATCATAGTTCGGTTTTGACTAAATTCAACTTGTTCGATATACTTTTATAATAGATCCAACAATAAATCTTTTACTGGGGAAATATAGAAACTGCACAACCATCAGCCATGGTGGCGCAGTGGTTAGAATGCAGTACTGCAGGTTAATTCTACGATTGCCAGGAGTTCGATCCTGACCAGCTCAAGGTTGTCTCAGCTTTCCATCCTTCTGAGGTCGGTAAAATGAGGACCCAGATTGTTGGGGGCAGTATTCTGACTCTGTAAACTGCTTAGAGAGGTCTGTAAAGCACTGTGAAGCAGTATATAAGTCTAAGTGCTACTGCTAGTAATATCTTGGAAGTTGGTTTTTAAAAAGGTGGAAACCAGCTCTATTTTTAGAACAAAAGCAATAATATTTTAATAATAAGGTTTTGGTGAACGTCTTCAAAGCACTCCATGGCATAGGGCCGGGCTATTTATGGGACCGCCTACTGCTACCGAATACCTCTCACCGACCCGTGCGCTCTCACAGAGAGGGACTCCTCAGGGTGCCATCAGCAAGACAGTGTCGTCTGGCGACACCCAGGGGAAGGGCCTTCTCTGTGGGGGCTCCCGCCCTCTGGAACAAACTCCCCCCAGGACTTCGTCAACTTCCGGACCTCCGAACCTTCCGTCGCGAGCTTAAAACACACTTATTCATCTGCGCAGGACTGGATTAGTTTTTAAATTTGTGGGTTTTTTAATGGGTTTTTATCATTTATTCTAAATTTTTAATTTCGGCCAATTGAATAAGTCTTTTAATTGTATTTTAATAGTATTTATATTGTAATATTATTGTTTATTTTATCTGGCTGTGAACCGCCCTGAGTCCTTCGGGAGAAGGGCGGTATAAAAATTTAAATAATAAATAAATAAATAAATAAATATTATTTGTAGAGCAGAATCCTGACCTTATTGTTGATGATGCTACTTGATATACACTGTATACACTGTTCACAGAGGGAGCACTGCTGGTCAGTCTACCAAGGTTTTTTTTTTTTTTCAATTATCTCTGCTAATCAATTAGAGCAAGCAGAGGATCCATCCATATGTGTCTTCAAAGAAGAAACATATATTGTGACTCACAATGCAAAACCTGGTGGATCCAGACATGGGATGTCAGTATAAAAGGCCAGGATTTGCATCATGAGTTGCAACACACATTTAATCATTGTTTTGTCATCATGATTAGTAACAAACACCTCCAGTTCTAATTCTAAATGGAAACTGGGAAAAGAGACAGTAAAGTTTGGCTGAAAACAGTCTTGAATAGCAAATCTGGGCTACAAAGATTCAGATGCCCAATGAACGGATACAAAGAGTTTTCTGTATCATTTAACTCTTATCTAGCATTTATCCAGATTTTAGCAGCTCAGATATAGTAGCCTGATTGAGCAATAGCCCAATTAAACTATCTTCTATGTGGGAATGGAAGAAAACCAATAGGTATGGATTTTGCAAACCCCAATTGCTTCTATTCTGCCTTGTATCTGCCGGATAGTTTGGCCATCTATTGGAACTCCCCCCCCCCAAAATCATCTTCAACCCACTATTCCCAGCATGAATATGAGTTGTCTGATTGGGTGAAATGGCAGGTAAATGAAAGAGGAGGTTCTTTACGTATAGCTGTAGGCCTATAGCCTATAGCCTGCATTTCAGTGGTGAAATGCAGCCGGTTCTATCCAGCTCGGGCAAACTGGTAGCGCCGGCAGCGGGAGGCTCCACCCACCCGCGCGGACGTCATCACATCCTGTTTTTGATGCTCTGTGCATGCGCAGAAGGTCCTGTGCATGCCCAGAGGTGTCACGTGCGAGCAAAGCAAGCATGCGCACATGCTCTCATTTGCAAACCGGTAGCGAAGGTAAGTGGATTTCACCCCTGCCTATAGCTCTCCAAGTCCAATGTTGCATTTAATCTATAATGGCAATGGTAGTGGATGTGCAACCTGCACGGTGAGGTGGGAGAGAGCTAACTCAGTGATAGCTCAGGCTGTAAGAAGCCTGTTATTAGAACACAGCAGCCTGCAATTACTGCAGGTTCAAGCCCGGCCCAAGGTTGACTCAGCCTTCCATCCTTTATAAGGTAGTAAAAATGAGGACCCAGATTGTTGGGGGGGCAATAAGTTGACTTTGTAAAAATATACAAATAGAATGAGACTATTGCCTTATACACTGTAAGCTGCCCTGAGTCTTCGGAGAAGGGCGGGATATAAATGTAAACAAACAAAAAACAAAAAAAAAACTAGTGCTCTCCTTGCTACTGCTTCATGGTGCACACACATGCATACACACACCAAATTTCAGAAGCCACAAAAACAACCGCTGAAATGACAAAAAGCTCCCCAACACCACCCTCACTCTGTCTAGTAGCTGGATTGCTTTGGAACCTGCTAAAGAATGCTAAATCGAAGGCCAAAAGAGATAGCCCAAGAGCTAACAAGCAAGGAGGTAGGGGCTGTGTTGTAAATGGCTACTTATTTGTTCATTAGCTATATAGTCAAAGATTTAAAAAGAAACAAGAAAGATTGGGGAAAGATGAGCCAACATGGATCAGAGAAGAATCTCCTGATCACGGATTAGAGGTTGAAAGACAAAGAAGAGAGAAAGGAGATATATATGTGTATGTGCATATATACCTAGATCTATATGAAAGGACTTAAGTATGTGGAGTGTCAGTCAGAGTGGATTAGCTAAACTTGGGGTCAAAGCCATTCCTTTCAAACCGGTGAGCTTCTAAGGGCAATTGCAACAATGCAGACTTTGGTGGTAATTACACGGACTGATCTCTCCGTCGAAAGAGCACAGTCTCAGACCGAGGCCAGCCCAAGCATCTGCTGATGAGGGGAGAGATTATCTCTAAGCAGCAAGTATGATCCAGATGGTAGCTCAGAGGAATGCATGCCAAGGTCTCAACCTCTGCATTCAAAACAGACCTAGAAGGCTTTCTTGAAAGGGGGATGTTGTTAAATCTCTCTTCTATTACCTTTGAAGGCCCCGCATCGCATTTCATCAGGATGGACACGTTTCTAAGGACAGCAGAGGGAGTATCGTGGAAGTATTTAGGAACGGCAGAAGGCACGTCAGGGAGAACAAGAGAACGGCTAGTGAGAATTTGACTCTGTCGTTGGATACATCTGAGTCAAACTTGACTTCGGCCATGTTTTCTCTTGTCCATTCTAGGCAGAATGTGCCATGACAGCTTCACAGCTCTTTGTCTTTTTTCATGACAAGATGAATTTGTCAGCCAGGATAAGCTGATTTGTTTCAGCCAGTAGTTCAGCTACTAGTGTCTCATTCCGGCCTCCACCCAGGCACAGCGTAGCTCTAGTTGGAGTAATACATGTTATCACCGAGGGGGAGAGTGATTATAATTTCTCAGCAATTTTCCTAGCTTTTATCCTAACACAGCAAATTTAAGAAGGAGGCAAGATCAGAATAGCACATGTTTAAGGAGATTCTCAATCAACCGGGTCATGGTTTGTGCCAAAGGTACCTTTCCAAAGGGCAACTGGACTTTCTTGGTTGTTGTTGTTTTTTTTACCTTGAAAATATTTTACTTCTCATTCAAGAAGCTTCTTCAGTTCCACTTCGTGGATGAAAAGGGAAATATTTTGAAGGGAGGAAAAGAAAAAATCCAATAAAGTCCAACTGCCTTTTGGAAAAGCATCTTTGGCACCAGAATAGCAAGGCAAGAGTAAGAATAGGAAAATGGATTTCTGAGACTGAGGGAGATGTTGCCCAAAGGAAGACGATGACTTGAGGATTCCTCTCCTTTCCCTGAAATTTCCACTTGCCAAGCCATTTCATGTCCAGCAACTTTTCCTGAAGGAGCTTTGCCTTTTGTCTTTAATATGTGTTAATTATTTGCTCGGTCTGTTTTTCCGCTAAGCATCTAGTAAAGCACATTCTGCTTCTGGCTTTCTCAGCTATCATTGATCGGTTACTTCCTGAACTTGTGTCTTTCCAAAATGAGTTGTCTTCAAGCCCAGCAACTGAAATTGCCCATTTAATTACAGGAGTCAACTTTGCAGTTTACTTTAAAATAATAATAATACGCTCACATCCGTGCATTTCTGCTGAAGCAGAATTGTGCAGGCAATTTAAAAGAATTACCACTGGGCTGCTAAGAGAGCGGGAGAGAATTCTGCTTGCCCCTTTTTTTCCCCAGATCTCCATGAAGGCAGAACAGTCTCATTCTGCACTTTCCAAACCCACAAAAGGCTGCTGATTAAGTATTTACTTTTATCATTGCTATCTTGATTTTTCTCCTTAATTAATTTATGTGTGTTGGGTGAAGGGTATTAATTTAGCCTGCCTGCAAGTTTTTCAAAACTTTTAATACATCATTAATAATCTTGTTCCTGAAGATTATTCTTCCCTCTGTATTTTCTTTTCCTAGTCAACTCTAAATGATTTCAGAAGAGATGAAATATCTTCTGAAAGAGATGGAGAAGGGACTCAAAAGGATCAGGTTGTTCCCTTCCCATCTAAAGAGGGAGGGAGGGAGGGAGGGAGGGAGGGAGGGAGAGAGAGAGAGAAAGAGACAGACAGACATAGAAAACAGAGAGAGAGAGAGAGAGAGAGAGAGACAGGAGACAGAAAGACACGGAGAAAGAGAGACAGAAAGAGAGATGAGAGTGAGAGAGAGCCTGGGAGACAGAAAGAGGCAGAGACACAGAGACAGAGACAGAGACAGAGAGAGACAGAGAGACACACATAGAGAGACAGACAGAGAGATCCAGGAGCCCTTTCTCCTTGGGAAGGAGATAAAATTGGCATCCTCTCTTAAAAACCATTAGGGTTTCCAAATATGTCAAAATAATGTAAATCATTTTTAAAATATTTCCTAAATTATTTTAAAGAATGAGGAGGAGCAGTGAAGAAACAATATCGACCTTCCTCTATAGCCCAAGATGCTATAGGTGTTTCTCAAAGAAAAAAAAATGCAAAATCACTAATTAGTTGAATAAAAACAATTGTAACTGCATGTGTAACATTAGAGAGGAAGAGCAAGGAACAGATAGTGCTTAGATCTCTCTATTTGTTAATATCGTTTTGAAGATCATTTTATTATAATTGTTAAAAGCAAGTGTTTCTGATAGTATATCCGGGTTAGCAGAATTATATTAGATGTATTGCTGACTATTGAACAATATCATTATTCTAAGGAGCCTAATGACAAGACCAACTTTGGTTTTATCAGGAGTTGTGTGGTTTTCGTCAGTGTAATTATGAGCTGGGATAGCCATAGCAACAAGTCAGCCAATGGGAACTGTTTGGTGACTGAGAGCCATGTCAGATAGTTCAGAGCCTGGACTTGGCTTAGGTTCACTGGTGTGTGTGTGTGTGTGTGTCTGTGTGTCTGTGTGTCTGTGTGTCTGTGTGTATATATATATATATGTATGTATGTATGTTTCATAGCATCCTGTGTGGGTGTGGTCCTGGTTGTGTGCCCATTAGTCTTTTGTGTTGTAACAACCTGGGTAATGGGCTGTGTGGTGACATCCTGAGCTCTAGTATTGTGACATCCTGAGTCTTGTGCTGTAACATCCTGGGTGTTGGTTGTGTTGTAACATCCTGAGCTTTAGTGTTGTGACCTCTTGAATGTCCTGAGCAGATGGCTGTGATGCAACATCCCGGGTTTTGGTTTGGCTCCGAGTTTGGGGTCTTGTCATGTGTTCATGGTGTGTGTCAGTTTGCTTTGTGTGGGGATCAGAGGGGGATGCAGCAGCTAGTGGTGCCAGCATGGTCTGGCTTCTGGATGGTGGTTGTATTTATCTGTGGGATGGGATTGGGTTTGAATCTGGTGAGGATGATTGGGGGTGACATCATGTGTTATCCTGGGTCCGGTGTCAATTTTCGTGGCTGGGATTTGTTTGTTGACTAGGATTAGTTTCCAGATGTCTGGTAGGTGGGAGGTATCATCACATTTGTTCATGTTGTGGGGGTGTTTCTCTATTCCGATGGCTTCCATAATTATTCTCTTGTTGTAGTGTTCAGTTTTGGAGATTAATTTGGTTCCTTCCTTTCCTAATTTGATTCCTTATAAATATATATATGTATGTATGTATGTATGTATATATATATATATATATATATATATATATATATATATATATATATATATGTATATATATATGTAGGTCTTTGGTTGTATACACACACACACACACACACACACACACACACACATATATATATATATATATATATATATATATATATATATATATATATATATATATATATATGATTATATATATATATATGATTATATTGATTCTGTGCTTCTGTGAGTTTTGGTTCTGGCTTCTGCTGCATGGGTATTGTATATGTATATCATACTTCATATTATTGCATATAAACAAGTTTATTGTATACATGACTCCTGCTGAATTATTTACTTGTGTGCTGGTTGGATTGTTGCAAACTCTAACAGTTTTCCAGACTTGAGGGGTACTTCAATGCTCCAACTAATGGGAAAAATGTATTTGGACTGTCTCTCTTTTATTTTGGAACCTTTGAGTTGGAAAAGAGAGACATGTAAAGACCTTCAGACATGTTTCTCCACCATCCTAAAAGCAGGACTATCTATCAGCCATTCTGCTCCCCCTGCATCAAAGGGAAGTTTAGAAGCAGGTCCCCAGGCTGGATGACTTCACTGAAGAGGAGATCAAACCGCAAGAGTATCCTAATGAAATCATCGACAGTTGTCTAAGTTCCACGGAGACAATTTTACATCATTTGTATATTGTTCGATTTGCATTATGTGTGCAATGGGTGTCTTTATGGAGGTAGCACAATTACATTATAGGCATCAATTTCTATAATTGCCTTTTTTGTTTCATTCTACCATTTATAAGTTCTTGCAGCAATTTACATGAATTGTATAATGAAATCATTACATGAATTACACAAACTGTCATTTAGATCAACTTGACCCAAATGATGTGACTTGTATGGTGAAGTAATGACACAAATGACACAAATCGCTGCAGTGATGTACTTTCATATTTAATGGACATTTGTGCATAACAGGCACTCACCACCTCTAATGTGTCCACGGAAAGGAAAAGCATGGTCCCTCTGCAATTTTAAATTTATTGACTCGAGGTTTTTTTTGTGTAAAATCTTAAAACAGACTTTCCACTTTGGGGGGAAGGAGTTAGTGTGTTAAGCAACAAAGTAGAAACTTAGACAAAACCTCCTTTCTAATATCAGTCCTTCTGCTTTCTGAAAAGACTTCAGGTTTTTTTTAATGATTTACAATGACCCCCTTTAATCAAATTGCATTTATTTCACTACACTAGGGGAAGCGAATCTGATTAGCGTAATATATTGGGAAGATGATGTGAAGCCATCTACTTGAATGCCTGCAGTTTGGAATGTTGCCTCTACTGTTAAAAGTACAATCCAAAACTGATTAGCCTTTCTATTTTCAGTGGGATTGACTGCTTGTGTACTTTAGTGTAGACTGCAAGTAGGACTGGCAGAACTGGAGTGTCTATTAAATAAATAATTAGCTGCCATTGTGTGACAATCTAATGGCATACTATCAAAGGGGCATATTGGATTTTCAAGAGCTTTGGGACAGTCCCACGGTGGATAATGGAATTACTCCAACGTAAGTGGGATGAGTCTCGCAAGAGCTCAGAATAAAACACAGTGCCAGATGCTGAGACTATAGTTTGCCTGACAAAACCAAAAAATTATTTAAAGAATGGTTTCTTTTTTCTTTTCTTTTTTTTTAAGTTTCAGCTATCAGTATCTAAGTGCAGGTTTGTTTCGTGGCCAGAAATAAATTTAAACATTTCAGGCTATCAGTTCTAGACTCAATAATAATAATAATAATAATCAAGGGACCATTAGGTGGCAACAATAAGATACAGAACACTCTATGTGGCCCTCTGGGGATCATATAGGGATTTGCAGTCCACAATCTGCCATTTCTCAAGACTTGAACCTCTGCTTTAAATGCCATTTTCCTATAAATAAACAAATGCAATCTTCCTATAAATAAGGTAGAAGGTAGAGCAATCAAGGACCAGGTTGTTATGCATCAGTTTCCACTTCTGGTAAATTACCTGGGTCTACATAACCTCCTTCACCAATTCGGGAAAAGGTTGAAGAGATGCATGTTTACAAGATGCTAAGCTTGTGGAGTGTATACCTCAATTAATGTTTTGGGGTGAAGCACGTTGTGAGAACTTGGCTTGCTTCTGATTCAAAGTATTCTGCAAAGCAAGGAAATGAGATCCTTCAGAAATCAGGTAAAAGATATCGTCGGAACCCCGTCATTAAGTTGCAGTGAGAAATAACCAGACTTTGCAGCTGCAACATTTTGTTACGGGTCTCATTTGTTTTCTTCTCCTTCAGACAGAGGGAAAGTTTCCAAGGGCAGCAGAAGGCTGGCTGAGGAGGAGAGAAAGAAAAGGAAGGGGGGGAGAAACTAAGGCACTCTGCAGCCTTTCTGCTGCCTCATTTAGTCCAACATTGATCAATGGGCTCAGGGAAGCTATCCTAATTCCCTGCACTCATTATTTTACAGGTGAGTAATTTATGGCTTTGTAAAGGGCTCCAGGATGTTTGATTATGTCAAAGGTGTTATTGAAGTTCAGCCTGTAGTTGTACCCTAAATAGGACAAGCTTATCATAGGGGATTTACATCGTTGATTTTCCTAATTACTTTGCTGTAGGCACATTTGTAGGGATTGAGGGAGGGGTTTCAAGAAAAGAGAGGTTGCGGGGGAGGGAAAGAGAGAATACTGCCTGGCTAAACACAAGTCACAGTTTAAATAAATCCCTCCACACTAATGACCTTCCTGGGAAATTGGGAAGTCAGGAAAAACATAGGTCAAGAAAACAATGAGCTTCCCAAAACCACAATCAACCAATGGCTGAGATTATCATAGTTGGGTATGATATCAAAAAGGTAGCCTAGAAAGCTGAATCTATTGGGTTGGAAAAGTTGAATCTGCCTGTGGGTCGGTTGGTCAGTCTATCTATGTACCCATCTGTTTAGTTATTTGTCTGTCTATCTGTCATCTATCTATCTAGCATCCATCTATCTGTTTGTTTGTTTGTTTGTTTGTCTGTCTGTCTGTCTATCAATCAATCATCTATCTTCCATCTAGTATATAATCACATCTATCTATCTAACTATCTATCTATCTATCTATCTATCTATCTATCTATCTATCTATCTATCTATCATTTATCTTCCATCTAATATATAATCACAGCTGAGACTATAAAAGCCAGGCAGTTTCTATGAAAAGTTCATAAATATCATCAAACAATAAATCACATTAAAGAGTAATGTATCATAGGCACCTCAGCCTCCTGCCCACCCCACCACCCCAAAGCCCAACGAAATAGCAGCATTTTCAGAGTCCTCCTGAATTCCAAAAGTGAGGGAATACCCAGATCACAGGGCTAGAATGCAGAGTGATCAGACTGTCAGAGCACAACTTGGGAGAAGGGTTGTGTTCTGATGGTATCCCAAAAGGAAAGGACTGAAGCATTGCTTCTCTGGTCCACCATCCACGATGGACAAAACTCTTTTGGAGAAGACACTCCCACATGCATCGTAAAGCTTTAAAGTCAAAGAATAGAATAGAATAGAATAGATTTTTTATTGGCCAAGTGTGATTGGACACACAAGGAATTTGTCTTGGTGCATATGCTCTCAGTGTACATAAAAGAAAAGATACGTTCATCAAGGTACAACATTTACAACACAATTGATGATCAATATATCAATATAAATCATAAGGATTGCCAGCAACAAGTTATAGTCATACAGTCATAAGTGGAAAGAGATTGGTGATGGGAACTATGAAACGATTAATTAAATTAATTAAATTAAATTAATTACTGCAGATTCAGTAAATAGTCTGACAGTGTTGAGGGAATTATTTGTTTAGCAGAGTGATGGCCTTCGGGAAAAAACTGTTCTTGTGTCTAGTTGTTCTGGTGTGCAGTGCTCTATAGCGTCGTTTTGAGGGTAGGAGTTGAAACAGTTTATGTCCAGGATGCGAGGGATCTGCAAATATTTTCACGGCCCTCTTCTTGATTCGTGCAGTATACAGGTCCTCAATGGAAGGCAAGTTGGTAGCAATTATTTTTTCTGCAGTTCTAATTATCCTCTGAAGTCTGTGTTTTTCTTGTTGGGTTGCAGAACCGAACCAGACAGTTATAGAGGTGCAAATGACAGACTCAATAATTCCTCTGTAGAATTGGATCAGCAGCTCCTTGGGCAGTTTGAGCTTACTGAGTTGGCGCAGAAAGAACATTCTTTGTTGTCCTTTTTTAATGATGTTTTTGATGTTAGCTGTCCATTTGAGAAAGTATAGTAGACTTACAAAGCAGCTCTAAGACAGTCCTGTTGCAGGATTCAAGATGAGAGCTGGACCAAGGTTGCACTGGACGCACTTCTTCCTGATCAAATGGAAGCTATGAATCCAAGAGTCTCAGACTTCGTTCTTCAAGGACAGGGCAACCCAGCTAAGAGCCAGCACCAATCTTAATGATTTCTAGGCTGATAACAACTTTATCTTGCTAAGATTCAGTTTTAACTTTCATACCATCCAGTTCCTTACCCTGCAGGAGGAGAATGCAAGGATTGTTTGCTTCATAGGTCCTCCATTTTGTCTTGTGCAGAGACTGATGCTTGAGGTTTGGGCATGGTTGGAGGTGCAAAACTTCAGAGTGAAGTTTCATTTCCCACCATGACATCTTGCTCATCAGTAATATCCATTGCTCCAAATGATGAACCCATCTTTGAGTAGTGTGGTTCTTCTTCTCACGGCAGTCAGAAAAGATACACAAAATCCTTAAAGTATTTTTTTTAGCCTATTCACATAGAATAGATTTACACAAGTTGCCCGGAGAAGACACTCCCACATGCATCGTAAAGCTTTAAAGTCAAAGTATAGTAGACTTACAAAGCAGCTCTAAGACAGTCCTGTTGCAGGATTCAAGATGAGAGCTGGACCAAGGCTGCACTGGACGCACTTCTTCCTGATCAAATGGAAGCTATGAATCCAAGAGTCTCAGACTTCGTTCTTCAAGGACAGGGCACCCAGCTAAGAGCCAGCACCAACCTTAATGATTTCTAGGCTGATAACAACTTTATCTTGCTAAGATTCAGTTTTAACTTTCATACCATCCAGTTCCTTATCCTGCAGGAGGAGAATGCAAGGATTGTTTGCTTCATAGGTCCTCCATTTTGTCTTGTGCAGAGACTGATGCTTGAGGGTTGGGCATGGTTAGAGGTGCAAAACTTCAGAGAGAAGTTTCATTTCCCACCATGACATCTTGCTCATCAGTAATATCCATTGCTCCAAATGATGAACCCATCTTTGAGTAGTGTGGTTCTTCTTCTCACGGCAGCCAGAAAAGATACACAAAATCCTTAAAGTATTTTACGTAGAATAGATTTACACAAGTTGCCCCTTTTTTCTGGTTGCCCAATATACATGTATTCTTCAGTGTCATGAGAATGCAGCTTAAAGAAATGTTCCCATCCCATTTCATCCTGTGGGTGAAAATGAGGAAAGAATGGGATTTTTAAAATTATTTTTTAAAAATGTGAAAAGATTGGAAGGCAACCATCCAGAGATCAAGTGTAAAATGAAATGTGTACAGGTAGTCCTCAACCTACGACCACAATTGAGTCCAAAATTTATGCTGATAAGTGAGAAATTTGTTAAGTGAGGTTTGCCCCATTTTACAACTTTTCTCACCATAGTTGTTAAGTGAATCACTGCAGTTGTTAAATCCGTAAAATGGCTGTTAAGTGAATCTGATTTCCATTGACTTCGCTTGTCAGAAGGTTGCAAAAGCTGATCACATAACCCCAGGACACTGCAACCGTCATAACTGTGAGTCAGTTGTCAAGCATCCAAATGTCAAATATGTGACCATGGGGATGCTGCAATGTTCATAAGTGAAAAATGGTTATAAGTCACTTTTTTCAGTGCTATTGTAACTTCAAACGGTCACTAAGTGAACTGTTGTAAGTCGAGGACTATAATTCTGTAATTCTATTTCTGTTTAATGCAGCTATGTATGCTTGAAAATAATTTGAAAGAAAGTCTTTGAACCTTATAGGAGTTCTACTGTTCATAAAAATTGCCTGATATTCTCCAGGACTTCTGTACAAGACAAAAAAAACCCCAAAGTGCTGCTGCTTTAAGGAATTGACTCTTTAAAGGTAATATGACTCTTAAATCAATAGCATCCCTTTTTCAGGAAGTCAGGCTATTTTAAGATTAACAATTCCTTTGATCCCTACCTGTGTGAAATCCAAAGCATTTCTTTTCAATCATTTTCAAAGCGCGCACAACCCTAACGGTGCACTTTTACCCTATCCTTTACTGCATGACTTTGGAAGATCAGAGAAGAAGAATCATATAGAAAAACAACCAGCTATATGCATAAGCAGTAGACGGAGACAACTGACTCTACAGACATTTCTCCACAGACATTTAGCGCTGCACAAGAGCTGAAGAAGCTTCTTGGATAAGAAGCAAAACATCTTCAAAGAAAGTCCAGTTGCCACTTCAAAAAGCACCTTTGGGACAACCATGACCTGGATGACTGAGAATCTCTATAGACATTGAACTGACTCTAGGTTTTACCTTTTCAAACAAAGGGTGATTCCCTGAAATAGAAACTGAAGGTGCTACCCAGTGGTGGGTTTCTACCGGTTCGCCCCGGTTCAGGCGAACTGGTAATGGTGGCGGCGGGAGGCTTTGCCCAGCCACCTGGACATCATCATGGACACTCTGCGCATGCGCAGAAGGTTCTGTGAATGCGCAGCAGCACCATGCGCGAGCAAAGCAAGCGAGCGCACACACGTGCTCACAGCTCCAAACTGGTACTGAGGGTAAGTGGAACCCATTAATGGTGCTACCTGCATAATGCAGTTTAATTCAAGAGTGGGAACTGGTTCACCTAGCATGGCGCACAGTTCTCACCCTTTTTTCAAATGCTCTTTTTAATAACTCAGTTCAGACTATGCGCAGAAGCATTGAGTCATCTCCACCAACAGCTTGATGCTTAAGAAGTAATTTTTAAAAAGTAATAGTCCATACCATGCTGAATTTCACCCCCTCTACCCTATAATTTGCCTCTACCCTATTGTCGTGTCCCACTCCTCCGCTGACGGCCGGGTCAGGGAAATCCTAATCAGGCGTGCCTCTGCAGCTCTGCCAAAGTCCTAGCAAAGTCCTCAAGGCAGGCAGGAGACCAGAAAGTGACTTCAGCAAGATACATTCGACTTTGCCTGACTCAGAGACTGCCAGAAAGCAGATCCTTTATATAGGCCATGGGGTGTGGCTCCATGACTCAGCACTTATCCAGGCCTGCCCCTCCCTTCCTTCTGACGCCGCCGCCTATCAATTCTTCTGAAGCGAGGGTCACTCCAGTCGGCAGCTGTTGGTAATAGACCTCCCTCAGGCTCACATGCTGTGGGGGAGAGGGAGGGGTCTAGTTGCTCCATTTGCCTGGGCATGGAGCCAGGGCTGGGGCCGGGAGGTGCTCCCTCCTCCGCAGCCTGTCTGGGCATGGAGCCAGGGCTGGGGCCGGGAGGTGGCCCTTCCTCCTCAGCCTGTCTGGGCATGGAGCCAGGGCTGGGGCCGGGAGGCATACTAGGACATTCCTCAGCGTTCGGAAGCAGATAAGAAGACCCCGGCTGCGGTGAGAGCGGGCAAGACACAACACCTATATTTTGACTAAGTGCAGACATTATGGCAATTTCCCCACTGCATGTAGTCCTCAACTTACAACTGTTCATTTAGCTACCATTTCAAAGTTGCAATGGCACTGAAAAAAAATGACATACGACCATTTTTCTTATGAGTCATGGTCACATGATCAAAATTCTGATGCTTGGCAGTTGACTCATATTTATGATGGTTGTGGTGTCCCAGGGTCCTGTGCAGTAGTGGGTTGCTACCGGTTCTCCCCAGTTCAGGTGAACTGGTAGCAGCGGAGGCAGGAGGCTCCGCCCACCCACCCCGGAACATCATCAAATATGATCTGCACATGCACAGAAGCTTCAGAAGCGAGCAAACCGGTAGCAAAGGTAAGTGAAACCCATCCCTGGTCCTGTGGTCACATTTTGTAACCTTCTAACAAGCAAAATCAATGGGGAAGCCAGATTCACTTAACAACTGTGTTACTAACTTAACAACTGCAGTGATTTGTTGGAACAACTGTGGCAAAGAAGGTCGTGAAACGAGGCGAAACTCACTTAACAAATATCTGACTTAGCAACACAGAAATGATGGGCTCAATTGTGGTTGTAAGTCGAGGACTATCTGTACTGACTTAGAGCATCTGCTAGAGTTATCTAACTACCATTATGTCCAAATAACATAATTTGCTTTATTTCACTTCACCAATTGACAGATTGTGCAATAAAGATATTACAAGCCACTAGTGGTGGTATGACATCAGTTTAAAATCAGTGCCCCCTTTTCTGTTTTTCTTTTATTCAACCTACTGAAGAATTCCAGAGAATTTGAAAATTTGATAATGATTTTGTAATATTTTGGCTTAAAAAGCATTGTTTGACTATCAGTTTAGCCACAATTGTCCCTTATGCCTTAGCATAATAATAATAATATAACATTTAGACCTATATTCCACCCCACAGTACTTTAAACACTCTCTGGAGAGTTTACAATGTCAGCATATTTCCCCCAACAATCTGGGTCCTCATTTTACTGACCTCGGAAAGATGGAAAGCTGAGTCAACCGTGAGCCTCATCAGGATCGAACTCCAGGCTGTGAACAGTGTTTCCCTGTGATACTGCATCTTAATCACTGCACCACCAGAGCTCATCTTCTTTGCTTTAGTTTTTTAAATGCTAACATGATTTAATTTGTTTGATATTTTTATCCACCTCTCAGTTTAAAGGATTAAAACCAATTTCCAAGAGTTAGTCCACCTGCTTCAGAGCTGTGGGTGCATTTTGAAGACACATATGAACAGAATTCCCGTTCTTGCAACCCTATTTAACATCAGCCAAAGGCCTCATGTTCTTAATGAGTGTGATGAAGGCTGATAGCATCTAGCAACAATTGGATTTTTTAGACAATTTTTTCAGGTGGTTCAGGTGAACTCAATGTGCGTCTGAAACCAACAAAATAGACAACATCTCCTCCATTTCAGGAACGGGAATGGAAAGAGACTATTCTCATTCATTCATAACATCCAATGTTTGGGGGGGGAGTTTCCCTTTTTTTTTTTTCTCCCCAGGCTGACAGCTTTTCTCCGGAAATTATTTCCTTGCCAATTAGAGATGCAGACAAGTGATGCCTAAATTATCAAAGGAAGGTTGCTCTGTCAACATGTTAATCCTGGTGTTTCTTAGCAACTATATTTTATCTACACATAACAATACAATAGGCTGCCGCACTTAATGATAAAACGTCCAGACGTTGATGTTAGTGTTGGTAATAAAGAGGAAGAAGGAGGCATATGCAGGTACTTATCACTTTGGATACTTAGCAGGTTGTGAAGGAAGGATATATATTGCAGATATATAAAACACATCTGTTACAAAACTGATACTCGAGCTTTTGTAATCTTATTTATTTATTTATTAATCATACTTATATACCGCACCATCTCCCATAGGACTCAGGGCAGTTCACAGGCATATTAAAACAATATAATAAATAAGCATTAAAACCCAGTTAAGACTAAATATTATCATGGCCTGATCACTAAAACAGTAAAAACCAGTAAAAACCCCATTAAAATTTGCTAAAACATTTATTCTTAGGCTAGTCCAGCGCGCTGAAATAATAGAGTAATCTGTTTGCCTAAGGTGATTCCTTAGCCTAGGACAGACTTCCTCAATTTGATGTTCTCCAAATAAATTGGGATTAAAGCTCTCAGAATTCCTGCCAGTTCCAACATATCCAAAGGACATCAGGTTAAGGAACAAGGGTACAAATTTGTTTTATTTAGTTAGTTTATTTGTTTGTCAAACATATATGAGAAAACAGGTATAAATATAAACATGGACATGAACACAGGAAATGAGTACAAATAAATGGAGACAGTAGGACAGGGATAGTAGGCACGCTGGTGCACTTATGCACGCCCCTTTACAGACCTCTTAGGAATGGGGTGAGGTCCACGGTAGACAGTTTAAGGTTAAAGTTTTGGGGGTTTGAGGATGTAACAACAGAGTCAGGTAGTGCATTTCAGGCATTGACTATTCTGTTGCTGAAGTCGTATTTTCTGCAACTGAGTTTGGAGTGGTTTACCTTGAGTTTGTACCTATTGTTTGCCTGTGTATTATTGCAATTGAAGCTGAAGTAGTCATTGACAGGTAGGATGCTGTAGCAGACAATTTTGTGTACTAAGCTTAGGTCAGACTGTAGGCGGTGTAGTTCTAGGTTGTCCAAGCCCAAAATGTCAAGCCTGGTGGCATAAGGTGGCATAAGGTGCCAGGTTTGCCCCCAGAGTTACAAGAACTTAATTTGGAGCTTAAAGCACATTTTTCACAAAGGCAGGGAGATGAGATCTACGCTTCTGAAAGTTATCAATGTTAAAAAATACTGCTTTAGAAGGTCATCCCCCTCACCCCATAACTTAGATTGGCCTGAACCTTGGCAGTCTTTAGGAAGGTCCTGAAAACATGGATCTGCTATATGCTTGCGGTTCCAACAATGATGGGCAATTTTTACGGTGGTTTTTTTGAGTTTGACACGATGATGGAGTTTGGCTGCTGACCATAGTTATTTTTATTTTCTTAGTGGCTTCTGATGTTTTAAATGTTTCTTTATCGGTTTTTAATTTTTATTGAATTGTTGTTTTTAACAGTTGTACACTGCCTAGTCTCATTTGGGAAAGGTGAACAGCGGTTCAAACTGAATAAGCAAATAAACTTAAAAAAATAGAATGCTCTTGTTTTTGAGAAAAACAGAAGTCTCTATTTTGCTTTACTATTCTGCTTTGGGAATGTTATTTCTTATTTTTATACGTGTTTAAGTTTCGAAAAGTAATATTTAAACACTATGTTCTATACAAACTGACAAGTTTATCCTTTATGCCTAATATCTTTTCAAAGTATTTCAAGTTGATAAGAACTGATACAGTCTTACTATATGTTAATTACAAGCAGTGCTTCTATTTCTGTGCCTAAAATCCTGTATCGTTCTATTTTCATACATGAAGTTAGATTATGTATTATTATGAGAAAAGGACCTCCTCTCCCAAACCACTTCTCTCAATTTATGTATAATTTTACAAAACCATGATTATGGTCTTCTGGGTTTTAATCTTCTTTATTCTAAAGCAGGAATTGGTAACTTTTGGGCGCAGATTACTATTCTGTTCTTAATTGGTGTTGTCTTCCATGCATAGCTATAAATGGAATAATGACATCATGAAAGAGATAGGGATTGCTTTCCTTACTCTTCAGTTCTGGATATTGTTTCTCTGTGTGTAAGTATTAAAGAGAAAGAGACATCAGAGAGTTTGGTTAAGGCATCAGGCTAGAAATTGGGAGACTGTGAGTTCTAGTCCCATTCATGATTCTGCTCCAGCCCTTCTCCTCCAAAGTCAGTAGGAAGCTTGTCTTTTGTTCTTCAGTGGATGGTCAATTTAATGTCATCACCTTGGTAAACACTAGGAAACCTGCAAAAGAAACTTTGGGATTGTATGTGCTCACAGTCTTGGGTTCCTGCAAAGAAAGATAATTTGGACCCTTCCAAATTCCTTGACATTACATTCCCAGTAGTTCCACCCAATGGCCAGGGAATGTAGAAGTTCTGAATCAAAATATTTGCCAAGCTATTCTAAGTTATTCTAAGCTAAAATACTCCATTGTTATTGCATTACTTCATCTTTAAGTTGTACAATAACTGTTTTCAAGTGCAGCAAATTGGATTTTATTTATTAACATATAGATAGATAGATAGATAGATAGATAGATAGATAGATAGATAGATAGATAGATAGATAGATAGATAGATAGATAGATAGATAGATAGATAGATAGATAGGCTGTCCAAATACTCTGGGAAGTTATAATACATGTAGTAGATAAAATACCAATATCACTCAAAACTTGAAAATTAACATTATAGCTAAATTCTAAAAACCTCAATAAATTTAGAAGATAAAATTGTAGGTTTTAACCTCCCTCCTAAATTTTAATAAGACCAGGCACCTAAGTCAATTTCAACAGCAATTCATTCTAGAGAGGGTCCTGCATAGAATTAGCTGTTGGGACTAGATATACCAAGGTTGCACTTGAAAAAAAATGTCCCATTGAATATCTAACACTGTCGCAAAAGTCTTGTGCAGGAGGAGATCATGTCATAGATAATTTGGGTCTAACATTACATGATATGGTTGCCTTATAATTTATGGTACTTTCTCAAAGATTTTCAGGTGGAAATTGTTAGGTATTGAGAATGGAAAAATCCAGAGAATGGGAACTAATTAGCTCTGTGGATATTTTCATCATGCTGCTAGTCACTACAGATCCTATTCCTGATCGGTTTGACTGGAAGCATTGCGACGAGACAGTCGGGGAATAGCGAGCTCCTACAAGCCTCACAAACTCCCAGGCTGACGAATGAAAAATTTATTTAAAAAAAAAAGATCCTATTCTTGATCAGTCACAGTTAGTACTATGTGATGACCCAGGACAAGGCATGAAGGCAGGTGAGAGTTCAAACTCCCCTTTCATGCTCCAAATTTCCACAAACGCTCCCACATTCTTGGCAAGTCCCAGAACAAAGTGTGCGTGCACATGGCAGCCTCTGGCTGTGTGAAGTCCAGCAAAACAAAGAAACAGGGAAATGAGTCCATGAAGCAAGGAATAAACAATGAGTTCATGAAGCAAGGAAGAAGCAATGAGTCCACGAAGTAAGGAACAAGACTCTAAGCTCACGAAGCAAGGAAAAAGCAAGCAGTCCTGCAAACTCCAAACGTCTTCAACGGCATACAAAACTACAAATTCAGCATTTGTTCCCAACAAACACCCTTCCACACAGCAACTCCTTAAATCTCAGTCCCCAGGTGTGCTTTGTGAAGAGGGGTAGGGCGCTCTCCTCCCAAGTCATCGGGTTGGTCTGTGTTGTTCCCAGCTTCTCTCCACTCTCTGTGCTTGGGGACCAGGAGATGGTGGTCCTTGCTCGTCGCCTGAGCTCCATCACTCCTCATTTCCACTAGTTCCCTTCTCTTGGTCATTCTGCCCCCATTCCTCCCTGCTAACAAGCTTTCCCAATCCTGAAGGCTGCCTCAGTGTGCTCTTCCCCACATTCCTCCAAAGCCAATGAAGCCACCCACTCGATCTCCATCACCACCAGCTCCAGCTCATCTTCCTCCAAAGATTCAGGTGCCAACAGGGACATGACATACTGACTCCCTTCAACATCAGTCCATTAAAGGTGCTACTTCTTTTCCTACAGTTGCTCCATTTGCTCTTGGATCTCTTTTGAAGAATTTTCAAAAAAAGACTATCGAAGTTGTAAAGACTATCGAAGGTGTAAAGAGACCATGACTCCCATCATGTGATCCTTGGTTTTCTTTGTAAACATTGTGTTGACTTTCCTTCAGCAAGTTTTTTCCTAAATTAAGGCAGATATTTTTATGTTACCCAATGTTTTTCCACTGATTTATCCAGAACAGATTTAACACTAATCAGTCTATAATTTCTAGGATCCACCCATGTTTCATTTTTTAAATCACCAGTCCATTGGTAATTTTCCATTCAGTGCATTCCAAGGCAAGTGGAAAGCAGTACACAAATGTTAGTATCAACTGACTCAGTGGTGGGTTTCAAATATTTTTACTCCCGGTTCTGTGGGTGTGACTTGGTGGGTGTGGCATGGCTTGGTGGGTGTGGCAGGGGAAGGATACTGCAAAATCCCCATTTCCTTCTGATCAGCTGGGACTTAGAAGGCAGAGAATAAATGGGGGTGGGGCCAGTAGAATGTTTACTACCGGTTCTCCAAACTACACAAAATTTCCGTTACCAGTTCTCCAGAACTGGTCAGAACCTGCTGAAACCCACCTCTGAACTGACTCCAACAATAAAGTTTAAACAACTATTGAATTAAATATGTCACCTTTTTTATGCGAAGATATTTCCATTAATGAACACCCTGGTGCTTCAGTTACAATGGCACTGAAAAAAGTGACTTATTGCTGTTTTTCACACTGTTGTAGCATCCCCAAAATCAATGTGATCAAAATTCAGATGCTTGGCAGTTGCCATGTATTTATGATGGTTGCAGTATTCCGGGGTCATGTGATCACCTTTTGCGACCTTCTGACAAGTCGCTGGGGAAGCCAGATTCACTTCCCAACCATGTTACTAACTTAAAAACTGTAGTGATTCACTTAACAACTGTGGTAAGAAAGGCTGTACATTGGGGCAAAATTCACTTAACAATTGTATTGCTTAGCAACAGAAATTTTGGGTTCAGTTGTGATCATTAGAATAGAATAGAATAGAATAGAATTTTTATTGGCCAAGTGTGATTGGACACACAAGGAATTTGTCTTGGTGCATATGCTCTCAGTGTACATAAAAGAAAAGATACGTTCATCAAGGTACAACATTTACAACACAATTGATGGTCAATATATCAATATAAATCATAAGGATTGCCAGCAACAAGTTATAGTCATACAGTCATAAGTGGAAAGAGATTGGTGATGGGAACTATGAAACGATTAATAGTAGTGCAGATTCAGTAAATAGTCTGACAGTGTTGATGGAATTATTTGTTTAGCAGAGTGATGGCCTTCGGGAAAAAACTGTTCTTGTGTCTAGTTGTTCTGGTGTGCAGTGCTCTATAGCGTCGTTTTGAGGGTAGGAGTTGAAACAGTTTATGTCCAGGATGCGAGGGATCTGCAAATATTTTCACGGCCCTCTTCTTGATTTGTGCAGTATACAGGTCCTCAATGGAAGGCAGGTTGGTAGCAATTATTTTTTCTGCAGTTCTAATTATCCTCTGAAGTCTGTGTTTTTCTTGTTGGGTTGCAGAACTACCTCTAGATGTAACCTATCTTTGCAACATGATGGTTGGCACCGCTTTAAAAGGGGGCAATATGACTCTGGTTGGCACCATTTTAAAAAGGGGCAATTTGAAGAAAACTGTGTGAACTTTGGGGTCTTAAAATTCACCTTGTATAACTTCCCTCTTGAGAAGTTTCTTGTAGCTTCAGAAGGCAGGAATGTTACCTGGCCGACTGTTAGAAGGTCAGAAGAGAAGAGCTGGATGAAGGAGACCAGATAAGGCAATGTAGACTATATCTAGTCTGAAGTCAAGAGCAGGAAATGCATTTGGGGTGGTGGTGGGGAGAATCCTGCCTTGTGCAATAGATTGCTTCAGAAATGGATAGGAGATTTGGGCTAAAATTCTTGAAGGTAATATGGAGTGACTTATAAAGATGCATAGGTATGACTATAGTCTTGGTTGATTAGGATCTTCCTTCCCTTGCTAATTTGCAGAGTCAAAAGGTTAATCTCAGCAAAAGCAATCAGATCCATCATGTTTAACCTTTTGAATAAAACTCAAAATAGTCAGCAAAATCTTGATTCTCTAGGATGTGAATTTAACATGACGCCTGGCTGCATTATTTCACCAGTTCCATAATTAATAATAATGAACTCTTTCATCTTTCTTTCTTTTCTTTTTTTTTAAAAAAAGATACAGGCAATTCTAGCATGGACTAAGCAGGAATAATAAGAGAACATTGCAAAGATTCGCTAATTAATCACTGCATGCTTATCAAACTGACAGTTAAAGAACAGGAAAGTTATAGAGCATCTAAATGAAATCAGCAATGATCCATCATTCAGTGCTGATAAATAAATTAATAAAAAATCAGTGGGATGTGGAAGGGAGAATGAAGTGTCAGGACACCTGAGATATGATCTAAGCTTGCCTCTGTTTAAATGAGCATTATGTGGCATTAAGCAACTCAGATCCGCCTCCTTTCTTTGCCTCTGCCAATTAAAACATCCTGAAGCCACATTAAATTATGTAGGACTTGGACCACCATCGTTATATTTGAAGATGAGCCAAACCCTTTCAGTCTGGCCATTCTTCGTCTTTTTCTTCCACTTGGCATCTTGAACTGATCAGTTAAGGCAGAATGTTCAGATTATGAAAATCCTATCATTAAAAATTACTGTGTGCCTGGCCGCGCTTGATTGGGAACTTTATATCCCTTATTTGCAACCCTGACTGTTAAGAAAATTGTGCAGGAAACATGAGGAAAAGACTTTATCAGAACCCTTTTTTTCCTTCCTCTTCCTAGCAATGATTAAAATTATCCATCATTAACCACTGTACCATATGCTTTCCTACCTAATATCAGTCACTAGTTCTGGGTAAAAGGGAGGAAGGTCACCTATTTAGTGCAACAGTGTTCTGTTGTATAATTGTGTACCGTGTTTCCCGCAAAATAAGACTGAGTCTTATATTAATTTTTGCTCCAAAAAGATGCATTATGGCTTATTTTCTGGTTAGATATTATTTTGGGGGAAATACAGTATTAAATGGCTCCTTCTGCTGATGATCTTACCCTGTGGCTTATTTTCATCACTTCAGAATAGGTCTGGTGGCAGCTTTTTAGATGTTTAGCTGTTGGGGCAGCAGCACCCAAGCTTTGGGGTATCCACACACAGTCTTTTAGATTATTTGCTACCAGGAACTTCCTAGGAAGAATCTGCAGGTCATTTCAACTGATTTGACAAGTTTCCTGCTGTGTGGATTAGATTGGGGGACGATGCTGTCTCATCTCCGCTCCCTTTACATCTCCTCCTACACTTGGATTAATTAATTAGTTCCAAGGCTGAACAAACCACTGGGTGTCATTTCATTTCATCTGCACCGGCAAGTTTGTACTTGACCTTCAGATGTAAAATCAAAGGAACTTGGCAGGATCACACAACAGCAGCAATTTGTTCCCAGGGTGAGTAATAGCCCAACCGGTGGCTTGGGAGTTCCATAAGCAGGATATGAGGGTGAATGGGCTTCCCAGCAGCTAGAACAGCAGCTCTGTTTCTGACAACCATTGTGTCTCGGAGCTTTTGACAGTCTTGTTCTCAATGAATCTGCATAATTGCCTTTACCAGTTTTTCAAGTCCATGGCTGGCCATCAGTAAATCCCCTGAAAGTAACAGATTTTTCCACCATGTAAAGAGCTACTTCTTCTTTTTGTTTATTCTGAACCTGCTGCCCTAAACTGGGTGGCCCCAGGTTGCACTACAAAGAAACAAAAATATTTCATTTTTTTTAAAATATAGTCTTATTGAAAATTTTAAAAACAAGATATAAACTGAAATGGTGTAAGAAAGAAAAAAGAAAATGGTAGAAGTAAAAGAGAAAGCTAAAGTACAAAAAAGACAAAAGAAAAGAAAAAAGGAAGGAGAAAAATAGAAAAGAAAGAAAAACGATATAAAGAAGTGGCTTCTGATCTTCTGTGTAGCAGGTACAAGGACAATTGTAGATTATCTCCTGTAGCAATTGACCAGGCTGAGCCTGAGGGAGGGGTCAAATGCATCATCAGTCATGAGTCCAGTGCACCCACAAGAGATCTAAGTCCAGACCACCTGAATGCCTCTCTTATCTCCCGCTAATTTCCCTTGACTGCTAGTTGGTCAGATTCTTGTAGAGAGCTTAAGCTTTATACTAATTTTAACTCCCTGAATCTCCTGATTTCCCCACCCTTTGACATTAATCTGATTAAGAAGGCATTCAGCGTGGGCTGGACTTAGATCTTTGAGTGCGCACAAGGACTCATGACTGATGACGCATTTCACCCCTCCCTTGGGCTCAACCTGGTCTCTCCTACGTCTCTTTTTTTAAAATTACATTGAGACGTTCTTCTTTCTATAATCTATCTAGCTAATCATCAGAACCATAGATCGTAAGTTCATTTTTTCTGTTTTGCACAAAAAGTCCATAAAGGGCTTCCAATCAGCAATCAATGTAGATATTATCTTTTCTGTACTCAAACAGGGCAACTTGGTCATCCCAGTGAATTCTATCTTCTTTACCAACTATTTCTCCATTGTAAGTATTGTCAAATCATTCTAGCTTGGTTCATACAATAATCTCGTTGCAGTATCATGTATAAAAACAAAGTTCCATGTCTTTTTAAAAACTGTTCATCCAACAGCCCCAGGAGAAACAGTTCTGCTTTCAGCTGTAGATTAATCTTTAAAATCCTCTGAATCGGTATATCCACTTGAATCCAGAATCTTCCAGCTTTTTTGAACATCCATTGACCATAATGAAATGTCCTTTCTGGTTGTTCAAAATTCCAACATACAGTAGATTTGAAATGAAAGCATTTCCTCATCTTCTCTATGGCTGACATGAACAGTTCTATTTACTGCTATAAATGCCTGATTCTCTGTGCCTTTTTCATCTTGCTGTGTTAAAAAGCAACAAGAGGAGTCATTCTTTTATGAGAGTTACCCAACCTTTTGATTATTTATTGTATTGTTTTCTACAACTTATCCAAGAGTACATGTGTGGAGAAGTGTATGGTCTGTGAGAATGGTCTTGGGGGATAAGATGAAGAGTCATAGGCTGCATAACCATCATGCAAAAAATATCTTAGCCCACAGAAGAAAAAGGGTTTGTGGGAAGCACCACAGATAACAGATTGATAGAGTTGGAAGGGACCTTGTAGGTCATCTGGTCCAACCCCCTGCCTAAGCAGGAGACCCTACACTATTTTTGACAGATGGCAAAATCTTCAAGCAAAAACTGTCTACTATTGACCTCACCCCATTCCTGAGAGGACTATAAGGGACGTGCATAAGAGCACAGATGTGCCTGCCGTTCCTGTCTTATTGTTCCCTTCATTATATCCAATTACTATAGTTGATGCATAATTTTAATTATATATATATATATATATATTCTTCAAGATATGCTGTTTTATCTATGACATTTGTTTGTGTATAATACTAGATAGGGGCAAAAAGTTACTCTTCTTCTATATCTCTTTTTGAAAGCTTCCACAACTTCCAAAGGCAAGCTGTTCCATTGGTTGATTGTGTTCACCATCATAAAATTTCTCCTTATTTCCAGGTTGAATCTCTCCTTGTTCAGATTCCATCCATTGTTCCTTTTCTGGCCTTCAGGTGCTTTGGAAAATAGCTTGACCCACTTCTCTCTCTGACAATCCCTCAAATATTGGAAGACTGCTATCATGTCATCCCTACTCCTTTCTTCACTAGACTAGCCATGGCCAGTTCCTGCAATCGTTCTTCATATGTTTTAGCCTCCAGTCCCTTAATCATCATAGTTGCTCTTATACACAAGAGCCGAGTCAGCCAATGGTCACCACTGAATTGGAGCTAGGTAATTCAAGAGGGATTGAATTTAGCACATTTGTGGGAGCATACAGATTCTAGTCTGATTTGTCTTGACTCACCCTGTCTCTACTTCTCCTTTTCCTACAATTACACAGTTAACAGAGGAGTTGGCAAACATTACTTCAACCATAGAGTTGACTAGCATAATCCATCAAGGAGAAGCCAAGCAGTCAAACGTACCTCAGAAGGAACCCTCCCTAGTTTTCTGGGAAATAACTATAAGAGACGGGAGAGGTGCTTTCAGACTGGCAAGATTTTGCTACTGTAACTTGACAATAAAGGTGGTGTTAGTACTCATGGTTGGTGCATCTTGACACGCCAACCTTGGGCTACAAGAGGATAAGAAACCAGAAGAAGCAGAAGATGTGCCTAAACTTATTTTTGAAGAGCCAAACAAAGGCGCATGGAACGCTGTTACCTTCCCATCAAAGATGGTCCCAATTTTTCTATTTGCATTTTTTACTTGCTTTTGAACTGTTAGGTTGGCAGAAGCTGGGACAAGTAATGGGCGCTCACCCCGTTACGTGGCACTAGGGATTCAAACTGCTAAACTGCTGATCTTTCGATCTAGAAGCTCAGCGTCTTAGCCACTGAGCCACTGTGTCCTTTTGCAGTGTACATACTCATGTATAAACTGAGACTTTTAGGTGCCAAAATGCATCCCCCAAATCAGGTTCAGCTTATTTGCAGATGAGCTTATCCAAGAGTATACAGTATTTGTTGTTGTTAGTTGAGAAGTCGTGTCCGACCCATCGCGACCCCATGGAAAACGTTCCTCCAGGCCTTCCTGTCCTTTTAGAGTAATTCCTATATATACATGTGGGAAAGCCAACCTTTGAATTTTAACCAAAACACCATATTGATTGGCTTATTTGTATGTGACACATTTTTCCATGGTATTTTAATTAAAAACTCCAGGGCTGGTTTATTCACAAATGGACTTTATATGCAAGTATATACAAAAGTCAGCAATCCATAAAAGGAAAGCATCTTATCCTATGACTGCTAAATTTACTCAGCTTTTGAGGGAGTCAAAGGCCTTTTGAAATGCAAGCTTAGAGTGCTGGCAGGGTCACTTGCATCCAATGCCTATTGACACTTTCTGGAGACAATAGAAGATTGGGGAAGCAAGGTTTAGTTTTGCAGAAGTGAGGCTGGTTTTCTTTCAACAAGTCTGTATTTGGCGTATCATCAGGTTTGAAATCCAGCATGTTCTGACAGGTTCTGGAGAGCCAGTAGCGGAAATATTGAGCAGAGAACGGCAAATACCACTTCTAACTGGCCCCAGAGTGGGGTGGGAATGAAGATTTTGCAGGATCCTTCCCTCAGGCATGGGGAGGGAATGGAGATTTTGCAGTATTCTTCCCCTGGAGTGGGGTGGGAATGGAGGTTTTGCAGGATCTTTCCCCTGCCATGCCCACCAAGCCCTGCCCACAGAACCAGTAGCAAAAAAGTTTGAATTTCACCACTGGATATCATGTCTTAGTACCAAGTGACAGGGTGAGCTCCTGTTCTTGTCCCAGCTCCTGCCCAATTAGCAGTTTGAAAGCTTGCAAATGTGAGTAGATAAATAGCTACCACTTTGGTGGGAAGGTAAGTGTGTTCTATGCATTTCAGCATGCTGGTCACATGACCACAGAACCCTCTTTAGACAATACTGGCTCCCTTGGCTAGGAAACGGATATAATTCTTAATTATTTCGGCCATACTGTATAATAAGTTTTTTAATTGTATTTTAACTGTATATTGTTCTTTTTTATCCTGGCTGTACACCGCCCTGAGTCCTTCGGGAGAAGGGCGGTTTATAAATCCAATAAATAATAATAATAATAATAATAATAATAATAATAATAATAATAATAATAATAATAATAATAATAATAATAATAATAATAATAATAATAATAAGCACTGCCCCCACAACTGGATGGGGGAACCTTTTTTTAAAAATCCAGGTTACAAAAAAAAAATCCGAGATTTCCAAACTAATCATCTCAATTTCTACATACTCAAGTTCTCATTACTTGCAGTTCCATTATCCACAGTTATCTACATGGAGCACTAGTGGGCAACTAAATACCTTATACCACCAGACTTGAAATCCTGGTTTAGAACGCCGCCGCCTCCGACAGGACCTGTGTTTAACACACAGAATCATCTATTGCAATGTCCTTCCTGTTAAAGACTACTTCAGCTTCAATCGCAATAATACAAGAGCAAACAATAGATTCAAACTTAATGTTAACCGCTTCAATCTTGATTGCAGAAAATATGACTTCTATAACAGAGTTGTTAATGTTTGGAACGCACTACCTAACTCTGTGGTCTCTTCTCAAACTCCCAAAAGCTTTAACCAAAAGCTGTCTACTATTGACCTCACCCCATTCCTAAGTGGTCTATAAGGGGCATGCATAAGAGCACAAAAGTGCCTACTGTTCCTGTCCTATTGTTTCCTTTCATTATATATATGCTTATATGTTGTATAGTTGTTTCATGCTTATGCTTATGCTTATATATACTGTTGTGACAAAATAAATAAATAAATAAATAAATAAATAAATAAATAAATAAATAAATAAATAAATAAATAAATATCCACAGTTAAAATTAAATAAATAAAATTTATTTATTTATTTATTAAATAAATAAATAAAACTATGGCCCCTTTAAGAGCTGTGAACTTCAACTCCCAGAATTCCTGAAGCAGCTGGCTCAGGAATTCTGGGAATTGAAGTCCACAAGTCATAAAGGGACCATAGTTCCCCATCTCTGACATGGAGCATAACCCCATAAAAGAACAAAAATTAACAAGAAATCTCCTATTTTAATTTTATCAATTTGTGTAGCTGCCCTAACATTAGACCCACAGCTGGTTATAAGGTTGTAATTTTGTAGTATCGTCTCATTCAATCATTATGCTGAATAAAAATAGAGTTTTACAGGTTTTTCTCATGCCAAAATGCTGGAATTTAAGAGAAAAAAGCAGGGTGAAAGCCTTATTTGAACAGAATTTTAAAGGCTTCTATTGTCAAAAAGCTTTAAAAAGAGGCCACGGGTATCTTTTATAGTTAAAGCATTAGGCAACTTAAGCATTGTTCTGTCTCTTCCTAGGATAGCAGTAACACTACATTTCAATTATAAAACAATTAAACTGAGTGTTCATACCTTAGTGTTTAGCACTAATTTCTATCATCCGAATGTATCTAAAAGTATTCTGTGGTGGAGGGTTGTTGTTTTTTTCCCCTGGGGGATTCAGTATATGTAACACCCACTGCGAGAGGGAGATAATAAAAAGGGGGAAGAAAGGGGTGGAGGAATATTAAGAGGAGGTAATAAGGAAAAGTTAGATTTAAGCCACATAATTGTTACAGAACAGCACTGAAGCCCCTGCCGAGTATTATTGTATCCGCACAATCTATTTGGCCTTTCTTAAAATGTGCTAAATATAGAGTAAATGCAGCAACAAACGCGAAAATGAATTGATAGGAAAATAAGCACAGCAGTGCCCTGAAGAGATTGTTGAGGGGTGGATGTGTGTGTGTGTGTGATTCTAAGAGCCCTTGAAAATCCATTCTTTTTTTTTTTTCATTCTGAAACCCAGCTGGGAGCCGCTAGCTGGTCCCACCAAAAGGAATCATGAGGAGACTTACGCAGCAGTGCAGAGAAGAGGGGGAAATGGCTGCAACATTGATGAAATAATTCATTGATGGAAGAGAAGAAGGAGACAATTGCATTTGTACTTGCACACACACTTAAACAGAACTCAATTCTTCAATTCTATACATTAAACTGACTTCTTCTAGTGCCCCTTCAGAATCACAGAACATATATTTTTTTTCAAAAGCTTGAAATGCACGGGTCTAGAAATGATATCAGGGGAATACATACATACATACATACATACATACATACATACATACATACATACATATATATATATATATATATATATATATATATAGGTAAAGGTTCCCCTTGCACATACGTGCTAGTCGTTGCCAACTCTAGGGGGCGGTGCTTATCTCCGTTTCAAAGCCGAAGAGCCAGCGCTGTCCGAACACGTCTCCATGGTCATGTGGCCGGCATGACTCAACGCCAAAGGCGCACGGAACGCTGTTACCTTCCCACCAAAGGTGGTACCTATTTTTTCTACTTGCACTTTTACATGCTTTCTAAACATGCTTTCTAAATGGAGCTCACCCCGTTACACAGCAGCACTAGGGATTTGAACCGCTGAGCTGCCGACCTTTCGATCGACAAGCTCAACATCCTAGCCCCTGAGCCACCGCGTCCCTTTATATATATATATACACACACACTTGCCTTAAGCTAGGCTTTCTCCCCCTCTGCCACAAGGTCTAGATCAGGTTTAGCAAAGCTGGCTGGGGAATTCTTGAAGTTGAAGTTCTCCAGGCTTAAAGTTGCCAAGGTTGGAGACCCCTGGTCTAGACATACCTTCACACTGAGCAGAAGTGAGTAACTTTTTGTACCCAGAAGTCACATAAGGAGGCAATGGCAAGAGTCCTGCATCACACATCTCAGAGTGAGGGCCAGAGTGTGAGAGTTCATTTTTGATGAAGAATCTTTGTCTCATGAAAAAAAAAATCAAAGTAAGCTAAAAATCAAAGTAAGCTAAAAAATCAAAGTAAGTTTTCAGATGTTTTCTTACTCCAAATGGTGGTAAAAATCCATTACCAATCCAAACAAGCCTTGGAGGAAGCTCTGCAAGCAGGAAAAAGGTTTTGAGGACTACAAGGTTTCTATCAGGTAACCCTAGCCCTACATTCTCAGTGAGCTACATTACTCCCTATAAATTACAGCGTAATTAGTTTGCATTCAAGTTAGTATAATGGATGCACCAATCCATTATGGTTTAGCACCTTTTGCAAACCAGACCATTATGGCTTGTTCAGCAAAACCAATGATGCCCCAGCTACATTCTTTTATATCCTTAATTCTTAAGACAGACTCTAAGAAAATAAGAATGATATTCCATCCTAGGAAAAGTGGTTGATTTTTCAGAACAGTTGGAAAAGAAAACCAATAGAGTATAAGGTATCTAGTTTGGTAATGTCATCAGTCTATGGAGATTATCATGACTCAATCCTTATAATTGGCATAATCATTATCATAACAGTATTTTTATCTTTGCTCATGGTTGTCTATGGAGAACACAGGAAGCAAACTACAACATGGCTACTATTTGCATTATATGTTAAAACATACATTTGAGGTACACAAGGGTGGTGTCAGGGTTCCAATTGATGCCCTAATTAAATCATGAGCCTCAAGCCAAGCTTCGAAAGAAATCTAATTATTTATTAGGAGCTTCATGTCGGCATGAACCAAGTAAAGCCAACTCTGATCTGACTTAATTCGCTCCTCAGCTCTGACCCTGTTTCCCCCTCCCCCCAAGATGTGTCATCAGTCACATTCTCCAACAAAGCAATTTCGTGGGTTGTAGAAGTCACTCCCTCCAGCAATTGTGGGTCACCCTGAAAATGACCTTGACATAACTGGCTGGAACATGCTTTGTTGTGATTGAAATGCAAGTTCCTTGATGCAGCTGCAAGGCTCGATTCCCCATCACCCTGCCTATGGCAACTCAAGAGCAAGTCAGGAATGCTTCACGAGTTGACATTTCTTGTCAACAGTATTTTGTGATAATGTCCCCATTGGCACCACTATTTTGGCACATCATAGTTTGCTGTATATGAACCATGGTGACATAGTGGTTAGAATGCAGTATTGTAGGCTGACTTTGCCCACTGCCAGGAATTTGATCCTGACTGGCTCAAGGTTGACTCAGCCTTCCTTCCTTCCAAGGTCATTAAAATGAGAAGCCAGATTGATGGGGACAATATGCTGACATTTTAAACTGCTTAAAGAGCAGTGATAAAGTCCAAATTTTTTACTACCAGTTCTGTGGGCGTGGCTTGGTGGGCATGGCAGGGGAAGGATACTACAAAATCTCCATTCCCACCCCACTCCAGGGAAAGAATACTGCAAAATCCGCATTCCCCCCTCCACTCTGGGACCAGCCAGAGGTGGTATTTGCCGGTTCTCCAAACTGCTCAAAATTTCCTCCACCAGTTCTCCAGAACCTGTCAAAACATGCTGTCAAAGAGTGCTGTAAAGCACTATGCAGCAGTATATAAATCTAAGTGCTATTGCTATCCTGATCTTGCTTCCCCAAAATACATAATAAAGAAGTTGCAAAACAGGGAAGCACCAAGCAAGTTGCACTTCAGATATCATTTTGCACTTCAGAAGTAATTGCTTTGCTTTTGAATGTTTGGACGTGGCCAATTTGGCCTCAGTTCAGAAATCCAAGTATCTCTCCATTGAAAAATAATCCATATAACTTTATCCTTGACAAAATCGCAATCCACCCTCCACCTCCAAAAGGGATCCTGGCTTCAGGCTTGAAGATTGCTAGTTTTAAGATGCCATAATAAAAATGATTTTAACAGAAGTTTTGCAAAACTAGCTATAGAAAGGATCTGTACCTAATCCAAATGCAGTTTTAATAGCAATTGCAGTAAGTAGTAACTGTGTGGCTCCTGCTGAAAGCTACGGTCACCTTTTAATGGCACTGATGAGCAATTTATTGCTGTATCTCAGCAAAATTAAGGAGACCTGCTTAGTATTCCTGTTGTTAAGGAAAAGAAAAAAAATACCATGTTTAAAAGATCATGATCAAAACACAATTATTAATCTAAAATTAATTTAATATAGGCTTCTTCTATTCTCAGAGCCTGTTGCCATGCCTGAGACCTGACTTCCGTCCATATTTGAGCCCTAGGACTACATATAACTAGCATACAAATTTCAAAAGCACAGAGGAAGGACATTAAATATCAGGGAAACTATCCTCCATAGTGAAAGCTATTAAAGTGTGGCATAGCTTTTTTCCCAACAGGAATTAGAAATGCTCCATTAGTTTCAACATTAGAAAACTACACTGGACAAAGCAATATGCTTCAGGGAACCATCTTATATTTAGCAGGAGGAACGGAGTCAGTCTCCTTTACGGGTAAGAAGAAAAAGGTGGAATAAGGAAGATTACTGCAATACCCTAGGAACAACAAGGAAATGACTTTGCCAACAAAATACTTTTCTTTCTTTTTTTAAAGACCCACAAGCTGTTCAAATGAGGCTGTGTTAGAAGCAAAAGAGAAGTTGGCATAATGAGGCAAGCGAAAATAATAGGGCAATGAACAAGGATTACATTTCTTATTTGGACATTTGGTAAACGGGTACTCATTCACCGGGCATATATGTGTTCAACTAAGTTCTGTCTGGCTACTTTAGGCTAACTGCGGCTCCCATAATCACCAGCTATTGGCTGAATTTAGAGGGATATGTCAACCGGTTGCCAAAAAGTTTTTTTGTTTTTTGTTTTTTAAAAAACAAATTATTTTTAAATCAGGGGGGTCCTTTTACAGAGCTTCTCTAAATCCAGATTTGGTACCCAGATTCTCAAGCAGCCATTTTTCTGCTTGTCTCCCCTGAAATTCAAATCATAGCAGTCTTTTATGCTACCTTGTCACCAGGAGTCATCACTGTGATCCTGAAAAATTAGAAACAGTTTACTAGGCATCAGATGAAAAGCCTAATGCCTTTTAAGAAACATTGGCTCACTCAATGTCCAGGCTTTTGGTGCCTTTTGGTGTGATTATCAATGTCCGTTTTGAATGTGCAGCTTTTCCAGCATAACTTTTAATAGTACAAATGCTATAATACTGTATATAGCACTATATTATAAGCATAATATAATCCTTATAATACTGTATTGATTTCATTTAATTTATTAGATTGTTTATCCCTTTATTATTTTTATTTAAAAAAAACTCGGGGGGCCAAATAAACATAATACTCCTTCCTTTCTTTATTTTCACAACAACAACAACCCTGTGAGGTAGTCTGGACTGAGAAAGAGAGTAACTAGTCCAAATTCATCCCGCTAGCTCTCATGTCTAAGGCAGGACTAGAACACACAATCTCCTGTTCCTAGACCATCATCTTAACTACTACACTAAACTGGCTCTCATTCATATTCATTTATTCTTATGTATCCATATGATTTATTTTGTAAGTTGTTCTGTAATGCTTGAGTAAAGGGTGAGGTATTTATTTATTTGCTCTTTAAAGTTGTATGCTACTTTAATCTGCAAGGACACCCATTTTAGAACAACAGCAAGATAAAATCCACTGTAAAGATTACAATGGTCGTAGAAACAAAATAAACATTGAACTACATTTAAACGAAAACTTCCCATGATAATTGGAAATTACTAGCACTTTTTCCTGGAAAGAATTGGACAGGACAATTTTGCTTAAAGAAGTGGTCCTACAGAAACCTAGACTCAAAGCCATATAGGTCTTTATATATAGCATTTTGAATTGCAGTTTGCGCTAACCACAATTTCCAAGTGGTCTTCAGAGTTAATCTCCATGCCAAAATTTAGTCAAGATCCTTGTGGCAGCATCATCTTATTCCAGGTTGGGTCACAACTGTACCCAGACCCGAAACTCGGAATATGTGAAGGGGCTCATTAGTTGTCTTTACTATTAGTTAATTAATCAACATAGCTTCTGTTTATACTTATTTATTCTGTGGATGTTTTTATTGTTTTAATATCTTTTAAATTGTTTTAGAATTTCGGAATTGTAAGCTGCCCAGAATCTCTTGATAGAATTGGATGGCTGTAGAAAAGGAAGGAAGGAAGGAAGGAAGGAAGGAAGGAAGGAAGGAAGGAAGGAAGGAAGGAAGGAAGGAAGGAAGGAAGGATTGATTAGCACTCCTTCTCGATGATGATGATGATGATGATGATTTTTTTTCTCATCACAAACATTCTGACTTCTTTCTACCTGAAGCACAAACTTTATGTCACTCGTGGCAATACAGAATCTTAGCCAATGTATCTTCTTGACATTATGTAGTGGGGTTATATACATATTTAGCACAACAAACAATATAAAAGTCCTTTACGAATTAGCCTTTGTCGGATTGAGCCTGCCTTAATGTTCTCGTTGTCTTTCATTCACCAGGAGGTTTATTTGGGGGCATTAGTTCCAGATACTAAACTTGCATATGCAGTTTGACATTTCAGTAGGCAGTCATCTGCAAATATCATTTATTTCAGGCATTTTCTCATCTCTACTTTATTTTCTATTAGAATAATTCCTTTAAAAATGTTAAGAATGTATTTTGAAGGTCTTCTCTCTCTCTCTCTCTCTCTCTCTCTCACACACACACACACACACACACACACACACACACACACACATCCTTTCTTCTCCCAAAGATCCTCAGTGATGGCAATTCACTGACTATCTGCTACCAATCTGTATCCTTTGCTTAACAACCTTCACTTCAAATGCTTGGCAAACCACAATGTCTGCCCTTTAATAGGAAATACTGCAGCTGAAAGACAGGGAAGATTTTCATTTCATTATGATATTGTAAATAAGCTACAACCAGGTACTTAAACTGAAGAATAGCTTTGAAAATCCAAGCAGTTGAGGTTTATTCTTTTAGCATGTAAGCTAATGTTGCATAGCAAAATTGTATTCCCCCCACCCCGCTCCCCTCCCCACCCACCCCCCAGCATCTCTTTGGTTGGAACAATGGAAACCTGAAGAGGAACAGCTCTACTTGGGTTTGCTAGAAAATGAATTTTCTACCAGCCTCTTTTGGTGCTACAATAATAAGCAACCACTTCATGAAACTGGGTGGAGCGGGGGTGTTAATGAGTTAATGAGTTTTGCTCAGCAATATATCGTCAGAAGAAACTGGTAGAAAATTTATTCCATAGCAAACCAAATGCGTCCAAAGTCTTTATTTCTTTTTAATGGAACAGAGGGGAAGAGAAGGGAGAGGACTCTTAAATGATGAGTGACACTATTTGAGGGAACATCTTACATAAAAAAAGCTCCCATCCTTATCTAGTAATAACAATATGGTAGAAGTTGACAATTTTTCAAGCAGAAAGCATGAAGTAGGTAAGTTAGCATGCTACCCTTCCCATTTTAAAAAGCACCAATTGATTGATTCATTGATTCATTACATGCTACCAGGTCATTGCTGATTCTTAGTGACCATGACAACCTGTGCTTTCAACTCTTCCAATGGTGCACTCACTGGTACCCAAATGGAGTCCATTCATCTTGCTGATCATTGTCCTTTTTTCTCTCTCTCTCTCTTTCTTTCCTTTTCCCAGGATTACGGCCTTCTCCAGAGAGCTAGGTCTTAATGCAATGTGTCTGAAGTAGGATAATATGAGCCTGATTATTTTGTCTCAAGTGAGCACTCCAGGTTGATTCATTCAATGATCCAATTGTTTGTTTTCTTCGCTCTCCATCGTATTCCCAAAAGTCTTCTTCAATGCCAAAGTTCAAATATCAACACTCTTTCTATCCTGTTTGACTTTCCTTTCTAACTTTATTTATTTATTGATTGATTGATTTGTCACAACATTATATATAAGCACATATATTGGGAAAAAACAATAGGACAGGAACGGTAGGCACGTTTGTGCTCTTATGCATGCCCCTTATAGTCCTCTTAGGAATGGGGTGAGGTCAATGGTAGACAGTTTTTGGTTAAAGATTTTGGGAGTTTGAGAAGAGACCACAGAGTCAGGTAGTGTGTTCCAAGCGATAACAACTCTATTACAAAAGTCATATTTTCTGCAATCAAGATTGAAGCGGTTAACATTAAGTTTGAATCTATTGTTTTGCTCTTGTATTATTGTGATTGAAGCTGAAGTAGTCTTTAACAGGAAGAACATTGTAATAGATGATTCTGTGTGTTAAACACAGGTCATGTCTGAGTCGGCGGAATTCTAAATTTTTTAATCCCAGGATTTCAAGTCTGGAGGTATGAGGTATTTTGTTGTTTACAGAGGAGCGGAGGACTCTTCTTGTAAAATATTTTTGGACTTGTTCAATTGTATTAATGTCAGAGATGGGGTATGGGTTCCAGACAGGTGAGCTGTATTCAAGAATGGGTCTTGCAAATGTTTTGTATGCTCTGGTTAGTAGTGTACTGTTTTGAGAAAAGAAGCTATGCAAAATTAGGTTTACAACTCTTAGAGCTTTTTTTGCTATGTAGTTGCAATGGGCTTTGGCACTTGGATCATTTGATATGAAAACTCCAAGATCCTTTACAGGGTGGGGGTCATCAGTAAGGTAATGTCCATCAAGCTTGTACTTAGTGTTTGGGTTCTTTTTTCCAATATGTAAGACTGAGCATTTGCTGGTTGAGATTCGGAGTTGCCAAGTTTTAGACCCAACGGATACAAAGTCAAGGTCTTTTTGAAGGGTAGTAGTATTGTTGGTGGTGTTAAATAGTTTAACATCGTTAACTTCTATTAAGTGTCACAGGGAATAACACTGCTTGCATGATTCTGAGTTTTGTAGGTAGGTCTAGGCACACCACAGCATCTCAATATCTTTACCAAGATGTTTGTGGCTACTGTTGATATTTGATCCTAAAATGCAGAAGCTATCAATTTATTTATCTATATCTTCATTATCAATTCTAAACCAGGTTGTTATATCAGTTGTCTTTAATTTGGTCTTCTTCATATTTTTCATATTGATCATACTTGATCAAGGAAAAGCAATAGATGCAATCTACATAGACTTCTGCAAAGCTTTTGGTTCAGTAGTACATGATAAACTTCTCCTCAAACCAAGCAGCAACCTCAGAGAACACACCTCGGAGAACAAACACATTTCAGACATAAATACAATCGAACGAGTCCAGAAATATTTTACTAGAAGAGTTCTTCGCTCCTCTGAAAACAACAAAATACCTTATACCACCAGGCTTGAAATCCTGGGATTAGAAAATTTACAACTCTGTCGACTTCGACATGACCTGTGTTTAACACACAAAATCATCTATTGCAATATCCTTCCTGTAAAAGACTACTTCAGCTTCAATCGCAATATTACAAGAGCAAAAAATAGATTCAAGCTTAATGTCAACCGCTTCAAACTTGATTGCAGAAAATATGACTTCTGTAACAGAGTTGTTAACGCTTGGAACTCATTACCTGACTCCATAGTCTCTACCCAAAATCCCAAAATCTTCAACCAAAAACTGTCTACTATTGACCTCACCCCATTCCTAAGAGGACTATAAGGGGCGTGCATAAGAGCACAAAAGTGCCTACCATTCCTGTCCTATTGTTCCCTTCATTATATCAAATTAATATAGCTGATGCATATTTTTTTACATATATATATATATATATTTGTTTTCTGAGGTTTTCGCGGGTGTTTGTATGTAGATCTTTGGTTATTCGGGTTTTCTCCCGCGTAAAATTGGAAGTGTCTTGGCGACGTTTCGACGAAGTCTCATTCGTCATCTTCAGGCTTCAGCTTCTGGGAGCAATGTGTGATCGCAGCTGTTTCTTCCTTTTAACTGCTAGTGGGGTTTGAACTGATTGGGTGGGAGCTTGGCTGTGCTCTGATTGGATGGGGGGGGTTGTGCTCTGAATGGCTGGGGGTGTGTCCTGTTTGGGTGGGGGCTTTGTTGTGCTCAGTTTAGTCTGTGTTGCAGGGCGATTTGAGCTGGTGAGCTGCATTGCTGTTGTTTGGCTTCGTGGTCGTGCTACATCTTCATAGTGGGTGTCAGTCTGCTGCATGTATGCATTGAAGGGTTTGAAATGGCTAAGGTTGCAGCTGCGGTCTGGCTTCTGGTCCTTGGTCGTGCTTCATGATCAGTGTGGGTTTGGGTCTGCTTTCTGGGTGGATGTGCGGTGGTGACATCCTGTGTGGACCTCGTGAGTGTGGGTCTGGTGTCATTCCTCGTGTTAGGGACTCGTTTGTCAATAAGAGTGGGTTTCCAAATGGCTGGTAGGCGGGATATATCATCTCGTTTGTTCATGCTGTGGGGGCATTTTTCTATCTCAATGGCTTCTCTGATTATTCTGTTGTTAAAGTGTTCAGTTTTGCCGATAGTTCTGGTCTTTTTAAAGTCAATATCATGTCCTGTGACTTTAAAGTGCTGGACCAGGGAAGAAGTTGGTTCCTCTTTTTTGAATGAGTTCTTGTGTTCTTCAATGCGTGCACTTATTCTTCTGTTGGTTTGTCCAATGTATGTGGTGGGGCAGGCGGTGCATGGGATTTCATATACTCCTTGATTTTCTAACTCAATTTTGTCTTTGGGGTTTCTTAGGATGGTGGATATTTTTCTGTTTGTGCAGAATGCTGTCTTGATGTTGTGTTTGTGGATTCCACATGCAGCAGACTGACACCCACTATGAAGATGTAGCACGACCACAAAGCCAAACAACAGCTATGCAGCTCACCAGCTCAAATCCCCCTGCAACACAGACTAAACTGAGCACAAGCAAGCCCCCACCAACACAGGACACACCCCCATCCAATCAGAGCACAAAAAAACCCCATCCAATCAGAGCACAGCCAAGCTCCCACCCAATCAATTCAAACCCCCACTAGCAGTTAAAAGGAAGAAACAGCTGCGATCACACATTGCTCCCAGAAGCACGAAGCTGAAGCCTGAAGATGACGAATGAGACTTCGTCGAAACGTCGCCAAGACACTTCCAATTTTACGCGGGAGAAAACCCGAATAACCAAAGATATATATATATATATATATATATATATATATATATATATATATATATATATATATATATATATATATATATATATATATATTCTTCAGGATATGTTGTTTTATTTATGACAATGTTTGTGTATACTGTGGTGACAAATGAAATATTTAATTTTAGTCCCTTTTTTCACTGCATTTCTAAACTTTGATTACCAGAGCTTAGAGATCTTTTGTACTTTCAGCTATCAGAATTGTATCATTAGCCTAGCAGTTATTAATGTTTATTCCTCCAATTATAAAAATACTTTCACCTTTTTCCAATCCAGCTTTCTTTAATATTTATTCAGCATATAGATTATATAAATAAGTTGTCTTATTCTTTTGCCAACCTGGAGCCAGTCTGTTCTGTCCATACTGTGACTTCCAGTTTCATGTGAGCACAATGAAATGGGATTCTTATTTTTTTAAGCACATTCCACAGCTTGATATAATCAACACAACTGAAGATATTTCTTTATTGAATGAAGCACATACTGACTTTTTTTTTGCATTCTTTAGCTTTCTCAATTATCCAGCATGCATCAGCAATAATATCTCATGTTCCTCAGCTTTTTCTAAAACCTGCTTAAATATTTGGCACCTCTTTTTTTGACCCAGGACTCCAATCTGTGTTGGTTAATCATAAACATTATCTTGCTTAGCATGAGAAATTAAGACTATTGTTTGTTTGTACATTTTCTTAAGTGTCTCTCCCTCCCTCCCTCCCTCCCTCCCTCCCTCTCTCTCTCTCTCTCCTCTCTCTCTCTCTCTCTCTCTCTCTCTCTTATACTGGATTATAGATTGACCTCCTGGGTGACCCTTGGTGGGATTATATACTCTTGGCATGCACTCCTGATTTTCTCTGCACATCCGTCCCAGGAATACAATCAGGCAGCATAGCAGGACTTAAGGAGAAATCTCATGAGATCTTCCATAAAGACACTGAAATCTCATGAGTACTTGCATTGGAATGTGTAGAATGGGCCAAATTAACCGCTGAGATCTTAAATGATTGTAGGTAAAACTTCATAAGATTTTGGTACTCCAGACAAAGTCTCCTGATATTTTATTGTCCTTATGCAAGATAATATGCAAATATACCACACCTTTATATGATTAGGATATCTGGTATGATTGGGAGCATTTCACGGTTTTGTGAACTGAACATTTTAGAGGAACTGTAGATGCTGTTTCGGGTAACTGAGATATCCTGGCACTCATAAATACCATATTCCTACCCTGTATGAGAAGGGAACCTCTGCAAGTCATTCTTCTATTCCCAAAGCAGGGATCTGCTAGGGGAGAGAAATGGGCATTTGTAGTGGTTGGGTGCAGTTGGATCCAGTCAAGTAGAAAAGAAGCTTAGGAAAAAGTTAATGTACATTGCAAAACATCGATATTTGTTTCCCCAAGTTAAACTTTTGCAAGGGAAACCTCAGTTGTTTCCCTACAGCCACTCTTTTCCCAAGCTCTATTCGTGGTTTAATAAACATAGTTTCACGTTTTTCAACTTATTTCACATTCATTATTTCATTGTAATACTCATAGCCACCCCTCCCATGGTGTAAATGTGGTAGGAAAGGGAAAATGATGGCGAAAAAAGGTCTTGACTTGACTATGTCATCTGCTGTTGTGACCCAGACCCAAGTAGGTAGCAACAAACTTAGTCCGTGATAAAATAAACTTTATTCGAACAGCTGCAAATTACCTCATTCCCAGCGTCGTTCAACTCAAAGTAAAACAAAGGCCTCTCAAACACAAATTCTTCAGTTATCACAAACCTGAGTCCAATTAGGCAAACTGCCAAAAGCCCTTCCTGATAAATGTCCAGAAGTTACCAAAACACGGAGCAGAGGATGCAGCTACAACGTTGTTTTCCGGCAAGCTGAAACACCGGTGCTGGTCTGTTATTAAGCCTTATGGGAGGGCCCAATCATCTCTTGGCCCTACTTCCGAGTTGTCCTCTCTGCTTGAGCTGCTCTTGCCTTTTGGAAGCTCTTCTCATGCGTGCTTTAGGAACAGGCTCCTCCTGTTCCTCTGCCTCACTACTATCAGTCTCTGGAGGCTCTGGAGTCCACACTTCACTTCCCGATGGCCCTGGCCTCACCTCAGCCTCATCGCTGTCTGACTCCATTGCCAGCTCCATAGGCTGCTGACGAACCACAACATCTGCTATGAATGGTATGGAGCAAACTATTCTAATTTGTGCTTTATCCATTTAATTACCATGTTTCTTCAGTTCACTCTCTCTCTCTCTCATATCCAAGAAGCACTACTGGGATCCGAAGAGGAGGACATGAGCAGATTGATACTTTAATCTGGTGTTTTTTTCCACAATAGAATAGAATAGAATAGAATAGAATAGAATAGAATAGAATAGAATAGAATAGAATAGAATAGAATAGAATAGAATAGAATTTTATTGGCCAAGTGTGATTGGACACACAAGGAATTTGTCTTGGTGCATATGCTCTCAGTGTACATAAAAGAAAAGATACGTTCATCAAGGTACAACATTTACAACACAATTGATGGTCAATATATCAATATAAATCATAAGGATTGCCAGCAACAAGTTATAGTCATACAGTCATAAGTGGAAAGAGATTGGTGATGGGAACTATGAAACGATTAATAGTAGTGCAGATTCAGTAAATAGTCTGACAGTGTTGATGGAATTATTTGTTTAGCAGAGTGATGGCCTTCGGGAAAAACTGTTCTTGTGTCTAGTTTTTCTGGTGTGCAGTGCTCTATAGCGTTTTGAGGGTACGAGTTGAAACAGTTTATGTCCAGGATGCGAGGGATCTGCAAATATTTTCACGGCCCTCTTCTTGATTCGTGCAGTATACAGGTCCTCAATGGAAGGCAGGTTGGTAGCAATTATTTTTTCTGCAGTTCTAATTATCCTCTGAAGTCTGTGTTTTTCTTGTTGGGTTGCAGAACCGAACCAGACAGTTATAGAGGTGCAAATGACAGACTCAATAATTCCTCTGTAGAATTGGATCAGCAGCTCCTTGGGCAGTTTGAGCTTACTGAGTTGGCGCAGAAAGAACATTCTTTGTTGTCCTTTTTTAATGATGTTTTTGATGTTAGCTGTCCATTTGAGATCTTGCGATATGATAGAACCTAGAAATTTGAAGGTTTCTACTGTTGATACTGTGTTGTCAAGTATTGTGAGAGGTGGAAGTATGGAAGGGTTTCTCCTAAAGTCTACCACCATTTCTACAGTTTTGAGTGTGTTCAGTTCCATATTGTTTTGGTTGCACCACAAGGCTAGTCGTTCGACCTCTCGTCTATATGCAGATTCGTCATTGTCTCGAATGAGACCAATCACTGTTGTGTCATCTGCGAACTTCAGTAGCTTAACAGATGGCTATAGATCCCAATAGATCCCTCTCACAATAGATCCCTCTCACAATCTTGGATTCATACACACACATACAAACACACATTTATCCCTTAGGCATCTTTTTTCTCAACACTTTTAGCTTAGGCAGCCCCTAATGGTATAACCCTCAATTAAATTTAGTGAAAGCTGTCTTAAGGTCATACTTGTTTCCACTCCAAAAGAATGAAAGGACAGGCTGATAAACTGAAGGAAGTTTCACTGCAGCCTATTTGCTTCCTCAGTCTTCAAAACAAGCATAATCCAGCACATGTTCCGTTTTCAGTATAACCTTTAATATAACTTTCCAACCATACTTCTCTTCTGTCCAACAGCCATGAGAGTGGCAAGCTGTTCACAAACCATCAAACTTGTTCTCATATTATTAGCTGCCTTAGGAATACATACGCAAAGTTGCAAAACATCTATCTACCAACTCACACTGGACCAGGATCAGAGGTGGGTTTCACCAGGTTCTGACCAGTTCTGGAGAATCGGTAGCAGAAATTTTGAGTAGTTCAGAGAACCAGTAGTAAAAGTTCTGACTGGCCCCGCCCCCATCTATTCTCTGCCTCCCAAGTCCCAGCTGATTGGGTGGAAACAAGGATTTTGCTGTAACCTTCCCCTGGATTGGGGAGGGAATGGAGATTTTACAGTATCCTTCCCCTGGTTTGGGGAGGGAATGGAGATTTTACAGTATCCTTCCCTTGCCACAGCCACCAAGCCATGCCCACCAAGCCACACCCACAGAGCCAGTAGTAAAAAAATTTGAAACCCACCACTAACCAGGATGGTAGATTATGGCTCACAACCATCAGTGAAGAGGTTTTCATCTTGCAATTGATTGATTCAGGGTGGTGGTGATGATGATGATGGTGGTGGTGGTGGTGGAGTAGATTTCTTTTTAATAGGATCTTTCCCCCCCAAAAAAACCATCACTTACATTTATCTAGCTCGCGGATGATTTACTTTTGAGTCTTTTTCAGCTGTTGATGGAAAGCATTTGTTCATTAAGTATAAGCAGACAATGCTTGGAGATATTTTGGAAAAACTGACGGCAAAAGCCCAGAGACAAAACATAAGCTCTCCGTTTCAGAAAGCACTTTCAAGAAAAAAGAAGCAGGTTTAGATTTTTCTCCTTTTTATTTTGTGTTCTTTTTAAACAAGAACAAGAAAGGAATGCCTCTTGCTGAACATGTGTGTCCTGGGAACCAGTTGGAAGACTCAAATTGAAAACCAATAGTAGCTTGTAATAAAAATGCTTTCACTCAACTTTCCATGCACATTAGCTGCTGCACCTAAATAACCTTCTGGAAAGGAAAATGAATACATACAGGTAAAACCTGCTGCCTTGGTTAAAGTATGGTCACAAACACTCAGTTCATAAGAAAGCTTGTTGGTATATTCTTTCTCTCCCACCCCCCCGCCCCACATATATTAGCCAAAGAGAGCCTCCATGTAATCATGTCTTTGTACTGAGATTTTGGTTCATACAACTCAGCTACCCCCTCTCAGGATGCTTTCCCATTATACTAGGGTGCTCCTTAGAGAGAGACATGCAGCTTCTCAACTTTATAAAGGTTGCCCAATCTCAGCCTTTCAGACAGACCAAGTGAGAAGAGATGCCACTTCTCTCAAGAAGAGA